>NC_022011.1:17736687-17801761 GCF_000317375.1 Microtus ochrogaster | reverse complement strand
TTGCAGCAGGGCCCTCAATTATCTGGAATGCGGAGGGCTTTGCAGCAGGGCCCTCACTTATCTGGAATGCGGAGGGCTTTGCAGCAGGGCCCTCACTTATCTGGAATGCTCATTCTGCTAGGTGCAGAGGACTGTGCCCCATTGCTGATTCTCACCAGGGCTGAACTAGCCCGGGTGTCCCTAGTTAAAGGAAGCCTGATGCCCCTCAGAGAAAACGCGTTAAATGAACAAATGACAGAATTAGGAATCACAGGGGCTGGGCTGTGCTTTGGGGGAGATGAAAATTTGGCTCCTGGCTCAAGAGTTTCTAACATAGGTTGAAGTGTCCCCAAAGAAGAAAAGCAGTATCAGGTCTTGTGACTGTTCCTCCCTCCTGTTCCTCCCTCCTGTTCCTCGTTCTCATTTTCCAGTTTCTATATTGGAAACACAGCTATTCTTAATCTCTTGTACACACATGAAAATAAATCCTAATTTCCATCCTTTCTTACACAAAGTTAATATATTTTGAACATTATTCTTTGCTTTATAACTCCCCATTCTAATAGTATGCCCTGAAACGGTCCATGTCAATAATTTAACTACTGTGCACTCTTCCTCTGTGAGGATGTGCTATATACATCACCAGTCTTCCCCTGTGGTGTTCGGGTTTTGCTCCAGCTTGCATGCGTGTCGTTTTGTCTACCTCTGAGTGTGTCTACAGGACAGCTTTGTGAATGTGGGGTGCTAGGTCAGAGTATGTGCCTTGGCTCTTACGGTGGGTATTGCTTTCTTCCTTCTAGTGGGCGGTAAGAAGTGAGCCAGGGAGAGCCCAGTGGGAGCAGCTCTGTTCTTTCTAGCCACTCGACCTGGGACCTGGGGCTCAATTGCTCTGGGCTTGGCTTATTAACATATGAAATGTGCCCTAGCCTTTGGGATGCTGAGGCAGGACTATAGTCAGAAGTTTGAAGCCAGGCTGGGCTGCAGAACAAGATCTTGTCTCAAAACAGAATGCCCAGAAAGGCTGGGCCTTCAGCTCAGTGATGGAGCGCTTGCCTAGCATGTAGAAAGAAGGCCCGGGGCTTGATCTGCTGTACCGCAAACCAGCAATCAACCAACAGCAGTAAATATAGAGCATATGGTGGCAAGGAAAAAATTAGACCTTCCATGTAAAGGATTTAGTTCAGGGCCAAATATACAACTAACCATTGTCAGGCTGCTGGTTTTCTGCTGAAGTCCTGCTGGAGACTTTCATGGGTGCCATTGAGTGAGCCTGACTGTCAAAACCATTTTCTGAAACGAAGATTCTCCCTCCATGGCTATCCATGTCTCAGAGGTTTCTCTTAGGTCCTTTTAATAGAAAAACCTGGGGTTTCTACCCAGGGACATTTCTAGGGCTAGCTGTTGGATAGACTGGAGTGGAATCTTTCCAAAGAGGGCTCCGGCCTGTCTTAAATTCACCATTCCCCTGCGCAGGCTGCAGCTGAGTACCCTGTTCTCCGTGTATCATTTGCTACTGGCCTCCTACAGTGCTGCACACCTGCAGACGTGAATCTGTTCCCATGTTAGCATTGTTGCAGGGTGGAGCACACGTCAATCACTGCCAGGCCAAGTCTTCTCACTCTGCCTCCTGTTCTCCCCAAACAGAGCGTCTTACATTAGAGTGCATGGTCCCAAGATCCTCCACGTTGTCATTGGATGAGACACCCCAGGGTCTCTGTGGACTTCCTGTTGCCTTAGGGTTTGGGCACATTTGGGGATGAGCCACATTCGATATGGGGATGTCCAGATTAAAAGATGGGTTTCATTTCATCCACACAGAAACACAGTCCATGTCACCAAAGTTAATTGGTAGCTGATCTTTTGAGGCTTTACATCCAAAGAGGTGTTTCCAGAACATTCCAAACAGACTCTGCACAGTATACCTGATTTTTGCCTTTGTTCCCTCTGTGTGTGTGTGTGTGTGTGTGTGTGTGTGCTTCTGTGTGTGGAAGTGTGTGTACATGTGTGCATGCATGTGGGGTCAAAGGTTGGTGTCAGCTGTCTTCCTCAAACAATCTCCACATTTTTTTGAAGTTGTGTTTTGGGGTAGGCATGTGTGCCTGTCACATGAATATGAGTGTGCACACACCACGGAGCACACGTGGAGGCCAGAGGACAGCGTCTCAGGAGTTGCTTCTCTGCTTCCACCTTTTTTTTTTTTGAGGCAGGGTCTCTCTGTGTCTGTTGCTATACTGTGTGCTCCAGGACAGCTGGTCTTCAGACATCTGGATAATTCTGTCTCTGCTTCCCATCTTATTGTACAAAGAAGTACTGAGATTACAGATGTGTGCTACCACATCTGGACCTTTACACAGGTTTGAGGACTGAAGTCGAGCTCTCAGGCTTGTGGGGCCATCTCTCTGGCCTGTCTCCTTATTTTTAATGAATTGATTTTTTTTTTATTTGAGACAGGGTGTCTCACTAAACCTGGAGTTTACCAATTCAGGTTGTATGGCTGGCCAACAAGCCCCAGGGGTACCCTGCCTCCACTGGTCTAGCACTAGGATTGCAAATACATGCTTGGCTCTGTACATGGAGGCTGGGAATCTGCACTCAGAGTCTCATACTGGTGCAATAAGCACTTGCAATGGAGCTGTTTCCCAGCCCTTTTCTGCTCTCTTTCATAGTACAGGAGATCAGGATGAACTGGGAACCCTGGATCTGCTTGCTGCGTCCCTAGAGCCAGATGGTTCATTCACTTGATTGACTCAAGAACATGAGTGAAGAAAAAGAGGACTCATTCAGGATACTCAGGATTTATGATGAAGAGGCGATAAAGAAGATGCCAGGAAGCTCTGGTATTTTTTCTCATCAATGGCAACAAGAACACCACCAGATGGACAGTGCACAGGGAATGACCCAGCCGCCCCCATGTCCCTCAATGCAGCGTGACCCCGTTTATCAGGAAATGCACAGTATGACCCAGCAGCGGTGGCATCCCCAGGCCCAGGACACATCTGGGCTTCAGCACATGCAGTTCTCAGAAGCAGAACCAGAAGCAGGAACCAGCTCAGGGTAAGGCTGTCATGAGCGAAACTGGGCAGGGTGATGGACTGTCCTGGGCAGAGAGGGCTCAACACAAAGTTGGCCCTTCATGCCATCTCCTCCCTCTTTCTTCTCCATCACAGCTCTCAACCAGGAGCTACAGCTGGTAAGTGCAGGGCCCTAACAGTGTGGTCGGGAAGGGGGAGGGCGGCCCAAGCTGGAGCCCAGATGGTGGGTGAGGTACCGGGTTTGGTGTAAGAGAGCAGCTCTCCTTCTGACCTTGTGACTGACGCGGTGACACTTGGTCCATGACTGGTGGGTGTGGCTGTCTCCCTGCAGGCCAGTTCTGTTCTTCGTCCTTGCTCAACAAAGAAGTCTGGTCATTCCTCAAAGCCATTGTAAGTAGCTTAAGGTTACATTTTCATCACCAAGACATCATCTTTCTTTCCCGCCTACCCTCCAATGGAGAAGCGGTGTGTTTGCAAAGCCCTCGATGGAGAAATGGTTTGCACGCCCCTATTCCCTTCTCTGGGGTGACCTGGGATAGCATCTTCTTCATGAGCCTACTCTCCTTGTTCTGCCATTTTGATAAATAGGACCTTTAACCACAGTGCCACTTCTACAAGAGATGTGATTTGGGGACCCCTGAACCAAGCTGCTATGAGAAAGAAGCTTAGAAATGTGGGGAGTAGGGGCAGAGCATGTTTGACGTCATGGTTGACGGGTCCTGTCATCTCCCCAGCCTCCGATTCCAGATGAGGCCGTAGTCACACGGAAATCCCCATACGGTTCCTGGAGGGTTGGCACTCTCCAACATGGGAGGCGAGTGAACGCTATCGCCATTAGCCGTGCTCCGCGCCACGTGTACACTTGTGGCACCGGCTACATCCGGGTGTGGGATGAAGACGCGTTGCATGCCTCGGACAGAGCACCTCAGGCCCAGCTGGACTTTCAGGTGAGGTTTTGAGAAGGCAACTAGGACCTCTGTCCTCAGCACTGCCAAGTGTATTGACAGCGTGTGTTCTTCCCCAGGACCCTCAGAACCGTGTGCTCACCTGCAAGCTGTTCCCTGATGAGCAGAGCCTGATTACAGGGGGAATAGCCCAGGCTCTTACTCTCTGGGACCTGGCTCCCACACCTCAAATCAGGGCCCAGATGGCCTCCACAGGCCCCATATGCTATTCCTTGGCCCTCTCTTCTGATGCGCACATCTGCTTGGCTTCTTTCAAAGGATTCGTGGAGATTTGGGATGTGCAGAACCAAATCTTGATCAGGTAGGACCTCTCTCCAGAACCACTCAGGTGTCTTGGGAAGGACTTGAGAATGAGACCCCACTTTGCCTTCTTGGCAGTATGGCTATGCTAGGTACTTTCTAACCCCATACATTCCTAACTCTTCCACATTCTGGGCCGGGGAGCAAACCTTGCTGAAGACCTCAGTTGTTTTCCCACCAGGAAGCATGAAGTTCCTCCCTATGGGTCCCGCTGCGTGGACATCACAGGCTTTAAGTTCTGGACAGGTGGTGAAGATACCATCCTGTATTCATGGGACATGAGGAGCTACCAGAAGATTCAGCAACACAACTTATGCCATGAGGTGCCTGCTTGGTTGCCTTCAGGACCAAGTTCAACCCTAGGATGGGGGCTTGGGTGTGGGCAGGGGGATGCTGAGTGTAAATCTGAGGCCAGGGCTTAAATGAGGGCACTGGCCATTTTGAGCGCGGACACAAACTTCCCACAGATCCTTAGCATTACCCATGACCCCAGTGAGGAGTGGGTGCTGGCGGGCTTGAAGATGAGTGACATTGCCATCCTGCACACGCACCGGGAGGAGAAGTACAAAGCTGTTGTCCAGAGATACTCACAACACCACAACCTCAAGTTTGCCTCTTGTGGTGAGTTAGAAGCCAGGTGGCCCCATGAGTTCCTACTTTCTCTCCCCCCCCCCCACTTTCCTTATGCTACTCTTGACCACAAGGACTTCCATATAGAATGAAGCCTGAAGGTTCAGGTAGACAGAAGTGGCAGTAGTCGTATCCCGTGGGCCCCTTGTTCAGGGATAGATCACCATGTCCTGGCTGTGGTTCTGGCGACAGCAGATGACATGGGCCTGATTTTTATAAGGTAGGGAAACTGAGGCAGAGTAGGTAGTTGCTCTCTCCCTAGTCTACTTGGAGACAGTGGAATGAGAACACAGGCTCAGTTTCTGATTTCTCACTCTGTTCTTCCCTTTGCCAGGGACTCATTTTGTGGCCACACTGGACAGCACGATCAATTGTTTAGAGGCACCTTCTCTCCGAAGGTTGTTCCAGGTATGGAGATGGTGAGGGGTGGAGGTGTATGGACCAAAACACTCAGCGCTTGTGGCCCCATATCCCTACTTGATGGGTCCCAGAGAGAACTGGAAGATACCACTGAGATGACACTTTATAGTGGCAGGGATTAAGGACTGACCCTGTGAACCCATGGTCTTCACTTTGAGTTTTGTCCATGACCCAGTGAAGCCTTGAGTCTACATAGACCTTGAAACATGAAGTCCTCCCATCTGACTCAAGCCCCAGCCATTCATGGTCCTTACCTTTCTTTTCTAGACAGAGGAGTGCTATGACATCCTGTGTTGTGACATATCCTCGGATAGTCAGTACCTGGTCACGGGTTCCAAGGAAAGTGCCACAGTATATCAGCTCTTGTATTGAAGGTTGTGGGGTACGGCCCTGCCAGGGAAGAACCAAAGCGATCAGACCATGTGACCTCACAGTGCCAGACATCTCCAACACCTGCCTCCCTCTACTTCAGCTATGGTTGGCTGGCTGTACTCCCAGGCTTTGAGTATATGGCTTGGGGGCTTTTCTTTTTTTGTATTTTTTTTTATATCCTCACTCGTTGATAACTGTTTGGCAGGTCTTTATGAGATATGACTTTGTAATTAATAAAATAGAACAAAACCCAGAATGACCTGTTTGTGTATTTCAGATAACAAAGTTATAGTAATGGATCATTTCTGTCTGTGTTTAGCAAGTGGGGGCCCTCTGTTATTCAGGGTGAGTGTGTAAGTCACTTTGCCATTACTGTGATGGAATACCCTAACAAAAAACAACTTAGAGAAGAATGGGTTTGCTTTTGGATTACAATTATTCCAGAGGGAGAGAGCCTCTCATGACAAGGAAGGCAAGGCGGCAGGATCATGGGGCCCAGCTGGCAGATGGGGAGAGAGAGAGAGGGAGAGGGAGAGGGATGAGGAAGGGAGGAAGAGAGAGAGCGAGAGCCCAGTGGCCTCCTCCTTCCCTGTGTACCTCCTAATGGTTCCACAGCCTCCCCAATGCACTACTATCTGAGTATTCAAACACAGGAACCTATGGGGACACCATATTCACACACCACAGAGTGGAAAGAATCTTAGGTCAGATTTAGTTTTATTTGTAATTTTGGAGGCGGTGGTGGTAGTCATGAACTTTTTGAAATGTAAGAAAGTGTGTATGCTGCCAGCCCTCTGTAACCATGGGTTTTGCACCTGGGATTCAACCAATCATGGGTTGCCAGGCTTTAGAAGCAAAGCTGGGGTTTGCACTGAAAATGGCCTTTCTGTTTCCTAGACAATGCATCCTCACGTTTATTTACATTGTACTCTCACCACGACAGGTCTGTGATGATCTAGAGGCAACTCGGGCGTAGAAAGTTATGTGTGAGCGGTATGAAATGCTATTGCCACTAGATAAAGGGGGCTTTGGTATCCATTACAGCTGTGGAGCCAACCACAATGATTCTGCAGATACAAACATTAGATTGCTTGACAGTGCTTGACTCTAAATCTAGATAAAATATTCCAGGGAAGCTGGTCTGACTATGTCCTGAGGTTGGGATCTCAGCAGTGTGTAACCCCGTGGGGTGGTGAGTATAATTTGAACGAGATATAACCCCCAGACTCTTGGGCATTTGAACACCTGGTCTCCAGTTGGTGGCACTGTCTGGGAGGATTAAGAGTTAGCACAGCCTTGCTGGAGGAAGGTACATCACTTGGGGGTGGGCTTTGAGACTTAAAATGCCCCCTACTTCCAGTTTGCTTTCTCTGCTTTGTGTTTGTGGATGAGGACGTGAGCTCTGAGCTTCCTCTGTTCCTGCAGCCACACCTGCGGCTTGTCGTCACGCCTCCCTGCCGTGATGGACTTGTATCCCTCTGGAGCTGTGAGCCCAGACAAACCCTTCCTTCCACAAGTTGCTTTTGTTGTGATGTTTTATCACAGCCATAAAAAAGTAACTGCGACAAAAAGGTGATGTTCTGTACAAGGCCTATGCGTGACTGTGGCAGCTGGGACCAGTCAAACCTGCTGATCTCACCGGGCCAGGAGGGCTTGCTTGTGCTGCTGTAATTTCATCTGACCTTCTCCACACGTGCATGGCCATCCTCCTCCATCTGCTGCTTCTTTGCTTGGCGTTGGTATGGCAGAGACAGCTATGCCCACCAATGTTTGGGGCTTAGAGTTACCACTCGGGATCATGAGTGGATAATATGTGTCCATCTGAGCTAGGCCTAGAGAGGTAGAGGGAAGAAGAGTAGGAGTCTCCTGCAGGGACCCTTTCCCCTTCTATCAACTCAAGGCAAAAGAGGTGGAGACTCTGGGCATTGCGGGGTGGAAGCATCCACCCGCTGCTTACACAGCAAGCAAAGAGAGAAGCTGCTTAGTCACGTGTGGGGTTTGAATGAAAATGGCTCCCACAGGCCCATAGGGAGTAGCACTATGTGGGTGTGGCCTTATTGGAGTAGGTGTGGCCTTGCAAGAGGAAGTTTGTCATTGGGGGTGGTCCTTGCTTCAAATGCTTAAGTCAAGGTCTCTCTCTTCCTGCTGCTTGTGGGTCCAGGTGTAGAGCTCTCAAGCTCCTTTTCCAGTACTATGTCTGCCTGCATGCCACCATGCTTCCCTCCGCAATGATAAAACACTATGATCAGAAATGATGACGTCCAGAAGAGAGGAGGGAGAGCCTGCAATGTCAGAGAGACATGGCAGCTGGAGCAGGAAGCTCCATCTTCAACTGTAAACAAACTAAAGAGCTCAAACTGGAAGTGGGGGAGGACCATAAATTTTCCAAGTTCGCCTCCAGTTGAGGTGCACCTCCTAAGGTGGCCCAAAGTGCCACCAACCAGGGACCATGGGTGTAAAGACATGAGCCTTTGGGGGACATTTCTCATTCAAAGCATCACATATGCCTGCTAACAGGATCATAGTTAACAGTGTAATCAGACTAGAAAAGTCAGAGTCTTAAGAATGGTTATAAATTCTTCCCTTTGTCAGATGATGTGGTGGTATCCCTAGGATTCTTAATAGTCAAAAGTACTGCCAAAGTACACAGTAGTAGAGTCTCTCTCTCTCTCTCTCTCTCTCTCTCTCTCTCTCTCTCTCTCTCTCTCTCACACACACACACACACACACACACACACACACACCCTTTTAAAATACAAATAGCATGTAGTGTTAATATAAAGGAAGCCTTGGGTAGAAGAACCATAGAGACGGTTAGATGATTTAAAAAGAGAAAAATCACTGGACCCTGTAATTCCACCTACTTGGGAGGCTGGGGCAGAAGCCCCACAAACTTAAGGCCTGTGTGAGCCCCATGGACTGAATTCAAAGCCAGCCTGAACAAACTGTGAGAACTCTCCAAACAACAACAAAAAAGACTGAGTGAGTCTCAGTATGGGGAACTTGCCAAGCATATGCAAAACTGAGTTTAATTTCCTGTATAGAAAAGAAAAAACCTAAAATGGAAAAAATTTACAGCACTTTTGGGAGGTAGAAGCAGGCTGAGTGAGACCTCCTTCCTTCCTTCCTTCCTTCCTTCCTTCCTTCCTTCCTTCCTTTCTTTTTTCCTTCCTTTTTCTCTCCCTCTCCCTTTCCTTTTTTAATTTTTTGTTGCTGTTTTTTGAAACAGGGTCTCTCTATGTAGCCCCACGTTATTCTGGAGTTCCCTGTGTAGACAGCTGGCTCTGAACAGAGATCCACCTGCTTCTGCCTCCTGAGTGCTGAGGCATGCGCCACCACCTTCAGATTGAAGCACTCTTCCTTCTGAGTCCATGCTATCCTCCGCTGACTTCAGACTCTGCTTCTGGGTCTTTCAACATGGACTCAATATATCAGCGACTTTTCTAGGCTGTTTTAGCACTCTGACCAGGACCTGAACTGACCATGTTCTTAGCTTCTTTATTGTAGCACTGTTGACTACTGATTTCCTGCCATGTAGCCCAATCTAATAAGTCCCCATACATGTTCTGTTCCTCCAGAGAACCCTGTTGGGTGAATAATTTGGTAAGAGTCTGTGTTAAGAAGTACTTCCATGTTAACTTTGAAAACCTAAATGATCCTATGAACCAAAATTCCTCCTGACTGAACTAATTCTTTGTTTCAATTCATATCCATTCCAACCATACTTGGAATACATTTAGTAATTTGGGGTCGCAGTTATTGGGACCAGTGTTGTGGGGATGGGAAGTTTAGACAGTTCCTGTGTCTAAAGAGTCTGTGGTTCACTGGGACGCACATATCCTGGAAAATAACTCCTGAGAAAGTGCAGAGAATGCTTATGCCTCAATAGGGAGGGACTGGCCTGAGCCACTGGAGGGCAGCATTAGCAGTTGGTTTGTCGGAATGCCCAGGAGTGAACAATCTAAGAGGCAGTTAGGAGGCGGGTGAGAGCAGAGAGGGTAACGGTAAGAAGACAGTTGAAGAGAGGCAGGTCAAGGGACTCATGAGCAGAATAGGGGAGCTGGTTAAGGATGCTGGCTTGGGAAACAGATAAACCCTGTATCTTCCAAGACTTGGTAAGAGACACTGAGAATATTCCCATCCCACAGGATCCTATCACAACCTAGGGCAAGTCACTTAAGGCTCCTATGAGCTGGAGACGCTCAGCCACGATGAACTTCTGGGTGGCATGAACTTGGTGCCTCAGTGGAGAGAACTTAGTTAGGGGAAAGCTGTCTGAGGCTCATGCGAGTGAGGGGCTGGAAGGTGGGGCTGCTTGAGGTTCAGGGGGAGACAGGCATGCATGTGGTTATAGCTCACTGACTTTTGGTGATGTGGGCCTGTTGGTCAAAGAAGAAGACTCAAACATTTGCCCCACAACTATCTGAGGATGAATTATGGAGGGAGAAAGGGTACCCTGAGGGTCACAGAATTCTGGGTGGTCTCCTGTTGGAGGCTATAGGAGAAGAGTTGTGGTTAGGCTGACATCTGGTTCAGTCAGGGACCTTTGTGCTCAAGAGAAAATTCTGTGCCTGTGAGCTTTCTCTTTTCCTTTCCTTTCCTTTCCTTTCCTTTCCTTTCCTTTCCTTTCCTTTCCTTTCCTTTCCTTTCCTCTCCTTTTCTCTTCCTTCCTTTCTTCTTCCTTCCCCCCTTTTTTTTTTTGAGACAAAGTCTCATATAGCCCTGGCTAGCCTCTAACTTTCTTTATGACCAATAAAAACACTGAACTTCGGGTTCCCCTTCTACCTCTCTAGTACCCTATAGGATTGGCTTTGTGTTTCTTACTTCTAAAGTGAGAAAATGCTGACACCAAAGCCTCCCTGCAGGGTGAGATGGGCTCCTGTGTCTAGGGCTGTGATAAGAAAAGGCACTCAACCAACGTTATTATTAACAAGGGGCAAGAAGAAACTTGAGGGGCACAGAGAGTACCACGATGTCGCAAAGTCCCTGAAGCCCTGTCTGGGAAGGGAGGGGTCCGAATAGAGAGGGGTCATCGTGGCTTTGTGCACCTGCTGAATACCAGGTACATAGCATGTATGGTCACAGGCAGTTTCTCCTCCTGTATCCTTAGGAGGATTTTCTGTCACCAGTCCCTCTCTTACCATGTCACACGGGCTTGCAGTCCAGAGAGGGTGGTTTGGTTTCCTTTTCAAATCTGGTTACAGATTACCCCTGGCCTAAAGGTTGACTTCCTTCTTGATGGAGGAAGGGAAAACACGTCTCTGTATGGCGGCAGGAATCCGCCATGCTCTCCCGCCTGCCTAAGCCTGATTCGGCCATCTGCCCAGGTGCAGGCGGGAGTGCTGAGCCATCAGCATGTCTCAGAGCACTCTCCTGCCGATTCCCAGGTGTCAGCGGGGTTTCATAGCATGAGCCCAGGTGAGAGACTGTACTTAACTGAGACCACATGGGTCTGCCCTGAGTTATATTAGGGTCCCATGGGCTCTTTGGGCTTCCTGAGGGGCACAAGGTAAGAGCGCAGGGAATTTCCAAGTCTCCGCTGCACCCCTGGCTCCACTTAGGATAGCCTGTCCCTGGTCCCAGCTCTGGGGCTGCTGAGGAAAGGATCGTCAGCATGGGCATGGGAAGCCAGGGCACTCGTATGATGCTTCCTTTCACTCTGGGCCTTGATGCCTGCATCTTTTAACCCCTAGTATAGCACGCAACTGGCCTCTTGAAAATGCCCTTTTTTGTACCGAGGACAGAAATTCTTCAAACTTTGATGGGCACAGGAATCTCCTGGAGAATCTGTAGAAACGTGGAATCTAACTCGGGTTCTGGTTGGGCCCTGAGAGTGGAAGTTGCGCGTGTGTAGGTCAGAGGTCAACGTCCCGTATCTTCCTCAGTCACTCTCTACCGTGCTTCCGAGGAAGCTTCTCTCACTGAAGCTCAAGCTCACTGACTGGGTTTCCTCAGTTCTAGGGTTACAGACTTAGACCACCATGCCTGTGACTTTTATATGTGTGTTGGGGATCCAAGCACAGGCTCGCTCCCCACCCTGAAAGCTTCCACGTCTAGCTAGTTTCTAGCAGTCCAGGCTTGGAGGTGCAGAGGCTCAGCTCCAGGTTCTCAGCCCTAGCGGGGAACTAGGATGGCCTGGCAGGGAGCTGCCCCATTTACTTCCTTCTTCATTGATTTTTTTTTTAAACTGTAGTGTGTGTGTGTGTGTGTGTGTGTGTGTGTGTGTGTGTGTGTGTGTGCACATGCACAGATAAAAGCAGGCCGCAGCACGCATGGTCAGGGATGGTTTGTAGGAGTCAGTTTTCTCCTTCCACTGAAGGTTCCGGGCTTCAACTTGGGTCACCAAGCTTGTGTGGCAAGTGCTTTAACACACTGAGTCATCTTCTTGCCTTTCCCCCTTAAAAAAAATCATATCCTTATCCTGTTCCCAGCCTTGACCTCACTGTGGCCAGAGCACACCTACCATGCCCTGTCCCGTGGACTCTCCGGAGCCCCCTGTTGACTTTGCTCTTAAATTCTCCTCCTTACCCCACTTAGGCCCTGTCAATGCCATTGCCTATGGGGCTCACATCCCTTCTCCCCACCTCACCCGAACCTCTGAGAAGTGTCTTCAGGTGCATCCCCTTGATGCCTTTCCAGCCTCCCCAGGATAGCTTCCTTATCAGAGTTAAGGAAGGGCCTTGCAGAAGCCGCTGCAGTGGAAAGCAGAAGGGATGTCTTCCACGTGTTAAGGTACCACGTCTAGACAACGTGGGATTCGGGGAACCAATTCATTGGTGGTGTTGAGGTATAAGTGCTTGGGGGACATTGTAGGAATCACACCTGACAGAGACCTGGCCTAAAAGAGAGGCGTGGCAGGGAGAGAGAGAAAAACTCAGGAGTATCACGTTCAGCCCTCGTCCCGCAAGGATGACGCGACCACCGGAGCTCTTCTCACTGCAGTTTATTCCAGGACTTTATTCACTTTCTCTCTCTTTCTTCCCCTCTCTCCTCTCTCTTTTTTCTCCTCTCTCTCCTCTCTCCGGTCAAACCTCTCCCAGCCCTTAAGTAGGCATGGGCTGCCAACCCCGAACTGCCAGGTGGGCACTGCCCATAGGTTCACGCATATGCAGGCAGCTGATAATCATTGTGTGATCATAGCATAGGTCAGGCCTTAGCCATCTCAGAAGTTGATTATACATCTCCATCAGGTGTGACACCACGCAGCTCGCTACACTAGAGGTGGAGAGGCACATAGTGAGCTAGGTGGTCTCTTGGTTTGGTTTTTAGTGCTGTGATGAATGCCATGAACCTGGGAAAGGAGAGAGTTTATTTGGCTTACACACCCTAATTACCATCTACCTTTGACGGACGTCAGAGAAGGAACTCAAGGCAGGAACCGAAGTGGAGGCCACGGAGGAGTGCAGCTTGCTGGCTTGATCCTTATGACTTGCTCAACCTGCTTTCTTGTACAACCCAGGACCACCTGCCCGGGGATGGCACCACCCACAATGGGCTGAACCCCCCCAGCATCAATCATCAATAAAGAAAGTGCCCCATAGGCTGGCCTACAGGCCAGTCTGCTAGAAGCATTTTCTCAACTGAGGTTCCTTTTTCTCAGATGACCTCAGCACCTGCCATGCTGACAAAAATCTGATCACACAGGAGGGAAGAAGCAAAAAAGGAGAAGCAGCTGGGGCAGTGGTGGTGGCGGAGGCATGCACACACTTTTAATCCCAGCAATTGGGAGGCAGAGGCAGGTGGATCTCTGAGTTTGAAGCCAGCCTGGTCTACAGAGCGAGTTCCAGGACAGCCAGGGCTGCACAGAGAAACCTTGTCTCGAAAGAAAAGGAAGGAAGGAAGGAAGAAAGGAAGGAAGGAAGGAAGAAAGGAAGGAAGGAAGGAAGGAAGAAAGGAAGAAAGGAAGAAAGGAAAGAGGAAGCAAGAAGCAGGGGAGGGGTAAGGGGAGGAAATACCATAGCTGAGTCTGCTCCTTCTCCCAGAAAAGCACTGTCTTTTTTATTCTCATCTGCCTCTCTTTTCAAAGTTGGGGGTCCAGACACAAGTAGATCCTCTCTCTCAGATTTCCTTGACATTTTTTTCTTTCCCAGCTCATTCCGCTGGTCCATCTTGTCAAATCTATGCTGTCACTGGTTTGTTTGTTTGTTTTGGTCTGCCTCATTCCAGTTCTACAGGGGGCTGACTAGTGCTTTCAGACACTGTCGTTCCTGGTCCCCATAGTACCACCCTGGTGGCAGGTATGCTTAGGAAGCAGTCAGAGGAATATGGCATGATTTGTCCACCACCAGGGTTCTTGGGGCATCAGAAGAGGTGATCTGTATACTGTGCAAGGAGACTCTCCCTCGGACATCTCACTCCTGGATCCCATCCTACAGCTGAGAAGTCTCACATGCCTTGTATCCAAGATTTGACTTGTTCAGGAGCTAGCCAGCAGAGAGCACCCTGGTATCAGCTAGTGTTTCTCTGGTTTCTAGTCCAGTCCTCTCCCTCTTGATAGGAATTGCTAGCCCTGGTAGCAGCATGCTCTCTGGGGATAACCACAGCACTAAGGTGTTTCCCCTCATGGTAGGAGCTCAGTGGGATCTTCTCTGCACGGCCTGCTGTCTGAGATATGGAAGGAGAAGGGGCTAAAGAAGAAGAAGGACATAGGCCTAGCTGCTGTCTCATTCTCCAATTGGCTGTGTGATCTTGACACACTCACTGCGTGGGCTGCTTGCCTACCACCATATGGTGGGATCATCCTTTCTAGCCTGTCGTTAGATATAGAGTGATTCCAAACCGTCCTGAGCTAAGGTGCTTCTTTTTAGACTAGCAAGGGCCCTGGACCCCTGCCTTGGGAGCTTCCATCATCCCCAAGGGATCAGATCACAGGAACACAACCTCCTCCCAATGCAGAGGAAGGCCCTGAGGTGGGCATTTCCAAAGCCACCTGTGCTCAGAGATAGGGAGGAAGCAGCCAGTCCAGGAGAGATTTCTCAGGGGCTGCAGTGCCTGTTAAATATCAACATGCACCAGACTGCCAGCTATGTTGGTTCTGTGTAGTGAGGAGGTGAGCAGGCCTGCTTTTCGTCCCGCCTGGCTCCCACACGGCTAGCTTTACACCCGAGATAACAACACACAAATTGTATTCATTTAAACACTGCCTGGCCCATTAGCTCCAGCCTCGTATTGGCTAACTCTCACATCTTAATTAACCCATTTTTAATAATCTCTGTAAGACAGGTGGTGGTGGTGCACGCCTTTAATCCCAGCATTCGGGAGGCAGAGGCAGGTGGATCTCTGGGAGTTTGAGGCCAGCCTGGTCTACAAGAGCTAGTTCAGGGACAGGCACCAAAGCTACAGAGAAACCCCGTCTCAAACCCCCCCCCCCCCCAAAAATAATAATCTCTGTAGCACCACGAAGTGGTGGCTTACCAGGAAGATTCTAACCATCATCCGTCTTGGGTAGGAGAAGCATGATGTCTGCCTCACTGCCTTCTCTCTCCCACAATTCTGTTCTGTCTTCCCTGCCTACCTATGTTCTGACCTATCAGGCCAAGCAGTTTTCTTTATTAATTAACCAATGAAAGCAATAGATAGATAGAAGACCCACCTACATCAGCTCTGGTTACATGGCAGTCCCCTAACTGTAAGAAATGACTGGAGAGGGGTGCACATCAGACAAGGACAGCACTTGGTGAAGGTAAAGTGCCACAGTGCTGAGCGGCAGGGAGCTTAGCTTTGCGACACTGAACTCCTTTTTAAAATGGGGCTGCAGGCTGGAGAGATGGCACAAAAGTGAAGAGCGCTGGCTGCTTTTTCAGAGTACCCAGGTTTGATCCCTAGCACCCACGTAGTGGCTCCCTATAGTTCTGCTATAGGCCCAAAGCAGTTTCTTTATTCATCAATGATATTCACAGCATACAGAGGGGACTCCCACATCATATGCTGGGTGGGTCTCTATAGCAATGAGATTCAAGGAATGACCATCAGGATGTAAGGAGAAGCACAGCTCTCTGTGTTGGGCTTCTCAATCTCAGGACCAATTCCTGACCTGATAAGCTTTGTTTTTGCATGATCTGTAATCTGCCTGGTCTATGAACCTCCTACTATGAAACAAAAAACAAAAGCAGTGAGAGGCTGAGGGACCCCAGGAGTCATTTGACCAAAGCAAAATAAGGAAACCTTGGGACTGATGATTGCTTTCCTCTTCCATTATTTCTAGATAATATCAGATTTATGGCTTCGAGGAAGCACAGAATGAGGCCTGGTGACCTCTGAGCAGGCAAATCAGGACTAATAAATGAATTCTGGAGTTGGTAAGTTGATATCATTGATCTGCCACTGATGCTGTTGGTCGTGTCTGCTGGTAAGAGAGGATGGAGCCGAGGAGGAGCTGATGGAGTTCCAGAGGCACCATATTGGGAGAAGTGAACTGACGAGAACTGAACCTAGAAACACCTGCACCTGTGGAAATCAGGGCAATGATGAGCTTCCGGTGAGCATCAAAGATTAATGTCTGGAATTCACCTCCATGGCATTCCTCTGCATGCCTACCTGAACAAGAGTGCCTGTATTGACTGCTTTAGGTTCGTCAAGCACACTTCATCTGTGTGAGCCAGATGGAGAGCCAGATGGAACCAGGGTGCCTGGGTTCCCACTGCAGGGTCCATAAGTACTCTTCAAATTCAGCGTTCTTGGGGAGACCCCTCTGTGGCCTTGCCACTTACTAGCTGGGTCATCTTGGAAGCATTATCTAAATCTCTGTACCCCAGTCCTCTTTTCTGTCATATGGTGATAATGGTCCCGATTGGGATAATTGGGCGATTTAAATAAGGTCATGAGTATACACAGTTCATTTGAACCAACTTTCTCTTAGTTAGGGAAGTTCTTTTAAAAAGTTGGACTACTTGGAAAAATGAGTACCTGACCTTGATAGCTGAGCATTTGATAATTACAAGGGGCTCATGACCGGACAGGAGGGGCTGATGAACCCCGTCCCAGTAAGCCCTGGGGATCCTCGTGTCTTGTGCCTGCATTTCTAGAGTCTACACTGTTTGCTCCTGGCAGCAGAGTCTACAGCTTTTAGCTGAGCTGCTCAGAGAGGTCCTGGCTCTGGCTGCTTGCCTCAGGTGGGGTCCAATGGCCTGTATTTAGAACAGACGCCCCCTGCCTCACAGCACTATTGACACTGGAACTAAATCACTTGTGTGAAGGGTGGTGGGGAGGCAGGCTGTCCTGTGCATTGTAGGATGATTGGCAGTATATCCAGCTCTGCCCATTAGATACCAGTAGGACCTTCCATTCCATCTTGTCCCAGTTTTAGCAATGGAAATCGCCTTTAGACCTTGCTGACTGTTCCCCTGGGAAGGGAATAGAGTCACCCTGGTGGAGAATCAGAATTTCTGTGTTCCCCTTGGGGTGAGCCTCTGTAATTGGTTACAGCCCGCTGTGCTGTTGTATGTTGAGATTTCTCAATTTTGCTGATTCCACACTATCTGTACTTTCGAAACTGTATAGACTTCCTGAGTCCCAGCCCCATGGGAAACAAATGACTAGGTCCTGATCTGGGCTGGGCAGTGGGTAACCTGCTGCTCAATCCTTGTAGGCCCTGTTGTGCGAATCCAAAGGTGTGAAAGGCTGTGGAGGTCACTTAACTCTTTTGGGTCCTTTCCTTCTTGGTAAAATGTGAGTGATGTAGCCAGACAAGAGGAGGGATGGCACCCTCTTGTATAGTGAATATCATTTTGTTTAACTATGAACCTGAGAAGAGGTGGTTCCTCCTTCAAGTAGATGCCAGAACAGTTGGCTCTTTTGACAGGTCAGATGGGAGTCCTAGTGGAGGCATCTGGAACTTCCCTTATTTTGGAAGTCTACAGAAATGCTCTGAGGTCCACATCCTGCTTTTTGGATTGACTGTGCTGTTGCCTTTGTTGCTTTTGATGGTTGACCATTTATTTGGCCTCCACAGCAAACCAGGCTTTGGCCCCACTTCCTGCTTCATGTTTTAGATTCTGGCTCTAAGAGTCAGAGTCAGAGGCTGAGGACCCAAGGGAAGCTTAGGATCAAGCTGACGCCTGTTTTCGCCTCATTTCTGTCAGTTCAGGAATGGGGTATTTCTCTTTGACATGTTAGCGCATGTCAAAGGTTGTTTGCTCTTCTCCGAGTAAAGAAAGCCTTTCAATAAGTACAGGTCAAAGTTCAGAAGCGGTATCAGGTGGGTGTCCCTTGGCAGGTAGCCCTCCTGCAGGGCTGAGATTCCCAGTGGGAGCAAAGGCCAAAGCAGTCTGATTCATTGTTTCTTGGAAGAAACATATTTTTGAAGGATATTTCTAGACTGGTCAAAGAGTCGTTCTTTTTTAACTTTCAGTTCCAAGCCTCAACCTATGGCGTTTCTACACTGTTTGAATAAGCAGAAGATTTAAGTTCGGGAAGCATAGGTTATGTTTCCTTAAGGAGCTATAAGGGGAACAAACCATGGACTGAGTTGAAAAAAGGCAAAAGAAACTCTGCTGGTTGGAGTGTGGCCTCCCTGGTGGAGTGGGTATCCTTATCACAGAATCACCTGTGCCATGTAGCTTTCTGCCCCCTGTTGGGGGTAGGCAGCTTGGACCAAGTCAGGTTATATGCTGTGCTGGAGGCTTCCAGTGACCTTCGGATATGGTGTTGGGGGCTGCTGGTCTAGATAGGACTCCGCTGAGAAGAGAAAGCCCTGCATGGTGGCTGGTTGCTGTTTGTGACAAGGTGCTGCCCTGCTCTGGAGGTCAAGAGAACTCTGTGGTGGTGGGTGCTGTCTTCAGGACACCTTTGCTCATTGCTGCTGCTCTGAGTTGATTGGAGATGTTGGGCTAACTGCAGGCTTTCTCTCCCTCCCTCCCTCCCTCCCTCCCTCCCTCCCTCCCTCCCTCCCTCCCTCCCTCCCTCCCTCCCTCCCTCCCTCCCTCCCTCTATTCCTTCATGTGTTTATAGGAAATGTACTTCCTGATGACACCTAGCCCCTTCTTTTCAGGAAGCACTCTTTTAAACTCTAGGGCTAGGAAGATGGCTTCTGGGCATTCTGCGTCTTTAGGTATCCGGGTCTTTGATTTGGCATTGGTTCGTGTTCACCTCCTCAAGCAGCTTCTTCTCTTTCTCCTTCCTGATCAGCTGCCTGTCCACCAACAGGCCTTGCTCTAGGGGTCCCCAGAGAGGGCTGTGTACGGCGTTTGCCTTTGTTTTCTAGCGGTGTAGGGAATTTTGGAGCCTCTTGTCCTGCTCTTCCAGGTGACTCACCTCCCCCAACCCCACCCCTCAGCTGGAAACAAAACAGGAAGACAATCTCTTTTTCAAACCTCTCTCGTTCTTTCTGACTTTGTGGATGTGGCAGAGTTGTGAGTTGCTGGTCTTCTAGTGTAATTTTGGCAGCCTCTTTTTTCCCTTTGGGCAGGTGGAGGGCTGTCTGCCTGCAGTCATGGCTAGCAATATTTTTTCTTGGGGACCATGCTCCGACTTGTCTGAGTTTTGTTTTGTCACCATGGGATTCAGCATCTTCTAGATTCTTAGAGCAGAGGATGCTGAGCGCGGGTGTTTTGCACTGGTGACAGGAAACATGTCACATAAGGAAGTTGAAACATTTGTGTAACTCCTAGCTCAGGAACACCCTGGCGGGGCAGGGGGGGGGGGAGGGCTTAATGCCGCAGAACTTGTGGCATCAAATCTTTTAGATAGTTTCTTTGCTTCCTCCCACCCACCCGCCCTTGCACCTACACTACCTTCTCTTCCTTCACACCCCGACCCCAGCCTGTGACTTTTCAGCTCTTTCCCAGTGAAGTGGTTTCACCTTTTTCCCATCTGAGGAGCAAGGCTTCAATGACTCATGAAACCAGAGACGGAAAGAATTTGCACTGGAGAGAGATTGTCCAGCACTTCACACTGGCTTGCCTTTTCTAACAACAGGAAGCCCCTCCTGGCACCCACCATGCCCCCGAGATACCTGTCTCGAGCTCCCAAGTCTCCAGGTGCCCCAGAGTCACAGCCACCCACCCCAATGAACTGGTCAAGTGGATGCTTCTTTATGATCTGAAACCTGGATTTGTACTCAGGAAGGATTCTTCGAGACTTGACTGTGTTTTTTGAGTATTTGGAAATCTTTCTGTTCCTTAACCTTCAACGTCATTTTGCATTTTGTGCTCTAGCCACATATAGCAGTAACACAAGGAAGATGCTAAGATTTTGGGTTCTTTCCCTAGCCACCTCTGAGGCAGCATGTCCTCTGCCTGGGTAAGTTGCTGGCACAGGCACCATTGACCTGCTTTGTCTCAAGCAGCTTGTTGAGGGCTCCTTTCTCCCTCCATATTTAAGGGCAATTGGCCTGAAGGGACAGCCTGTGTGCCAGTGTGGTCACATGTGGCACATGTGCCTTGGCTTTAGCTCAGCATTCTTGTTCTTGCCATTTTGAGGTTGTTGATGATTTTTGAAAGATTCACTTTTAGCACTGGGTTCTACAAATCAGTGCCATGATTCCGAAGAAGGGCCATGTCAGAGAAGAAGTGTGCTGGCGTCAGGGTGGAGGGGTGCGCCTAGAAGCTTCCTAAAGGAGGGGAAGGGCAGCCAAAGGCTGGGATTGAAGGGCAAGAAAAAGGAACACAGCAGAAGACACAAAGGTTCTCTAAACAGGGGAGGAGCAAGAGGGGAGTCTGGAAGGTTGTGTATGAAATTCAGGAGAAGAGAAACCCATTAGGATGGCCTGCCTACTTGCAAGGGGGTTCTGCATGGCAGGGTCCCCCAGTCCTTGGCCTGTCAGAGTGTGATGCATGGCTTGTAGCAATGCTCCACTGAGAACAGCTGCCAAACAGCGACCACCTCCACTCTGAGTGATGGCAAGCAGTGACCCTGGGGAAGCAAGAAACCATATGGCTAGGATGGTGTTCTCATAGAGCCACCAATGGCCTGCGTAAAGTAGCCATCTGCACACACAAGTCAAAGCCAGAGGTTAATATCAGGTGTCATTCCTCAGGAACTGTCATCATTTTTTGTTCTGGAGACAGGGTCTCTCATTGGCCTAGACCTCATCATGCTAGAGCAGGTGAAGCTGGCTGGCGAGTGGCCCTGCCTGTCTCTCTCTTCCCACTGCTCAGATAGATTTCTAAAGAACGTGCCTGTATATGTGGTTTTTCTAGGGTTCAAACTCAGGTCCTCGTGCTTGTCATAAAGTACTTTATTCATCAAGCCATCTTCCCAGTCCAGTTGAGCACTTCAAGGCACAGTCCCCGGAAATATTTGACTCCGACTCTGGACTCGTTGGGTCTGTCTCTGCCAAGTCTCGTTTTCCTCTCTGCCCTTTATCAACAAGCTAGGTTGTCTGTGACTTCTCACTTTGGTTGTTGGAGAAAATCCTTCAGGATGGGGCATCTTCAGGAAGGTGATGATGCCAGAAATCCAGGAGCAAGATGTCTTTGGCGTCACTGCTGTCATGGTCACCGGCAGCTACAGCATCACCAGTCACTGATAGTGTTTTTCCTTTGGGGAAGGGCATGGGATTCTAGTGCAGAGGGCTGAATTCAGCACGCACTGCAGTTCATAGCAGTCATTGTCTTTGTCAGGCCTTTTTCCTGTTCTGCTCCCTTTGAATGGGGTTTCTCAGTGCTATGCCTTTCTCCTTCACGGAAGGCTATGCAGTTAATCAATGGGCCTTTTGTTAATGCTCTAACAAAGAGCCTCACTTGTGTTTAGGCAGCTCTAATACATAGGCTGTGTTCTGTGTCTTCCTTCTTACTCAACATTGTTTTAAGATGTGACCGTTCCTCCCTCCATGTACTTAAAACTTACTGAAATGACCCAAAGAGCTTTGGCTTATATGGGCTAAAACTATTAATATTCACCAATGGAACTTTAAACAGAGGCACTGAAAATACTTATGGACTCATTTGCAAAGAGCAATGATGAGCACACTGCATGTTAGCGCCGATATCATTTTAGCATTATTGGGAAAAAAGTTTTACCCATGTAGACTCCCTTTTCTAGATAAAGGACAGTTTGGTCTGCAGTATGAAAGGGCCCTATGAACAATGAAAACTTAGGAAGTAAGTTTGGGTCTCATGGTTTTATAATACAAGGGCTGGAAAGAAACCCTTTTTTTTTTTGCAAATTTTTGCAAAAATCTGCTTGGGATTGATGGGTTTTGACCCCTGGTTCCTGAGTGATCCCTATTGTTTGTGTTTAAAACTTCATTCTGGCAAGTAGACATCCTGTGCCTTACCAGAATCCTTTCTAGTGTTTTATGTGAGATTTGCAGTGTCCCATATAAAACCCCTCAAGTTTAAATGATACATGTTCATTTTACTGTTTATTTTGCAACCAGCATTACATAGGCCATTATAAAAATCCTGATATATTCTTTGCCTTGTTAAAGAGTATAGATCGATGGGTTTTAGCACATTATTGTAATGTACAAATATTACTTACTACTTTATCTCTTATTTTGATTCTAGAATATTTCTCCAAAGTGAGATTTCATATTCTTTTTATATCTGTAACCCAAGGACACTCCTACTCTTTTTTTGTGTGAATGTACTTGCTTATTCTGGATATTTTATGTAAATATTCATTTTATTTTGTTCAGCGTGATTGGTTTTCTTCACCTTGTGTCCAGATTTGGAATTTTACCTGTGTCGATGCCTGCAGCAGTATTTTGCACTCTCTGTGACTAAGCTGCACCTACTCTAGGGATGTGAGTAGTTTTGGTCTCTGTTCACTGGTAGGTGGCAACTTCAATTGCTTCCACTTTGGGACCACGACCAGTAATGCTGTGCACATTTGTTGCCTGAGTTTTTTTTTTAAATTATTTATTTTTATATGCATTGATGTTTTGCCTGTGAGGGTGCCAGACACCTGGAACTGGAGTTATAAGTAGTTGTAAGTACCCATGTGGGTGCTGGGAGTTGAACTTGGGCCCTCTGGAAGAGAAGCCAGTGCTTAACCCCTGAGCCATCTCTCCAACCCAATTGCCTGAGATTTTGTGGGGGAACTTATCTTCAGCACTCTTGGGTCTGTTTACTTGTGAATGTCATCAATCCAATGGTAAGCACAGCTCATTAGCCAGTGCCTGTGGCCATGGATTAACCCCTACCCTTGCTGTGACAGCGTTCAGCTCTTGCCTCCCCAGCAAGAAACTAGCTCTTGGGACATGCTTTGAACCTGCAGTGGGGCTAGGAAAGGCAGAGAGATTGTTCTTTTATTGTAAGATCTATACAAAGAGAACTGCCAGGTCCAAAGAGATGCACAGGATTTCTCAAGTTCAACTTGTACAGACAAAATGGTGTCAAGAAATCTGTGTGGATCTTTGTGTTTTTGCCAGGAAGTCCCTGGCACTGTGTCAAGGTCCTCTCTTGCCCATCTCTCCATTCTAATATGGCTGGTGATGGTGAGAGCCTCACCACAGCTGTGAGGTCTCTGCCTGCAGGTGGCTCTGCTCGGTAGCTTGTGTCTCTCAGGAGAAAAGATAGAAGCCTCCCAGTGGACGACCATGTACGGTTCCTCAGATCGACACAGATAGCTCCGTGTCAAGTGGTATTCCATGACCTTCCTGACCCAGAAGCCAGTTGCTTGCTATAAGAAGATGTGGCCCACGATGCAGTGTGGGGAGAAGCGATTGTATAGGACTATGTTACTGAAGTACTAGGAGGATGCCAGTGTGATCTCTTATTATTTAAACAATTGTTAATGTTCTATTTATTCCTAGGCTGCCTCAGGGAAGCCCCCCTCATCCAATCCTCTGTAAACAATTAAATAGACCCCGCTTTGGTGAACCGAAATAAAAAGTTGAAAGTGATCATTGTTTTTCACGGGTGTGCATGTGTATGTCTCACTGTGGTTTTAATTTTGCTTTCCCCCAGTGTTCAATGGTGTCAATCATCTTTTATTGCCAGTCACTCACACATACCCTTCAGTGAAGTGTTAGGACGTGCTGATTTGAAAGGCCCCGTGTATCGTTCATTCCAAGCCCCATGCTATACAGATAGGGATGGGAACCTGAGGTCCAGGAAGGGAAGTCTGGCCAGAGGATGGTAGTCTTAGAATGGAAACCACTTGGTACACTTTGTCAGGCCCTGGGGCACCTCCTCGGCCCCATATCTCTTCAGCATTCCCCTGCTCTTGCCATGGGGTGGGTGTGTGCAGTTCAGGTCCACGCCACTGAAAGAGACAAGGGTGCCCTTGGGGTGTCCACATATCCTCAGTGGGAGGGTTATGGTTTGGATGAGTCTTCACGTACTTCCCCAAGGCTCACATCCAGGGAGGCTACTCCCTACTGTGGTGCTACTGTGACGCAGGAGCTGTGACCTCATATGAGGTACTTAGGTCCTGGAGGGATCGTCCACTGCCCACAGAATGGATCCATGTTGGTCTTTTTTGAGTAAGTTCATTTTTGTTCCTATGTCATTATAAAGTGAGTATATCCACCCACCCACCCGATGCGTGGTGCCTGCATGCTACCTTTTCGTTGTCCCTCCTCTGCCATGTCACAGTCAAGAAGTTGTCACCAGGACGTTGGTACTATGCTGCTTTTAAAAAAAAATTTAGATTTATTTTTATGTGTGAGTGTTTTGCTTACGTGTATATGTGTACTGGATGCAAACCTGGTGATCATGGAAACCAAAAGAAGGCTTCAGATCCCTTGGAACTGGAGCTATATGTAGTCGTAAGCTGCTGTGTGGGTGCTGGGAACCAGGTCCAGGTCTTCAGGAAGAGCAATAAGTGCTCTTCACCACTGGGCTATCTCACCAGCCTTGGCACCATGCTTTTCGGACACCTCCAGCTTCTACTCCCTTTGTAATGTACTTAGCTTTGGGTATTTTGTTAAAATCATAGAAAACGTGGACTCACAGGAGGTGATATCTTGTGTGGAACTTTGGCTGCAGGTCAGCAGAGGTACAACAGCTTGCTGAACTTGGAACCAGTTGGGTCCCTGTGAGTCCTGGGGAAGCTGCTGGACACAGTGACGGGTATGTGGTGGCTAGTGCCTGCAAACAGGTCTCCCCGGGCATAAGGAAGACACCAGCAGGTCCATTCCTTCTAAGGCTCTAGCAGGGAAGAGATTCCCTGTCTTTTCTGGATTCTGGCTGGTGTCTTCACCTCAGGTCACTCTGGTCCTAACCCCTTCACCTCCCCTGTCACTATGTCAGATCACAGGTGCATTCTGGTCCTAACCCCTTCACCTCCCCTGTCACTATGTCAAGACCATAGGTGCAGATACTTCCTTTTCTGGGCCTGGGCTCTGTGGGACTGGGAGTGACTCTGAAATCTAATCACTGTCTCTGACCGCCCCCCCCCCCAACCTTAATTCTGCCTGGCCACAAGAGTAATGTCTTTTTCACAGTGATCAGAACACAGGGAGATTGAGTGTGTCGTCATCCTGAGCTTTACACACCCTCCCTAGCCCTAGAGACTCGATTGTTCCAGAGAGGAGAGAGAAAGGCCATAGATGTAGGAGGAACCCTGGAAGGAAGTGGTGCCCTAGGTATGCGAGTTGAGTGGGCAGCCCGAAGGCATCTGTACCCCAGCTAGGCGAGAGTGCAAAACACACATCCACGTGTCAATGGCGGAAACAGCTATGGAGTGAGGAATGCAGATTTGGGGACAGTCTGATCAGAGTGGGTCTCCCTGAAAAGTTAGCGTTAGAACCAAAAGGAGGGAAGTGAGCCACGGTGCCATCTAGGGCAAGAGGGTAAGTAATGCCCACACCCAGGCCACAGGCCCGCACTGCCCTTGGTCAGATATTTCCCCTGATTCCTTGAGCTGGGGCTCTTAAGGTTCTGAACTTCTGTTCTGAGCCACTTGACGCTCCTGGGAGGAGACAGGCTAGCTCTGACCTGGGGCTGTGTGGACGTCTCAGGTGCTCTATTGCCTCAGCCGGAAGTCTCTTCCTGTGCTTCTCTTCAGCCCACCACGACCACCCCACCATGCCAAGTCACTGCTTTCCTCACCTCGATCTTTTATGTCCCCAGCAGTCCTGTGTGTGGGGATCAGCTTACTTCTGTGTCCCCAGGACTCACAGAGGGTCTGTCTTATCAAAGGTGTTCACTAAATACCTGCAAAACCAACAGACTCCCTGCCATTACAGGGAGAAGTCTATCTAGCCATTGTGAGCACAGTGTTGGGGTAAAGCCTGCCCAGTTGGATTGTGACATTACCACCGCCTTACTTCTTTAGGTGAATTCCTTTGTTGTTCTGGGCCACCGTATCTAGGAAAGTGGCGTTATGGTTACACTCTTCAGCAGAGCTGACGCAAGAGTAGGGCAGCCAGAGTTACGTGTTTACGAGAGATTCGCGGTTTCTTTATAAAGAGCTCCCAGCATATTGAGCTCTTGCACAGCTTTGAAACAGGTCTGGTTAGAAAGGCAGCAGCCACGGGTTCTTAGGGCTAGCCTCTCCAAGATTCCTGGTCAGGGCCATCCCTAGGACTCAAGGCCTGTTCACCCGGGCCCTTTTATAATAGTATCTCCTTGCCTAGTTCTCTGAAAACCTCTTCTGCACTGGCTGTAACCCATGAAGCCTCCTAACAGTGCTCTTAGCCCTCGGTTTTGAGACGAAGCGGCATGGAATCAGTGTTCAGAAGATTAGCCACCAGCAGGTGAGTCCTTCAGAGTCAAGTTTCTTACCTGTGGGTCGTGACCCCACATGGGGTGACAGAACATGAGTGGAAGGCAGAGTTAAAACATTTGACAATGATAAAATACTTCCGAACACTCAATTGGCTACAATTCTAAACCGGACACGCAATCCCTGGTGTTTCTGTCAGCCCTTACCTGTGGCCCCATGTCCCTTCACGGCAGCAGGGGTTATCAGCTATATCGTGGGCTGGACACGATGGTGCAGGCCTTTCATGGAAGCGCCCGAGAGGCAGAGGTGGACGGATCTCTCCGAGTTTGAGGCCAGCCTGGTCTACATAGTGAGTTCCAGGCAAGCTAGGGCTGCACAGTGAGACCCTGTCTCAAAAGATTGAAACAAAACAAAAACACCATACATGTTATTTTGTGCTGTGAATACTGTCTGCCATGAAACACCTGAAACACCTCTTGGCTTAGACTTGAGATTATTGCGCGTTATGGATTACACTGTTTTTATTGTGTAAACAAAGATATCTGCTCTAATAGAAACACAATAGTTTAGTTATGGAAAACAAAAGACTTTGTAATATTTTCCTACTGTCAGTTCTCAGCATGAGTCTAATTAATATGCCTTCAAAGGCATATTGTATGATATCAGATAAGCACATCCATCTCATCAGAATGCAAACTTCCTCTCACTTTTAATAAACAGTAAGTTATATGTACACCAAAGAACTGCTTAAAAATAAACCGTCTGTTATTAGTAAATGTTTGATTTTTGTTTTTATTTTGTATATTCAGGGTTTTATAAAGTTTTTGAGTATGAAGGAGGTTTGAACAGAGCATGGACTAGAAGGACTTCGTGGTACGGTGTGCTGTCACATTCTGCGGCTGGCCACTGGGGCCCTCCTTTCCTATGTTCTTGCTTGTGTTCAACTAGGAAGTATTTCTAGCCAATAAGCCCTCAACATGTCAAGACACCCTGCCTACACATGGTGTTGCTCTGAGTTAGACCCCATAGCGACAGTGGCAGCCATTTGCTCTCAAGGCTGCCTTCTCCGATCAGGTGACTTTAACCCCGCCCCCCCCCCCATGGCCGTGAACTGTCCAGGTTTTGTCAGTTTCTCACGGGCTAGAATCTTCTAGGGAGACAGACCAATAGAGGAACTACATCATCAGTGGCCTATGGACTTGTTTATTAATTTACCATGTGGGCAGGCCACTATGGATGGTGCCACACCTGGGCAGGTTCTAGTCCTGAGTTCTATAAGAAAGCAGACTGAGCAAGCCATGAGGAGCAAGCCAGTAAGCAGCACCCCTCCATGGCCTCTGCATCAGCTTCTGCCTCCAGGTTCCTGCCTTGAGTTCCTGCCCTAACTGCCCTCAGTAATGAGCTGGAAGTGTAAGATGGAATTAACCCTCTGCTCCCCAACTTGCTTTGGGTCAGTGTTTTATCACAGCAAAAGAGGACCCAATTAGGACAGGCCTGATTTTTTTTTTAATCTGAAATAAAAAACAGGCCTTCAGGTTAAAGAAAATGCTTTTGTGTCCTGTCAGTGCTCCATGGCTGTGAGAAAATACCTGGGGAAAAAAACAGGAGGAAGCCTTTTTTGGGCGGGGTGAGGCATGGTTTCGGAGGTCTTAGTCCATGATCAGCTGGCTCCATTTCCGCGGGCTTGTCTTGGGGCTGGGCATCACGGCAGCGTGTGTGGTGGAACAAAGTCACTTAACTCACAGACGGCTAACAAGTGGGAGTGGGAGGAGCCAGAGACAAATTGTCCATCTAGAGACCAACTCCTTCCCCTCAGGCTCCATCATCCTCCCACAGACCAACTAGGAGCATTAGTGGATTAATCTATTGATTAGGCTAGCACTCCCATGGACCAATAAGTTCTTCAAAGTCCATCTTATAGTGAACTCAAATAAATCCTCCTAGTCAAACCCTACAAGTGTATCTTAATAATGATTTTTTTAAACCAATGCAATCATAAAATATATTTTTAGGACATGGGGATTTGTGGGGTGCCCACTGTACCTTCCTTCTCTGGCAATGGAATCCTCCACTCTTCCTTTGAAATTTCCTTTCTCATCCCATCCATTCAGGTTTAATGAGGGCTACACCTGCTGGCTGTGGCTCACCAGCCAGAGATTACATCTAAGACGGGTCAAACCTTTGACATTCTATGCTGTAACTAAGGTGAATGTAGTGCCTCTTTCCACTCGGAGCCAATTGGTTCATTCAACAAATGCGTATTGGGTATCTACTATGTGTTGGCATAGTCTCGACACTGGGGGTGTGGCCAGTGGTGGACATGTTTCCTGCTGTATGGAGGACATTCGTCTGAGGAGATCAAGCCAGCAGATTAGAGCAGAAACAAGAGACAGGAAGAGAGCCTGGCAGCATTTCCGTCGCCAGTTTGGGCTGTGGTAGGAGAGCTCCCAGAAAGATGAGACAGCCTGGCTTCAGGCCAGCAATTCTCTTTTTGGCCTGAGTTGGTTGGAGACGTGAACATCCATGTTCTGCTCGAAGACCTGCCTAACAACAAAGACGGCACACACTCTGAGAGGCAGATGCTTCAAGGTTCCTGACTGTGCTGTTTTGTTCTGCCTATGAGCTCTTCCAAGTTAAGCTCGGGTTACCACCCATCCCCTCACCTTGACAGGGGCATCATTCATTCACTCACTGGCTCTTGCTCCCAGCATTCATTGCCCCAAGGACACAATCCCCACCTCATGGAGCTCCCATTACTTTTTGGAGGCTGTGGGCAAGGAAATGAGAGCTGCTTTATAATCATAATCTCAGCCCTTGGATCTCGACAATATCTGAGACCTTCCATCAGGCCTTCTACCTCGGGACTCATTCGCTGGCCTTTCAGGAATCCACCCTTCTTGGTGTCTTTCCTTCCTTTCCAGTACTCTGGCCACAGGAGGTTAGCTTTCCCTTCTGTAACTTCCTGCTTGGGCTTATCTCCCTGACTCCATCTTTCTGCGGATGCTTGACAGATTTTAACTCCGTTTCAACTCCTTCTAGAACTCCAAATTTATATAGTCACATGTCTATGGATACTTCTCTTTGCCTGAATGTGCTTGACATCTTTCAAGTCCCCTTCTTCTTTGGTCTCCACCCTTCCCAGCCTTGCTTTTTGTCCTTGAGGTTGTAGGTGTGGGCTCCACGGGTTCCTGGGCCCTGGCTTCAGGCAATGTGGAACCCTTAAAGGAGATGGTCGAGAGCCAGTAAGTAGACTGGGAATATAGTACTCACCCTAACAGAGTTATCTTGGGGAAGGAGGTGGAGCATAGTGGGAGAATGCTAGCTAGCATAGGTGAGACCCTGGAGTTGACCCCCACCCCAGACAGAGTTTAACCCGGGACGGACTGTGTGCTCGAGCCAATGTGACATGCTCTATAGAAGTATTACCTCCAGTTCTTGGTTGCTTCTTCTTCTTATTCCTTGTGGCCTGAAGCACTAGCAGCCAAGTTCACTGTTCGGGTCCCTGGTTCTTCACAGAACTCATGAGTCCCCTGTATCTCACCCACATGTCTGTAAAAGACCTTTGTAACAAATCCCCCTCGAATGATGCAAGTTGAAGGCACCATCTGCTGTCTCTTGGGACCTGGGCTGAATTAGTAATTGTCACTGGAGATGGCCCCAGGAAACAACCTGAATATTCTGGGATTGGGTCGATCCATTATTCAAGAAGGGCAGAGGGAAATGGAACACGGATTCTCCACTGCAGGCAGGGACAATCACAATTCCTGAGAGGATTATCTGCAGTAGTGACAGTGAAAATAAAAAAAAATTCAAATGGTTGTGGTACATGGTTTCTATGGCAACAAAAGGGGATTTAAAGATTTTAGAGTCACTTGGATTCTTCAGAAAACACACAGAGGAGAAAGAATTTGCAACGTACAAGCAAGCACCCACTTCAGAGCACTGGAACAGTAAGAAGGCATCGAGGATGGTGTCAGAGGGTCTCTCCTCTCCCATCTCATCACTCAGGGGCCAAAGGGCAGAGGTGGCCAAGGTGAAATTTTCCTACTAATCCCCCCATCCCACTTTTTGGATTTTAGGTTTTTTTTTTTTTCCAGACAGGATTTCTCTGTGTAACCCTGACTTCCTCAGAACTCTCTCTGTAGACCAGGCTGGCCCTGAACTCAGAGATCTGCCTGCCTCTGCCTCCAGAGTGCTGGGATTAAAGACATACACCACCACTGCCCATTTTATTTACCCTTTCTTTGAAGCCCAAATGAAATGACCAAAAATGCATGTCTTTAGAGGCAAATCTACACCGTGGGGAAGAGTAGTCCCCCTGACATATGGGGTAGGAATGTGGAAGTAAACAGAGAAGGCAGAGACTTTTGAATCTACTTCTCTTGAGTCTCATCGTGTTTACTCCAATTTCCCATCTCCTACCCCTGGTGTGAGAATCGGCCCTCGGCATGAGTTCCGGTTACTCCACACCTACGGTTCCTCCTTACCACACCCACAACTTGGTAAATAGTTCCCCTGTAAACCAAAACTCCTCCTCAAATTACCCTAATGCAAATGGGCCACCTGTTTTCTGTTGGTATCCTGATGGAGCCACAGGAAGCTAGGCAACAGGTTCTAAGTTTGAATTCCTCTCCTTGTCTCATCAAGCCCGCTCTCCTCCCAGACTCAACTCTGCGATAGGCTCTCAGTTACTCAAGCCAACAGTCTTAGAATTCAGGATCAATTTGTGTCTTTTTTCTAGCCCCTGCCTAGCAAGGTTCTGCTTTCTACAGTGCCAGTAGCTGATATTTAAGACTGATTTTGAGTTATGTGTGTTTGTATGTGTCTATGTGTGGGGATGTGCACGTGAATGTGGGTGCTGGTGGAGGCTAGAACACAAGTTAGATCCCCTGGAGCTGAGGTTATAAGTGGTTGTGAGCCACCAGACGTGAGCACTGGGACTGAACTTGGGTCCCCAACAAGAGCAGTGTACACTCATAGCCCCCGAGTCATCTTTCTGGTCCCAGGAAGCTGATATTTAATATGCCTTCTTCCGCCATTTTGTAACCCACCAGCTTTACCCAGCTGTCCCAGAGCCTCGTCTTTCTCCCTTGTCTCTCTGTTTTCTCTCTGGCCTCCTAGCACCATCCACGCCGACACCAAAGCCTCCTCCAAACGAACTGCCACCTCTCTGATGGTACCCATTTCCTGTCGCCCCTTGACATTTCCAACGAAACTCAAAGCCCCTTTTATCATGGCTTCCAAGATACCCCACGACTCAGTGTCACCTGTTTTCCACAGTGCGGTCTACTCTCCATCCTTTCTTCTTCTTCTCTAGGTCCTCTCTTTCCTCTCGCCAACATAACGGCCTTTCTGCCCATGTCGAAGAATGCCAAGCTTTTGCACTTGCTGCCTCTGAGACACAGCTCTCCTTCTCTCCTTCCCTGCAGTTCACTGTTTAGGTATCTGCCTTAGTATTCCCCTTTTCAAGAACCTCAGACAGCACCCCTCCTTTCTCATGTTTACCTTTTCTTTAAAACCCTTATGACTCCTATTCTTTATTATATTATTCCAATCATTCTACCTTTGAATATAGGCATCATGAAGAGACTCAAGAAATGTGTGTTGAATGAAGACAATGGAGCAAACACATGGTGTCTGTTCCAACCCAGACGCTGGGATGCCAGCCAGGGGTTCCCAGAGGAAGTGGTGGTGCCAATGCCAATTGGTCACTCATTCAAGGGCACTGGAGCACACCAAAGGAAATTCTGCTATGGGGTCATCTGAGGGGTCAGAGCCATGTTTTCCCCATTACCAGGACTGCTCCCCCATCTTTGTCTTTTCACCAGCTCTCCATGGTTGGCAGGAAAACAGATTGATAACATTTTCTTCAGACAAAAAACCATAAGGGGTCTTCACATCATAGAGTTCTTGGTGACGTGGTTTTCCTCCGGAAACATTCGCACCTTGGCCTTGAGTGGTGTAGGATGTGACTAACTGCAGCTTATCATGGGATGCTCTGCGTGCCATTCTCCCCCTCCCCGCCCCCTAAATGAAATCGGAGCCTCTGGGTCCTTTTCTTTCCCCTAGGAGGCAATTTCTGCTGGCCTCCATAATAGAAGCCGGGTAAGTTGTGTCAGTTGTGCGGAGGAAATTAAGTGTTAGAAAATGTTTCAGTCCATTTTCTGTTGCTATAACTCAATGCCACAGACTAGGTAATTTGGAAAGAGAAAAGATTTACTCTGCGTATTGTTCTGGAGGCGTCTGGTAAGGACGTTCTTACTGCATTTCATGGTGGAGGACACCAAATGACAAGACACAAGTATGCCCCTTAGGTCTCTCTCTCGTTTTTTAAAAAATGTATGTGGTGTATGTGTGTGTTCATGTGTGTGCACGTGTATGCACGTATATCCATGTGCACATGGAGAGGTTAACATTTTTCTTGATTGCTTACCACATGATTATGACGATGATTATGAGACAAAGTCTATTTTCGCTGAACCCAGAGCTCGTTGATTCTGTTAGACAGGCTAGCCAGCCAGCAAGCTTCCAGGGGCTGCCTATAGCCACCACCCCAGCTCTGGAATTACAGACTTGTGCTTGGCTGTTGATACGGTGCTGGGGATCCAAACTTAGGCGCTCATGATGAGCCCTCTCCCTAACCCCTATCTTCTTCCTGGATCACCGAGCTCCTTCTTCAGGGCTTTACCTGATCTAATTACCTCTGAAGGCCTTCCCTTATTAAATACATGATCTGTTCCAGGGGGACACACCCCAAACATAGAAATGGTGTCCTCTCTCTCTCTCTCTCTCTCTCTCTCTCTCTCTCTCTCTTTCTCTCTCTCCACCCTCTCTCCTTCCCCTTCTCCATCCTTCCCTTCAGCGTTGTTAGGGATTGAGCTAAGATCCTCTTATGCATGCTAGGTAACTGTTCCACTCCTGAGCTATACCCTTAGTCTCGGAGAACTTCAGTGTCCTAGGGGCTAAGAGCTTCCCAGGGTGAGCCCTATTCCCAGGGTTCCCCTCTACAGTAGAGTTATATGGGTCAGTGTCTGTCTTTCCATGCTGAGAGATATGTCTTTAAGGCCAAGTCTGAGTGGAGCTTTACTGTTGATTTTCTATGCGGAGTTTGAAGCATCTCTTCTAGAAGAGAGGTGTGACATTCTTGCCTTTCCAGGCTGTGGAACTTAGCTAGGATTGCCTACCTGGGGCTCTTACACAGTCAAAAAGGAGGCAAGCGGTGGTGGTGGCGCATGCCTTTAATCCCAGCACTCGGGAGGCAGAGGCAGGCAGATCTCTGTGAGTTCGAGACCAGCCTGGTCTACAAGAGCTAGTTCCAGGGACAGGCTCCAAAGCCACAGAGAAACCCTGTCTCGAAAAACCAAAAAAAAAAAAAAAAAAGAAAAAAAAAAAAAAAGGAGGGCAAACCTGTTCACCCATTCCCATGGCATCTTTGGCAGGAGAGTAATGGTCCAAATGAATCAAATGCTACCCCAGCCCCTGTTCATTTGCTATGGTCTTCTCAACACAGAAAAGACTGAAGCGCCCTACAGGGGGCACTGAGCACTTGCAGGATCACTCGTCCCTCTCTTTGGTCCTGATGAGCAGACACTTCTGCCCAGGGTCCATCAACAGAGTTCATTTGATAAAGACCACCTTGTCAGGAGAGCATGACTCTTCCCTCTGACAGAGGAGTGCAAGCCCCGCACAAAGGGCTTAGCAGTTGGTGCAGAGCTGCAGCCAAGCAGACAGGACCCAGTTCTACGCCCTGCAGACCCCAAGCTATGGCATCTGCTCCACTCGTCTTGCCCGTGATTGGCTCTCTTCCCTACTGGCCATGGGCCGTAAGGCTCGGTTCTCAGTACTCATCTTCAGCTGCCCTGACTGTGGACTAGAATCACAGCATGGCTCTTCCAGGGTTAAGTGGATATCAGCATAGTGACATGGAGTTAGGCAAGCAGCCCATGAACTAGACACTGCTACCACACGTAATCTGAGCTACAGAAACACAGCAAACAAGAAACAAACAATGACTCGGCTCCACTTGGTTTAGGGACAGGCAGGCGATGACAAGTGTGCTAGAGTCACCCCGGAGTCTGTCCGTTGAGGAACTGCCTCCTCCATCAGATTGGCCTGGGGCATCCCACAGCATTTCCTTGGCCAATGATTGATGTGGGAAGGCCCAGACCATTGCGGGCGGTGTCACCCCTGGACAGTAGCTCCTGCCTCTAGGTTCCTGCTTTGAGTTCCTATCATGACTTCTCTCAACTATTGACTGTAACATTTAATCCAAACAAGCCCTTTCCTCCCCAAGTTAGTTTTAGTCGTGGTGTTTATCAGAGCAATAGGATAGTAAATGAGAGCCATAGTGCTTTGAGGTCTTTTTTAAAAAAAACAACATGTTGTTGTGTGTGTTCATGTCCGTGCAGGTGTGTGTGTGTCCATGGAGCTGGAGGACAACCTTAGGTGTCATCCTCAGAAATGCCACCCACTTCCTTACAGGCAAGGTTTCTGATTGATCTAGGATGACTGGCCAGAACCCCACAGGGATCTTCCTGTTTCTGTCTCCCTCATGCTGGGGTTACGAGCACCTGCCATTTTGACATGGGTTCTGGGGTCCGATGCAGGTCCCCGCGCTTGCGAAGTGCGTGCTTGGCCACCCAATCTCCACCACAGCCTTGTTTCTGTTTCTGAGGTTAGCCTCAAACTCACTGAGTAGCCAAGGATGCCTTTGATCTCCTGATCCTCCAAGCATGTGCCACCACAGCCTTAGGGAGTCTTAGGGGTCCTAAGCCCAATCAGGTAGCCTTGGTGCCCTTCCCACCCCTGTGGCATCACAGAGAAATGTTGCCCATGACAAGAGGTGGGTGAGTGTCCACGGCAGAACATTTCCACTTTATTCTCTGTAAACTCTTCTTTGGTAAACAAGAAGACAGGAATCCCCAGGATTAAAGGAACACACAAGTCAAGAACACAAGAGGGCAATCGCCCTCCACCACAGGAACTCTGAGAAGACAGCTACATCATTAGCAAGCTGGTGGGCAGAACCTGGAAATTCGGGGTTGATGGTGGCCTGGGGCAAAGGTCAGGGGCAGCAAGAGGACAGAGTCCATTCTGTTGGACTCAGAAGCCTAAATCATACAGCGAAGGAGCTCATGCATCACAGCGCAGAGACTAGGGGAGCTCCACCCGTGCCCCCACCCACCACCCACGTGATTGGTGATCCATGGCAAGCAGAACTGTCCATCCGGCCAGGGTTGGGCTGGGGCAGCTCGAAGGAACGCTATCAGCCACCCGCTCTCCTTTCCTGCTCCACAAGGTGGTGTGTGCAGGTTGCAGGGGTGGGGAGGGTTGGTCTTGCTCACTAGGTCTGGGAAGGTGTGTCAGATGGGGGCAGGGTTTAGGGGAGGTGCAGAAGCAGCCCCTGTCCCTTCACCCCTTTACATGGGGGGCTCACTGCAGAGCACAATCTCCAGATCCTTTCTGTAGAGTTTCCCCGCCTCAGCCAAGGACATGACGCTCTTCCTGTAGGTGGTGAGTTGCTGGATGTTCATCTCCTAGGAGGGAGAAAGAGGTGAGCGCAGACCTGGTGCTTGGCCTCACACAGAGGAGTTCCGTTCCCTGTCCCTGCCACTGCCATACACACAACTCACAAACACACTGAGCTGTGGGAACCTTCCTTTCACCTCATCTTAGGGTAAACAGCCTAGAGGGACAGAAAGCAAGGACTACGCAGTCAGGCCATGGGTTAAAGGCCTCTCTCTTTGGCTTCCTGGTTGCATTGTTTGGAGAAAAACAGTCAACCTTTTTGGGGCTCAGCTGTCAAATGGGAAATCAATAACCCTTGCCTCGAGGAGGGATGGTGATGGCCAGGTTGGGGAATGAATACACTTAGCACTTGTGCTGAGGGGTTCAGAGAAGGGGGGGTACAGAGGTGACAGTTATGGTCTCTGTAGGAGTCAACGCTACCCCTCCACTTCCCTAGAACTCCATTTACTCAGGGCAAACGTGGGTCTCTAGGTAATGGAGATGAGGTCAGGAAAGGCCCCTGGCCCTGTCTCCAGGCCTCCTGGACCATATGTCCCTAAGCTGCCTCCATTTTAAACAAGGAGGGTTTGTTTATCTTCTGTCTCCTCTAGCAACAGAGCTCACCAGCTCTCCTGTGTCACAGGCTTCCCGTGGTCTTTGGGGACCACTGAGGTAGAGAGACCATAAACACATGCCTTGGTGCATATAGACCAGAGGCCAGTTTTTTTTTTTAATTTAAAGTAAACAGGACCATCAACACCCGAGTCCTTATGTTAAGCAGGCATCATAATAACTGCCCAGGATACAAATGGCCCGCGGGTCTGGCATACAGCAAGGTCACCCTAGCAATGGCGGAGTGGCTGTCTTTTCTTGTTCTCATCTCCGGCTCATCCTCTCCCTCCCCCTTTCCTCCACTCTTCTCCTCCTCTTAAGTGTTACTACTGCTTTGCTTTCTGTTGGGATTCAAAGCCAGGGCTTCTTTAATGCTAGACAAATACTGTACCACCAAGCTGCACTGCAGGCCCCTTTCCTTATTCTTTTTTTTTTTTTGTGGTAAACAGTGGCAGATACCTTAAAAATATACTTCCCCTTTCATGTTGATGGGCCCTTATCTCAGTTTTGATGATGAGAAAATAGAAGGATAAAGGCTAAGCTTCTTACTAAAAGGCTGGATCACCTCATCAAAAATATCTTCAGTCCCGGAGCCTCAAACTCAACCTACTTCCCTAACCTCCCTGTGTCCTGTTCCTCTTTCATGGGGTTCAGCTGTCAGTGTTTGCCTTATATAGTTCAGAGACAACCTCTCAAATCAGTGATTCCTAGTCCTACGCCACTGTCCCCATCCGAATCCTTTCTGAAAGCCTCTCTAGAGGGAGGAACACCTTCCCTAAAGTTGTGAGGTTCTTGGAAAGGTCATGTACACAGTGAGAGGGACATGTGCCTCAGTTATCAACCCCAAACTTGAAAACAATTTCAGGGGGAGTATGGCAGGGATGGACAGCCTAATTCTTATGTCTTGGGGTTCCATTCAAAACTTGGAAAAGGCTTTAGTTTGCTACCACAGCCTTAGGAATGCCACGAGCTATTGAAGTTTAGCCCCTTCTAGAGTCCCCAATATTAATCTGCTTAGAGACCTTATCATAGCCCAAACTGGCACCCTTAAAACAAGGCTGCACCTGCTGTGTGAGCTCACCCCAAACGGCCTCTTCCGTTCCCAGCTCAGGTGCTGAGATTTAGTGACGCAGATCTCCCTCTGATTTACCCTCTCCGCGTCCAGGTGCCAAGCCTGGGGCCTGGCACATGTGGAAGGCTCCCATGTCAACAGCCTCTACTAACACCCCCTTCTCCAGCCTTCAGGGCTGCTTCCAGATCCTAGCACCTGACTCCTGGCTTTGGTCTGCACCACTGGGGCTGACCTGTGCAGCTCTGTGCTCTGTTCTTTACACTGGTGAGCTGATGCCTATGAAGTGCAGGCTGCTGAGGTATAACGCATGTGTGCAGAGTTACCAACCTCAAGCATTAGGCGTGGCCTTATAAGAACTAATTATACTTCATTAAGGTGATTCAAGCCAAAGACGGTTCTTCTTGCAGCCTCCTAATATTCACTGGAGCGCATATCATAAATGATTTTCTGTTGGGATACAGTGTCAGGAAAGAGGTTTGCTGGGCTTTAAGACTGGCTCTGGGGAAGGCTTTCTTCTTCCAGGAACCATCTGAACCCTTCTCACTTACATTAAAATGTAAATGACATATGAAATCAATGAAGGCTGTTACTCAGGTTGAAGCCGTAAGACCAGAAAAACCCTCACAAAAGAAAGAAAATGAACCCAGAGGCTGCAGTGATTTTTTTTTCCTGAAATTGAACATTAAATTTAGCTCTTATTTGGCAGCCAAGGCGGTTGGACAGCTCGAGGAGTTGCAGAACGTTTGTCGTCTAATTAAAGCAAGCAGCAGTCACTTTCTCTGTGAAAACCATCGTCTGGCAGGTGAAGGAAGACGGAGGTCGGTAAAGGCCCCTGCCTTCTGATCGCCATTCCACCCGATCCCTCCCACCCAGGGTTCGGAGGTGGGACGGCTCTGGAGGATTCCCAAGAGGCAGTACCAGGCACAAAACTGGTTTTCTCAGCCTTTACTTTGAGAGAAACAAACTCTTCATTAATTCCCTTCTAGCCTCTTTCCCGGTCCTAGGTTCTGCAGTTAATGAATTTGGAACAGTTCTTACCCCTGCGGGCTTCTGCCCTCCAAAATCTCTCTTTGTGTTAAAAGTTTTTCATGATGGCCATTTGGCTGGTGCATCTACAGGATGGGCTATATCAGCATGGCCCCCACCTCATGGCATCATCAACCACAACAGTCAGCACACAGAAGCAACACGTGGGCAAAGGAAGCACATGGGTAGACAGAACGATTTAGACATGGAAGGCAATTATCAGCTCTAAAGGGGGAGAATTCTGACACAGCAGTGACACCGACAGCAGTGCAGTGCAGCAAGAGATGGGAGAACCGGGTTGCTATGGGTGTGGGGTTTCAGCTTTACAGGATGAGAGTTGCAGGCCTGCTGCTGCTTACACAGTGTGATGGATATACTGGATGGACCCAACAGTCTTTAAAAATGGTCCAGCCCACAAACTGCCGCTGCCTTGTCACCTCAGATCAGAGATGAGAGAATTCATTCTCAGCCTCTCCCAGCCCTGGGCTCATTCCCTCACCTTCTTGTTCTTCTCGTACAGATCCTTCAGGAGGGCGTCCAGCTCATTCTCATCGATGTAGCCGCTTCCATCCTGAGGGTGGCAGCAGAGAGTTGTCAGCGCCCTGCTCTGAACTCCAGCCCCAGTCACCCTGATCACAGCTCTTTCCCCCACCTGGCCTGTGGGTGCGCCTGTGTATGTGATTGTGTGTGTGTGTGTGTGTGTGTGTGTGTGTGTGTGTGTGTGTGTGCGCGCGCGCGCGCACGCGTCTCTGTGTGACTGTGTGTCTGTGTGTGCGTCTCTGTGTGACGGTGTGTCTGTGTGTGCGTCTGTGTGTATGACGGTGTATCTGTGTGTGCGTCTCTCTGTATGTGCCTAATCTTCCCATTTCTCTGTGCAAAGAGAAGTGTTCAGATCCTACAAGGAGAGAATAATGCACTTTCTGTCAACACCAGTCCATCATTCAGTACAGACTCCTGGGCTCCTCTTCTGGTAGTGTTTCTCATTTGCATTGTGATATAAATGAGGTCCCAGAAGCTTAGAGTTAACTGAATAATTGTTGAGTCAACTGCCAACCCTCTCGTTATGAAGGAGACCACCAGAGCAACACGTGCAGGGGCCAGGTAAGATTGGGGTGGGACTAGGAGGTGATTCTCACCCCCAAAGTCCCAGAAAACAACTGGCTGAGCTATGTATGATGGCACAAACACCCCCAAGCCTGTTGGTCGAGCACTCGATAATCTGAGACAGGAGGATGAAGAATTTAAAGGCATCTCAGCCTGCACAGCAAGACTCTGTGTCAAAACTGAAACCAAATCAATTAAAAAAAAAAGATGGAAAAACCAAAGCGGCCAAACAAATAACGGCTCTACTGCCATATCATGACCACGCCCTGACTCTGAGCACCGCCTTCCTCTGTCAACTGCTAAAAACCAACACACAAACCCAAAACCTGTTTTCTATTATGTTAGTAAGAAATCAGATCTGTGGACTCCTGTAGGTCAGGAAGCAAAGAGTGCCATTTGCCTTCCCACGTAACAGAAGAAAGAATCCACGGGCCCAGCAGACCCCTCTGGAAAGCGGGTCTCTTCCTACGGACCAAGCAGTTCTGGCCATTGCCACCACAGGTGACAAGCTTCTGCTTTCCCACCCCATACTCTTCCCTCTCACCTTGTCGTAGAATGTGAAGATGGCATTGAACTCTTCTGAGGTCAGCTTCATACCCTGGAAAGACCAAAGAATTAGAGAGACGAATCCCCAAAATGTAAGTGTGGGGGAGTGAGGTTAATGTGTGAGAAATCATATAAGTCTGCATGACTCTGTCTCTGTGTGTGCGCACGCATGCGTGTGTGTGCATGCATACGCATGTGTGTGTGTTGTTGGAGCAAAGGAGGCCAGAGAGATGAGAAGATGGAGAGGCCAAAAGAAAGCAGAGACATTGGTACCTGGAATTTCAGCAGGAAGTTTTCTTGTACCGGCAAGAGTCTGGAAAGACAATATTAGAGCGGAGATCAGAGGACATGCCATGGGCAGCAGCCACTCAGACGGGGAGCAGGGTAGAGAGGCAATATCTATAGCCATGGACATGATCACAGAGCACTTTATAACCAGGAGTTAGTTGGGATGTTAAAAATAAATAAATAAAAGAAATGGACAAAGTGTGGTATCAAGATTTCTAGTTCTAGCTGGTTTTGTTTTGGGCTCAGATAGGGACAGCAGCACAGGCCTGTTCAAAGTGAAACCAGGATGGACAACACTTACCTGGACATCTCGGAGAGGCCCAGTTTGCCATCTCCATTCAAGTCAAACATCCGCAGCTGTTGGGAAGAGAAAGAGGTGACGGGGTTATCTGCTTGACCTTCTCACATAAGGGCCTCCCCCTGCCATCTTTTCCACTGGGATCACTTGAAGCTAGGGATCACCGAGGCCCAAGTCAGTCACTGGGGGAGACAGTGAGGATTAAGTACCAGCTATCTCTCCCCTTCTGGGGGTGCTGAGATACAACAGCCATCACTAAAGGTCCACCTCTCAATGTTCATCTTCTCCCGGAGCTCTATCAGTTCCCATGGAAACAGAGAACCCCTGCCCCAGTATCACTGTGCTTTGGGGATCAACTCAACAAGGACCACCAAGGATGCATGCAGCTATGAACTTATGCCTGCCGCCATGAGTCATCGCACATAGGCCTGACCCATCAGCAGAGGAAGGACACCGGAAGGGGTGCTGCTAACACTTACTATGGTCTGGGTGTACTCCTGGAGCTTCGGTTCATCATAGGGCCGGTTGGCCTTCTTCAGGAGGTCAGACAGGAACCCCTGGAACACCAAAGGCCTCTTGAGCCCGACTTGCTCACACAGCTTATCACCCATTCACTTACGTATTCATTTAGACAAAGCTAATCTTTGAGCTCTACCAATACATAGCTTTTACATTTCTCTTCTTAAATCCTTTATCACGTGCGGTATAACCGTAAAGGCCTCTGGCTGGCTCCTGGCACATACAACCTTGCCCACAGAATAGGTGATAGAGACTGGCTTTGATTCCCACATCAGAACCCAGTACACAGGGCCCAGCTGTGCCCAAGGATCACTGATTACCCAGAGGAAATGGGGTGGATGTTTAAGTTAGATAGCCAGTCTCCTGGGATTTCCTCAAGGGTACCTGTATTAGAGCCCAGGATGCAGAAGAGGGTGGCTTGGCTAAATGCTTGGTCCTGTAGCTCCCCATGGCAGGCACAGGTCCTTCTGAAGCTCAACATCTGTGCCGGGATCGAGTACCCCTAAGGAACTACAGACCCATGTTCCTCAGCCACCAGGCCCTTCCTCCCTGGTCCTCGAGATGCACCAAGACTCTGGCCTCAGCCTCACTCGCCGTGTCCTCTACACCATCGCTAAGGCCACCAATCTTACCTTGAGCTCATTGGCTTCGATGTAGCCACTTCTGTCTGTGTCGTACTTCCGCCAAGCCTGCAACGGGAACGTCAACCTATTCACAACACGTGTCAAACCCTGCCACCTTCCCCTGTTCTCTGTAATGGGACAGATTGGGACTTAGTGTCTAAGGGTGTTAAGGGTCCTCACTCTACCAGAGGACATGAGACTACACAGAAAAGGGGGGGTATGGCCCGGATGAGATCTCTTACTTAAATCTGAGACAGGCTCAGGCCCTCTTTTATATTTGCTGCTTGTTTTGTTCGTTGGGGGAAGTATGGTGTGTACATCATTGTGTGCCTGTGGAGGCCAGGGGGCAACTTGTAGAAGTTGTCTTCTCCTTTCAACGTGTGGGCTCTGGAGCTTGAACTCAGGTCATCAGACTTGGCAGCAATCACCCTTAGCCACGGAGCCATTCCGCTGGCCCCTGGGTCCTCTTTCGGATCAAGCTGTAAACTAGGTTTGAACTTCTCTAAGTGCTAAGCAGGCAGCTTTGTTCAGGGACAGAAGAAGGACCTAATGGAGCTTAGGTTTGTTTTGGGTTTGAGGTTTTCTTTTTATGTACGAGGAATGAGGGATGAGGCAGGGGTATGAGGAGAACTCTGGAAGGAGCAGGAGGCTCCTCCATCCCTGCATCATGATGTCTTCAACAGATGTGCTCAGTGGTGAAGCAGACTCGGCAATGCCGCTGTCTGTGCTAGACTGTCCCCCAGACAGCACCCCTTGACCTTCCTTATCCCCTCCTCCCTCTCCCTCTCTGAGAGCTCCCATCTTCCACTCTCACTGCATATGGTTTAAGGAATATCGGCCGCCATCTCCAGGGTAGCATGTGACCTAGGCCTCTAGTCTCCCCACTCTGGCCTGAGTTTCTTCTTTGGGCCCAACTTGCTGACCACAGCGGCAGCGTTCTTTAACTCCATCATAGACAGTCTCAGCAGGGTGACACGGGTGTCTGGCCACCATGAAGATGGGCAATCTCCTGGCTTCCAGCTCGGCTGGCATCCTGACTGAATTCACAAGACATTCTAGACCAGAGCCACCTGGGGAAGCTGACTGAACTACAGACACTGTTAGATAACAGGTCTCTGTTGCATGAAGGTGTTACGCGTAGGGGAGAATTTGTTACATAGCAACGGGTAGCTTACCATGTTCTGAGAACATGGGTCCCATAGACAAGGGCTCTGAAACCATCAGATAGGGGATGAGGAGAGAGGGCATGGAAGGTCCTGCCTGGGTCCATGGCAAAGAGTCCCAGGGAACCTTGTTCCCCAAGTCTTTGGTCTATTTTTGTAATTCATCATTTTTTTAGGTGTCTTTCAAATTTTGTTCTTTTGACTTTTCTGCTCATCATTCCTGGCTCCAAATCTACACACAAATACCATCCACGCTGGGTTTCTTGAGAGGGGGGAAAAAAGGTCAGATCTCTTCCTTAAATTTTCCCTCCAGCATGCTTCCACCTCTCTACAGGTGCATCTCACGCTGGCAAGAGTTTTAGAACTTGGAGACAATTTAGGGCAGCGGATCTCAACCTGTGGGTTGCAATCCCTTTGGGGGTGGCATGTCACATATCCTGCATAAATTAGATATTTACATTAGAATTCAAAACAGTAGCAAAATCACAGTTATGCAGTAGCAATAAAATATGGCTGTGTTAAAGGGTAGTAGCAGTAGCAAGGTTTCCACTGAATCCTAATTCTATTGGAAAAAAAAGATTTCGTTTTCACTGTATACTAGGACATTTAGACTTGTTTTTTTTTTCAAGTTATGAAACACAAGCAAATCCATACAGCTTGGGTAGCTGTCACCCAGTCCTCTGCAGGGCAAAGTGTCCAGACGCTGTCCTAACCACAATCCTGCAGCAGGTTTACCCCCGCCTCTCCAAGCCCACCTCTGCTCTATGCAAGCACGGGCTCTAAGTTCTCAACTTCCTTTCCCTTCCACCAAGCTGACCCGATTCTCATTTGCAGAAAGGAGTTAAAGAGACCCGGGCTTTGTAGAATCTCAAGGAAAGTCCTGAGGTGTTCCTAAAATTAGATGTTAAGTGGTGTGCTGTGCGGGATGCAGTCTACGGGGGAACACAAGCCCTGCAGGGCTTCTGAGGGACCATTCCATGTTTGGAGATGCCAAGAACGGAAAGAATGGCTAACCCCAGGAAGGGGTGGTTCTGGGGTGGGAATTCCAGGAGGTGTGTGTGTGTGTGTGTGTGTGTGTGTGTGTGTGAGAGAGAGAGAGAGAGAGAGAGAGAGAGAGAGAGAGAGAGAGAGAGAGAATTTGCTTCTTTTTAAGCATCTCTGATTCTTCAAAGCTACCTGCATCCCCATCCCAGACCAGAGATGGAACAGGGACCAATCTCCGCATCTCTATAAAGAAAGGAATGGGTAGACACAGCCCTAGCTTCCTTTCCTAGTTCCTCCGTTTTCCCATCCTTCCCTCCTCCCCCTTCCTGCTTTTCCTTCTGTGTTAGGGACGGAGCCCAGGGTCTTGCACATGGTGGACAAGCACCCACCACTGAGCTACATCCCCTTATCCATTTTCTATAGACAGAAAAAAAAATGGACCCTTGCAAACAATGCCTCAGGACACATGCTCAGGACGTACCAAGACAGGCAAAGAGCTGAGGATAGAATTCAGAACGTCAGTTACTGGCTTATAGAGTCTTGCCATCGCAGAAAAACTTGAGAAAAATCTTCTAAAGCACCATAAAATTAAGGACATATCTCATGTTTGGACGAGCTGCACCGAAAGGAAGGACTTTGCCAGCCTAAGAAGTGGTTCTTTCCAACCTGGGGATCTCACTGAGGCATGAGTTCTACAAGGACCCAGGTGATGTGGCTGCTGCTGCTACTGCCAGTGCGCAGACCACACCTCAAGTAGTAGGGCCCTGTGGTTAGCATCTCCAGGGATTCTCTGCAGGGTCAGGGCAGACCTTCTCTGTACCCAAGAGGAAGGCAGGTCTCCCTGAGCGGAGAGAAGGCTCACCTCCATAAACTCGGCGCTGGAGCCCACATGCTGCCTGAAGCACAAGAGGAAATTCTCTTCAGTAGGCAGGATCTGCGCCAGCTGGGAAAAACAGAAAACCGCATCAATATGGAGGGGGGTGGGGACGGGACGGGGGACACGACACGGACATCAGGGAGCGGAGCAAGCTTTCCCACAGGAAGGACGGGAAATGGCTGCCGACAGGCGCTATGGAAGTCACATTTGGCTCTATATCATTTCCTTCCTTGACAACAGAAGTTGGCAGCTCTTCTAAGGGGTAGAGAGTTCTAAGAAGAGAACCCAGGTTACCCCAGTCTTTATGGTAAGGGGCTGCTTGACAGACAAAAAGAGCACTCCTTTAAACTGTGGCCACCCAGACTAGAAAGAGCACTTAGGGGATGGCCCTCCCCGAGTGTTTAAAATCTTTAAGAAGTGCAAACTGACGCAGGTAGGTGGATGGATGCCTGGGATGGCCTGCATTACTCCAGGAAAGGGGGCCTTTACAGGTACCTCGGTTTTGACCGTAATGGCACCGTTCAAAGTCTAAACTGGAAGAATTTAACATCCCAAAGGGATGTTGTTGTATTGACTGCAAATTAACACTTTAACAATTCCGTTCTTAAAAACTGCAGATACCCTCCTTCTATCCATCCCAGCTGGCAGCCGACGTAACTGCTCTCCATCCTCTCCCTCCCCTGCCCCTTGCTTCTCTTTCAGCAACCCAGGGCTAAGGCAAATCCTAACAAGTTTAACTGAATGAGAGAATCCTGATTGGCTTTGGAATAGGCACGTGACTCAGTCTAGCCAATGGCATGTGAGAGGAGGGCTGCTGCGGACTGTGGGAAAGGTTTCCTTGTACTTAAAACGGGGACACAGTCTGCAAACGGACATTGTTGTCTGTGGATGTGATTTCTGGAACGTCCAGCCATCTGGCCACAAGAGTGGGTAAGACAATGGTTTTTTGGAGCAGGGGACAGAGCCAAGAGAGGCAGAACCAGAGCCAACCTTGACCACGGTCTTACTCGTTAGTAGCATCTCTTGATTTAGGTGAGGAAGAGTAAACCACGGCCAAGTGCCACGCGTTACCCGAGCCTTGTTTGTAAAGTTCTAGTGACACATGGCCCCACCCATTCTCTTTGGGCTGCTTCCCTGTTACAGTCACAGGCAGCATTGAAGGGTTAGGAAGAGTTAGGGGCCGATACTCCATACCCACCAACGCCGAGTCATTCCTTATAGGTTATTTCTATTAAAGAAAATATCTTCTGACCCTGAGATTTACAACATGGGCACGTATAGCATGTTTAGCCTTTTAAATTGGGTGACAGTGTTGTTCCTCAGTGGCCTGAAGGGAAACTACCCGCAGGACACAACTTCCCCTGCAGGTGAACTACCTTCAGCTAAACTGGAGCTGTCCTGTCCCCCATGCAGTCCCCATCCCTGACCCCCGTCCTTGTGTCATGCCCCCGCCCTGTCCTCGTGTCCTCCTGCCCCTTCCCCGTGCCCCCCTCCTTGTCCCTGTGTCGTCGTGCCCCCCCCCCCCAGGGAAGGTATATGGTTCCCTCAGTCCTTGGATGGAGCAGCCTGTACCCAGTGACGTACTGACTTGGGCCTCCGGGTGAAACACAATCTATGGTACAATCTAGAGAGTTCTAGCTGAGGGAGGCCAAGGCAGAGGTGGTATCCCCGCTTACCTCTCTCTCTGCCCTTCATGAATCATCCTCTCTTCCCTTCTAGTCTCTGCCACACACCACAACCCCAGAATCTCTGTCTCAAACTTGGCTTGTAGAGCACCTGGTCTACGGTATCATTAGAACCAATCTCTATCCTGGAAGAGCTAGGCTCTAATTCATGTGCTACCCCCGTCATACTGACCTCTGGACCAAAGGTCATAAACCAGAGATCATAGTTGACATACATATTTATGTGTAAGTCTGGCTATAAATGTGTGTGCATGTGTGTGCATGCAAGCATGTAGAAATTACATGGAATATGTTGTGCATGTAAATTATCTACATAAAATACATGTTAAATTTGATTTTTAGATGTCTACTTCTGCTAATCAGTCTTCCCGCTGTCTTAAGCTTGGCTTATCACACATTTGCAATTTCTGTTGCTCCCTCTTTCCTCGGGTGACACCCAGAGAAAGCCCCGTTTGTTCTGCTTGGTTGGCTCAACTGCTCGGGTGGGGATGTTTCAGGCTGTGCCTGAGCGTAAGGGGAGGCACAGGGACTTCGGCCCTCGGCCAGCCCTATGGCTCTCACCTCTGCCATCTCGATTTTTCCGTCTGAGTTCTTGTCATACTTCTGCATGAACTCCTTCATCTTCTCTCCAAAGTTGTCGCTCTTTGACATCTGTGGACAGAGAGGAGGCTGATCTTGCTGCCATGTTACCTAGCGGTGAGGCGCTCGGTGAAGCAGAGCTGGGAGTCATTTCGTGTCCTGGACACATGACTCAGGAACCGGAGATGCCAGAGCTCAGAGGGTCAGTCTCTACCTTAGATCTCACTCATAGGACTAGCAAAGGGAGGCAGGACACATCATATTCTGTACCATGTGACTGGATGCACCCTTTGACCCTTGAGATGGGTTGAGCCACAGCTCCATAAGGGGTTTGGACTGATTTCCACTACTCGGACGCAAGTTACAGCCTTTAGCATAACCCAGCTCAACCCATTATTCCGCAGTAGGTTCCAGCCACTCTACCAATACAAAACGAACCGCTCATTTTCCTCTTCAAAGACAAGCTCTTGGTTCTGCAGCATTCCTATCTGAATTCTTGCCAGAAGGAATGTGAGGACATCACAGAGCTGAGGGAAAATTGAAATCCTCCACTCCACTATTCTGAGCATAGAAAAATAGATTACTTACTAAGAGTTTGTTTAGCCCATTGCCCGTCAACGTAAACACAGTGGTCTCCTAATGGTTGGAACCCTTCCCTGGTTTGGGATATGGCTGAGCTGTCATCTGCACCAAGGAGCTCTTTCTTATCCTTCGTCAATGTTGCAGCCCCCACCCCATGTATATATGCGCTTCTACTTCAGTTACCCGAGGACTTCCACTGGGGTTTCAGGCTCCTTCGAATTGGCCCAAGAGAAATTCTACAAATTCTGAGAGCTTTTCTGAATTCCTTCTGTGTCGCCTTTGGAACCTGATCTCAACTTACCAATATCTGTCGGCCAGTATTTATTTATATTTACACATGTGCAAGGATTGATGGCAAGTAGTTAGCATAAATGCAGGCAACCTATGAGAGGATTACCATGGTCCCCAGTGGGCAAGTCATCCCTGCATCCAAGATGCAGCGGCTTCCCTCAAGGTCACCCAGGTAAGTGTGGGCAGAAGTTGAAAGCCTCCCTCCAGCTCCCAAAGTCAGTTTTTTCCTACCACATGGCAGATGCTTTGGGAACCAGTCCTGGATGAGAGCAGCTGGGATTGCCATGGACAGACTCAGCAGTCACCCCTATGCCAGCCGAAGAGGATAACTAAGAAAGGGGTGCTTGGGTTTGGCTGTCTCGACTCAGCACATTCCTCTGCAGAGTCCTGGATCCCACAGTCAGTTCTGAAGCTGTGGTTCCTGTAACCCGTGCTCACATCATCCCAGCAATGGGGGATGATGCCAGAACTGTCGACAAATGCACCCCGGCATCACCCCCAGCTCTCTTAAGCCTGTGGCTTTGGCATGTTTCTCGCTGGGATGCTTTGCTGAGCATTGAGCCTGGAGCTCACACATAGCGAATTCTCTTAAGAGAGCCCAGATTTACTAGTAAGTAGTGGACAAGACGGCAGGTGGGAAGAAAGAGACAAGAGACAATGAGACCCGTAGGAAGGAGTGGGCTCTGTATATTCCAGACTAGACACGGACACAGCAAACCACTCCCAGTCACTTTAGCTTTCGGTATTTCACATGACTCTCCCAGGAGGTTTTAGCAAACCAGGTTGGTACTGGAGGAAATAACATTCCTATTATAGGGGTTGGGTCATGAACTGGAGTCACTGTGTACAGGTCAGAGTTCACGACTCCTCCATCCCAAGGGCACACAGTATGGTCAGGGCTGAGAGCAGACTTCTGAGAAGCCCTCGACTTTTCTCCAGAGGAGCTAGCCTTTGTTGGTCTAGAATACTGGCTTCCGCTCCTCATTCTCCACCAGGGAACATTTGATAATGTCTAGGACATCAGCTGTTCTCCAGGTCCTTACAGGGGAGCCAACCTTTGTTGGTCTAGGATACTGGCTTCTGATCCTCATTCTCTTCCAGGGGACATTTAGTAATGTCTCAGACAAATTTTTTTTTGAGACGGGGGTCTCACTATGTAGATCTGGCTGTCCTGGAACTCACAGTGTAGACTAGGGTGGCCCTAGGCTCACAGAGATCTGCCTGCCTCTCCCTCCCAAGTGCTGGGATAAATGGCTTGCAACATCACATCTAACTTAAGACATGTTTATTGCCATGACTTGACTCTCATGGGTGGGTACAAGGGTTTGGCTAAACACACTACAATGTAAAGACATCCCTCACGACAAAAATTATTCAGCCCCCGATGTCCACAGTGCTGAGGCTGAGACATTGTCATTTAGGCTGTAGGTGTTTGAGGTCCTCTAAGAACCCCATCTTGAGTTATAAACCTTCGGGATTCTGGACTTTGTCCCCTGGAAAAGATATATACATGCATACATAAACACATACCCATGTAGTTTGGGGGATTTATCAACTCTTGGCTTTCTTGATGGTTATCTCTCTAAGACACCCAAGGAGATTGAGATGAGGTATTCTTAGGGGGAAAACCCAGCTTTTCTTTATATCCTTACAAATGAAAGACTCTTAAGTGTTAAGACCAAAGAGACCCCAGGTCTGCTGACTGGGTGCAGCACAAGGCAGGCCATTCTCATACTTGGATAGGTCAAGACGACGGAGAACCCCAGGCACAGGGGTGAAGTGGAGCCTTACCATGCCAGAGCCTTTCCTTGCCTTCTCCAGCTCCTGGAAGAAGTTCTCCAGCTCCTTGCCTTCAATGTACCCATTTCCTGTAAAGACAGATGAAAACAAATGGAAAAGAATTAACCTTTGCCCTAAATAGTAAGACTAAGGGGAGGAGGAAGATGCCAACACCCTGGAAAACGTTGTCCTGCTAGTCGGCAAACAGGTGTCTAGGCCGGCCATGTTAAGTATGGGTCCTTGTCCTCGGGGCACTGGCAGGCGCACGTGCGAGGTTAACAATGAGTGTCCTTGGACTGTTCAGCCAGCAGCTACAGTGCACTGGAGGGACGCACATCTGGCCAGCTGGCAGAGACAGCTGCTGTTCATGAGCAAGCACTGAGTGCTGGAGGTTCCTCAGGAAGTGTCATCTGCATCAGGACTTGTCAGCAGGGGGCAGGCCTGGCACTGGGGAAGAATTGGGTTTCTGGGGTTAAAAAGGTGTTTAGAGTCGGAGAGTGTTCTTCCCACACCCACCTGGAGCCTTAGAGTGTGACATTATTTGGGAGTAAGATCTTTATAGTTGTCACTTGTTATGACAGGGTCCAGGCAGCAGGAAGACAGAGGTAGAGAGTAGAGTGATGTATTTCCAAGCTAAAGACTATTGTGAGCTTACTGCTGCCTCTAGAAGCTGAGGCATGTAACAGATTCTCTCCCCCAAAGGACCCCCCCCAACCTTGATTTCAAATGTCTAGGCTCAAGAACTGGGAAGGCTTTCTGTTGTGTGAGGTTACCCAATCTGTGGTACTTTGCTATGAGAGTCCTGAGAAAGAAATGCAGAAGGGAACCATGGAAGAAAATTATTTAACCCATTTCATCTGCAGACTGGGTTCTTATAATTTAATAGTTCAGCTTGTTGCTGTTTGAGACAATGTCTCACCTTGCAGCCCAGCCTGCTCTCAAATCACTGCTTCTGCCTTCCACGTGGTAAGATTATATCCATGTGGCTTGCCCGAGACTTTTTGGAAGCGGGGAGGAGCACACATATACTTATGTATGTGTGTGTGGGTTGTGAGCACCCGTGTGTGCACATATGAAGACAAATGTCAGTGTTGTGTGTCTCCCTCTATCATGTTCCACCTTAGTTTTTTGAGGCAAGGACTCTCTCTGAACCTGGATCTGATTATCTTGGCTGGATCAGCTGGCCATAGTGACTTTAGGGATCGACTTGTCTCTCCCTCCAAGTTCTAATGCTACAGATGAGCACAGCTACATCTGGTTTTGCTCTGTCTGCAGGGGATTACACTCAGGCCCTCTGCTCTCTGCAGCCAGCTCCCCAGCTCCTAAGTAGGGGTTTTGTATGCGAACCACACAGCCTATTACGGGTGCGTCACCAATATCAGTGTTGTTTGAGCCCAGTTATCGGCATCTAAGCGCAAGATGAGAAAGGACCCGAGGAAAAAGTGCAATGACCAGAAGCAGCTCTGAATGTCAAAGCGCGATTTGTCTGAAGATCACATAAGTAGGGAGGGGTCATCTAGGTTCTTACAACTGGAGCCTGAATGACCCAGACACCAGTGCAGAACTAAGCGCACGGCCAAGGTCACTGGTCCGTGCTAACTCTTAAAGGAGGGAACTCAGACAGGGCTAAGGCAGCAGCTCCAGGATTTAATGCACATTGGAATCCCTTGAGGATCATTAAAAAAATATGGATGTCTGGCTCTCACCATTAGACATTCTGATACTACTAGCTTGGGGTGTGAACTAAGATTGTGGCTTCTTTTTATGACTCCCAGGTGGTTTCCCTGCGTGGCAGCATTAGCCAATCACTGAAGTTAAGTTCCACATCTGATCAACAGCAGGAGAGCAAGGTCCCCATAGAGGAGGTCCAACTTGAATCGTTAAGAAAGTGGTCACGTTCTTCAAGGACATATGGAATTGCAGACTTAACAGAAGAGCAACATGGAAGCATTTGCCCTGGCCTCTGTGTGGAGCATGGGGGTGGGCGGATCTCTCTGGCCTCTCTTCCTAGTGCCCCTGAGGTCTTGACTCCCAAATGAATAACCTTGGAGGCCATGCTTCCTGGAGAAAATGCTTCAATAAATATCGTGCTGAGAGAACTGCGCGAGATGAATTATGCATTTATTTTTGTCCGCAAAGAAAAGGTGATTACTGGGTTCCTCTGGGATGAGGCAGTTGTCTTTTCTTCTAGGATATTCTACAAAGTGCTTCGGGAGAATTGGAAATTCACAAGAAGATGGGGCTTGTTGGACAGCTGGGGTGAGGTGGAGTGAACTGGAACTTTCCAAGCAAAGAAACAGAGGTTTTGGTGATTAGCCACCGAGTTGGTGCCCAGTGACTTTACTCTCCTGCTGTGACCTGACAGTTGTCCCATTGCTTAGGTGAAGCTTCCCTGTGACTAAGAGCACAAAGCCTTAGTCTCTACACTTTTTCTTCTTCTCCTGGGAGGCTTTACAGGTTAGACAGCGTGGTAGGAAGCTGAGCTCAGCTCCGAGGCCATCTGCAGCTTCCAGAAGGCCGAGGCTAGGGTGGGTGGAATGGGGGACTTAGAGCTGGTACTATGAGCATGAATGATACTATGAGGGATCATGATATAGAGGCCACAGGGCCGGGGGCCAGGGCCCAGGTCAGGTACGTGGATGAGCATGTGTTTCCTGGGAGTGTTAGAAATTGGCTGATGGGAACGGGAACAAGAGGCAGCCACATGAGGAAACATAGCCTTCACTCAGCTCTGCATAGCAGCCTTTACCAAAAGCCCTCACCTGGGCCCGGCTTCACATGGCCTGTGATGCTCTGTCATTTCTCCAGTCCCTGTACCTGCTGCATAGGGGGTTGGCCCTTCCCATATAGGGATCAATGCCGGTTTCTCCTCCTGTGACGCCCAGACTGTGAGCATCACCTCTCTGAACCTCAGTTTCTTCAGCTATAAAATGAGAATAACGATAGAGCTTCCTTCTGTAACTGCTTGAGAGAGGCAGCTGAAGAACAGTGAACTTAGGCCGGGTGCTGGCCCACAGCAGCACTGGGAGGCTGAGGCAGGAGGATCAGGAGTTGCTCCCTGGATGAGAAGGACCGGTAACTTTGCCAATTGAAGCCTGAGCTGCCTAGTTGAGTCTGTGTAGTGAGGCCCTATCTTGGAACAAACAAAATCAGCAACAAAGACGGCAAGAGAAAACGAAACGTGTCAGCCGTCATCACCACCGTGTTCTTGCCTCTGCTCTATGTTAGGAACACTTGGGTTTTGGACTACTAATTGATGATGTGATCGAATAGAGGTGACTTTCCCAAGGATCTTAGGACAGGATGGGTAAGAAAGAACTCTCTGAGAAGTCCCAGGCAATCAGAAGAGGAAGAGAGAAGGAAGAGTAAACTTGGAGGCAGGGAGAGGGAGCCAGGAGCGGAGATGGTGACTTGGCACCAAGAAGCCCCTTTCCTGGATACAGAGAGCAGCAAGAGGGTTCCCACTAGTGCAGTGTGCCTGAACAAAAGGAGAAAATTGAGCTACATGCAGCAGGCCTTCCTGTTTCAGATTGAACTACAGCTCCAAGCTGCAGACATGGCCCTGTTCCCACAAAGCACAGAATGATCCACGGGGATGTGACTAGCCTTGAAAAAGCCAGACGAGCCATTGGCAGTGGAGAGTGAGAAGTGGGGGGCAGATACACAGGTGGGTCCAAAAGAAGGATTTCCACCACTGGAGGCGCAGACCTTCCCTCTAAGGCCACCCCCAACCATCATTGAGCAGGCCCTTTCCTGGAAGGCTGGGGTACAGGAGCAGTTGGCCAACATCTTTCTAGGGAGATTTAAACCCTGGGCAAGAGGCTTGCTTTTTCTGTGACCTTGTTACAGTTTTGGGGGGTGGGGGATGGAGAAGCAAATCTCATGTGGATGGGCACTGATAAAGATGTGGTTACCATAGTAACCATCATTACTAGCCTCCTTCCAACCATGAACACAAGGGAGAGGGGCTGAGAGGAAGCCAGGGACCTTGCATCCTTCCTGAGCCTACTTTTGTTTCCGTATTTCATCACCGTGTACCTCAAAGCTAAGGACAGATAACATTTCGTTATTATCAATCTGCCCACAGAGGATTGGAAACTCTTGACTAAACGGTGCTGTACCCCAGAAAGGTTTATTTGTTCCCCCGTGAGGTTTGTATGTACAGATTTTCTGAGATGAGCAGGCAAAAGGTACCCAGGGAGAAGGAGGGACTGTCCCTTGATCTAGAACAAGTCAGTTCTGCTGGGCCTCAGTTTCTCTCTCAAGCGGGCCAAACCGCTCAAAAACCCTCTCTGCTTTACAGATCCATCAGGAGAGCCACACAAAGTGACGTTTTGGAAACATCCTGGAAGCTGCAACATCTATAAATGGGAGGAATCACTTTTTCATTTCCCCACCTCCTCAAGCCCTAAAGGTTTCTGACAACCACCACTCTCTTTAGGGTGCTGGTTCTCAACTGGGGGAGCTTTGACAATGACGCCATTGCCTGGGCTCTGCACAGGTGTTTTCTGACTTTCTGATGCAGTGCGGGAGCCTTTCGAGCTCCCACAGCTGGTAGTACATTTCAGACATGGAGGTGTAGAGCCATTACCTGGGGATCTTGTTACAGTGAAGTTTAGCTTGGTAACTCTAGAGTACCGCGGAAGAGCTGGCTGTTCCTGCATGGTATGTGGACTGGTGGCAACCTGGGAACTGGTTAGACATGCAGGCTCCAAGCCGAAGCCGGATTTGTAGAGTGCCACAGAGCGGGTGTGAGATATTAGCTTGAATTCCTAAGCCCCGTCCCCAGAAGGAGCAGAATCATAGGCCCCTCCCTCTGCTTTCTGCACCTCTGGGTGAGCGGTTTAACCAGGCCTCAGGTGCTCTGTGATCGCATGTGGTTAAGTGTGCCCAAGAGACTTATCGGTTAGTTTGAATAGCAGGCACTGGCTGTTTCCAGAGGCCTTCTCCTTTCTGCCTTGCTCTCTAGGTTTCTGCCCCACCGACAGACAGGTGCTATTAATCCCACCTTGGAGGAGAGGACTTGGTGTTGGGGTTTCCATCACACTGCTAACAGAGGCCACAGTGTCCTTTTGTTCATCCCGGGGATAAGGTCTGTTCATAGCTGTACTTGCATGGGTTTCATTATCCATCACATATACACGTATGCTCCCCACACCTTTCCTAGTGGCTCTGGGGCGGGGTGGGGGGATGCCCCAGATCTGCAGCTCATGGGACAATGTTTGGACACTCCCATTTAAATCTACTCTCGGGCTGGGCTACTTTGGAATGGGGCTCAGGAGCTAGGATGGGTCCCCTGAACCTGTGGACAGCTGGCAGCCTGACGCTGGGCTGAGTCCCAGGCATGCGGAGGCCAGAAGGAAGGGGCAGATTGAGCAAGAGGTAAGACTGCAGAGCGCCAACCAGGAGGGGAGAAGGCTAGAGCCTGAGGCTCCAGATGGGGCGGCTGGGCACAGGAGGGCAGCTGATGCAATCCACCAGGGGGGGAGGGATGCCAGCCGGCCGAGCACTGCCGAGGCCCCGTTCTTGAAGAGTCTACTGCCTGCTCTATTAATTCTGGCTCTGTGGGAATTGAGGAAGATTTCCCTGAGGGGTCTCCTGAGCCCCAGCAACCTCCCCAAGGGCCTTAGCTAGTAAAGCCAGCTATGCCTGAAGTGGGAATAAGCAAGATGAAACAAGGGGTGGGGGGGAATAGGGCATCTGGGCTGGTGGCTGCCTGGGCAAGGCCGGCTGAAGGAGCTTGTCAGTACAAACACTTCACCCCAGCCCTGCTCCTTGGTTACCTCTCGGGGGAGCCCCAGCTGTTCACAAACCCATCTTCCCTACTCCTGGCTGGTGCAATCACAGTCCAAGAGGCAAGGGGATGGCTACCCAGAGGATACGTGGCTCAGAGCTGATATACTGTCTACACTCCACACCAAAGGGGACCATTTGTGAAACAATTAGCCCAATGGTGAAACGGACCGGGGACTAGGCAGTCCCCAGGAGCTGCCCCAAGTGAGGTGGGAGGCTTTCCCAACATGCCTTTAATGCTAATGCCAAGCCCTGCCGAAATGTCAACAGAAAAAAAGCCTTCTTCACCTTGGTCCCCAGACCTAGACCCCACTGACTGTAATGAACTGAGACCCAATGTGTGTGTGTGTGTGTGTGTGTGTGTGTGTGTGTGTGTGTGTGTTGACGTCAGAGGTCAACCTTGAGTGTCATTCCTCAGGCGTCACCCATCTATTTGTTGTTTGTTTTGCTTTGTGGGTTTTATTTTAGATAGGGTCTCTGGCTGGCCGGAAGCTGGCCAGTGAATTCCAGGGTGCTCTCCCTCTGTAGCCCCACGTTGGGGTTACAAGTGTAATCTTGTAATCTGATTTTTTAAAATGTGGTTTCTGAGGGGCAAACTCAGGTCTCCGTGCTCGTGATGCCAGCACTGTATCATGAAGTCATCCGTACAGTCCCTTCCCATGGTTTCTATGAGTCTATGATGAGCTTAAGAATAGTAGTTCTGTTGAACTGTAGACATCGGAGTCAACGTGTCAAAACTTCATGTCTACTGTGCATTTGGTAGCCTTGTTTTCACAAGTCTTCCCGCATTGCCGTGTGTGTGTGTGTGTGTGTGTGTGTGTGTGTGTGTATGTGTGTGCACTCCACTAGAAACAGAGCGGGCAGTGTGTGTGTGGGGGGGGGGGCTCTAGGAGGACCTGCCTGGGCATCTGGTTCTGGTCTTCAGTGATATGTGGTTTTTCAGGACACTTCTGTTAGAGCCACGGGGTTTAGGGGGAAGAGCCCTTGTCAGTATTGTATGTATGGTCCCTTTTATTATTAACTTCCAAAGTCCTCAGTGAAGGGAACCGCTGAGTCCCACCTGATAAGGAACAAGACTCAGTCCTTAGGAAAGGCTTTAAGATGTTAGCTCATCACGACTAAAGTGGATAAAGCCCAGAAGACACTAAGTAGGTCTCCGTACCTGTAGCTAGGTACACATTCTTTGGGGATAGAAAATGTCCATAAGGTCATTTCCTTCTTACGTAGTGAAATCAGCTTACCTTTGAGTTTTGCTATAGTCTTAAAAGTAACACTTTTGGGGACCCTTTCCCGTGTTTGCACAGACTTCATCTCCCTTTGATGCACTATTCTACGGCAGAGCTGAATATAATCCACTTTGGGGGGGTTTAGTTTCAAATAACTCCTTTAATAGGCTTTTTTGTTTGTATTCCTTTCTACATTCAACTATACTATATGGGTCACGTAGATCCTCTATCATATATAGGATACAAAATATATTCTACATATTATATAGGATAAAGGCTTGGACCAAGTGGAACCTCTCTTGGTCCATGGATGTCGACTTGCTCCTGGCAGCGTACTCTTCTTACTCTTCTGCGTTCTGATTGCTCTATTTCTCTACTGAGCCACAACGTGGCTCCTCACAGGTTACCTGTGGGCTAGGAACCTGGTAGCATCTGTCAGAACTATACAGAGAGGATATGTACACTCTGTCTGGGGCATACAGCCCTCAGCCACCTGGTTCTCTCTCTCTCCTTCTCCCCCTTCTTCTCCCCAACTCTCTCCCTCCCTCTCTCTCCTCCCTCTTTCTCTCTCCCTTCCCCTCTCCTTCCCTCCCCCCTCTCTCTGTCTCTCCCTCCTTCTCCTCTCTCCCTCCCCTCCCTCCCTCTCTCCCTCTCTCTTGCTCTCTCTGTCCCTCCTCTTCCCCCCTCCCCTTTCTTACTGAGTTGCTCATGGTCAAACCTAGAGCCTGGTGCATGCTAGATAAACATTCGGATAAACAGTGCGTCTCTGAGCCTCATCCCATCTCTTTTTACTTTTGATTTTGAGGGTCTCACCACGTTGCCCAGGCTGGCCTGAAACTCACTCTGTATTCCAGGAAATCTTTGAATCTGCAGTCTTCATCCTGAGCACCTGGGTATAGGCCTGTGCTACCAGGCTTCACAGCCACTTGGATCTTAGAGAGTTAAAAAATTGTTGACAAAGTGACCAGGAAGCAGCAGAGTGAATATTTCAGATACTGTGTCTCTCAGAGTGTGGAGGGGACATGTAGGAAAGTCCCAGAGCCTGCAAAGACATAGGATGGCTTGGCTGCCACCTCACTGATGCCCGACACTGCAGTAGAGAGACTCCCAGTGCCTACCCTTGGTCAGTGAGGGAGAGCCAGGCTTGTAAGGGGAAACTAGAAGAAATCTCTGGCCATTTCCTGCAGTTCCCCACTCCCCAAATGCCTGCTCTTCCCTCCCCACTGCCAGTGACCTCTTTGAAAACACTCTTTTTTGGATGAAGGAACTAGGTAGTGCCCCTTCTTTCTGTCTGGAATGGGCTGAGTAAGGGTCACCACCACCAGCCCCAGCCTCCAGTTCTTCTCTTGCTGGATCAAGGTCTTTTCTAACGTGCCTCCTTTGTTTACAAGAGTCTGGAATAGTAGGGAGGTGGCTTCTCTCCCTGGTGCCTCTCATTAACTGGGCTCCAGTGAGCTCACTCCAGGGACCCTGTGAGCTGCGGAGAGTGTCCCAGGGGTCTTTAAGGTACTGAGCAGCAAACCTCTCGTAATGGATCCATAAGTCTCAAACAAAAGCCAGCGCAGGTAAGAGATCCTTAAGGCTCAAACAGGGCCAGGCAGCTCAGGGGATGAGATGTTAGGTGCTGCAGCCTTGGGATGGTAAGAGGTCAAGGAGAGGGTCAACCATAGAGGCACAGAGAAAGGCAGCCCCAAACTTCTAGGTTCCTCAGTGAAATTCCAATTTGTCCACACAGGCACTTGGCGAGTCACATTGCTGTTGTTTCTGGTCCCACCTGGGACTTTCTCCAGGAGGTGTGTGGGTGCATTCAAGGATCCCTTTCTGGGATTAAAAGAATCACCCACCACCTCCAAAGCTGGGCTGAAGATCTTTCGTAGGCCAGTGTACACTCTACAAAAGTCCACTCTCCCTAGCCAGGAGGAGTCCCCTCGAATGGGGACCTAAGCCCCAGCTGGAAGCCACCATCACCAAGCCCTGTGTCAGCTTCCTCCTCTACACAAGAGGCATGTGCCCAGAAGCATCCCAGAGTGGGATTCAAAAGGGGGCAACCGTTTTTTTTTTTAAGTGTGGTGTCTCAAAACAGACCTTAAAACAAGGTTTTCACGATGATTGAGAGGGCTACTGGTTGTCCCCAGGGAAAAGTCAGCTGTTTATAGCTGACTCATCTAGCGGGAGCCCGGTGGCATAACCTTCATAGCTTGGTAACTTTCCTTGACTCATTCAAGTCTCTGGCGCAGATACACTGGCCAAAGCATGTCCCATGCGAAGCAAAGCAGGCAGGCTGCAACGATGCTCTTGGAGCCCTTTCAGTCCTGGGCGGCAGGAGCAGGGAAATGAGATACACCCCCTCCTCGGTCCCATTTTTCAGATTGAGCAACTGAGCCACCGCCTTCAGGAATGCTCAGGCAGATTATGTCCTATCCTCGGATACCTAGGCCCCTGGTCCCCAGCTTTCTCCGTAGCCTCCAGGGAAATGGAGCCTCACCTATTGGCACCCTCAGACATTAACCCTTTCCTTCCCACAGCACTGGGAGCAGAGAGGCTCTCTGGGCACCCGCCTTCAGACTCTGCCAAGGGGATTCAGACAGGAGGGAGAGAGATCAGGGAGTTACCAACTGATAAGACTCTTTCCCACCCCCTCCCTTTCAGTCTCATGATAAAGCCCCGCCGCGAGCTGCCACCCTGCCAACAGGTCGTTCTGGGTTCTCAGCTTAGCCGGGGCATTGGAGAGTAAATTGAAATGGCTCTTTTCCCTCTTTTTTTTTTTTTTTTGAATGATGGAAAAGTCTACAGTAATATCAGAAGCTGGGAGTGGGGGCAGGGGAGAGATGAGGGGTTGGGGTGTTGGTATGTGTGCTCTTTGTATACTCGAGTATTGTGGATACTTGGAATCTCAGGTGTGGGAGTCACCTCCGAAGCCATTCACCCGACCTCACTTTTTGGGTTGGTCATTGTGAAGACCACCATAGGGCAAAGTGTTGGTCACAGGGGTGTTTAAGAAAATCACCCCCACCCACAGACAGTCACTTAGGGTACCTGAGTCTCTACTATCAGGCAGCAGGTTGGGGGCTAGAAGCAGGGGCCTCCCTACCACACCCACATACTGGTGGAGTTGGAAGAAGGGTAAATTCCCGGCTTGTTAAGAGCCCCCCCAAACCAATTCTCTACTCCTGCTCCTGGCCAACCGGGCCCCCAGATTCAGAGGAGACCCCCGAGTTTCCCTTCAGGATACCCAGCTATCGCCATCTCCTATACTGACGATGGGGGTAAGGAGCAAAAGGGGCAACATAAATGGGGTTCGGAGACCTGTAGCCACAGGGCTGGAGGCAGAGCGTTAGCTTGAAGTGAAAGGTGGGGAAGGGGGCAGGGGAATCCTGGGGAGCCTCACCACCCCCGAGCCTCCTCTCTGGGAAAGCTCCGACTTGCTCAGAATGTGGGCCTTGGGCACCCTGCATTGGGAAAACTTACTAACAGTTGTCACCAGGGCAGCTGGGCGTTTCCCAAACTCAAGACCCCAGTAGGCTCTGCCACCAGAAGAAACCCGTTGGGGGAGGGCAAAGCATACCTGCCCACATTGAGTCATGCCAGTGACCCCTTTGCTAACCTCAGGTCCCCGGGGGGTCAACAGATCCAGAAGTTGGAAGATTTCCTTACCGTCTGCATCAAAGTGCTTCCAGATTTCCAGGAACTGGGATGCTGTCAGCTCGGCCAGGTGCAGGTAAGGGGGCTGCTGCTGCGGGCCAGCCATGGCAAACCGCTCCTGGAGATCTTAAGGCGCTCAGCGTTGTCACCCGGTGCCGCTAGGCTCTGGTTCTCGCTCTGGGGCTGCGCGCCACGCTGCCTTTATAGGCGGCCCGAGCTGCACCGCATCGGGCCATCAGCAGGGGGCGCGCACACTCAGGGAATCGCTCAGGGCGCGGCGCTGCACGGGCGGAGGCCCCGGGTTTCTCTGCCGCGGTTCCTGGGGGTCTCTGAGAGAGTCTTCTAGGAGACTCCTGGGTGCCTGCTGGGGACACTTCAGACTTTTTGGTGGAAATGGGAGAGGCTGCTCCTTCCTTCCTTTCTCTCTGTCTTGAGGACATCCAGTTACTAGCCGCAGCAGTAATATTACTAACGTAGCAAAGCTAAGATTTGAACCCAGAACCCTTTCCACGCCCTCTTACTCTTTCAAGAAGGGTGGGGTGGGGACAAAATTGAAGGAAAGAGTTTTCAAGGTTTATACTGTAGGTGGGCAGCTGGAATCTGCACGGTGCAGGGAGGACTCAGATGGGATGGAGGAGGTACTTTCCTGTAGGGTACCTCTCTTTTCCCCTCGGGTATCTGCCACATTCTGGGCTTTCTGTCAGGACTTTCTGGTAGGACTGACTGTCCAGGGAGTGGAGACTGGAGCCTACGGTTCCGTGTGTGAACCTCACCCACCTAGGTCATGGTCGTAGGTGCAAGGCTACTCCAGCGGGTAGAGAACATTGAACTCTAACTCAGGAATGCTCGGAGCTTTTCTTAGACAAAAACAGCAAGCACACCGCCAGTCCCTCTCAATCACAGCCTCGTTCCCACAGCCTCCCCACCTCTGAAGGTCTCAGCCTTGTGGTGTGTGCTAGCCTCGGGGACAAGGTACCTTTAGAGCGACAGCGGCACCGCCCCTGAAAAGAAGGACACAGACATGAATTGGAGCTCATTAACACCTGCTAACGAGTGTTAGCGGAAATGCCTTTCGAAGGGAGAGCGAAAGAGAAGGAGGTGAGAATCGAAAGCAGGTCGCTAGGGGAGAGCAGAGCCTGGGGGCGGGGCAGAGAGGGGCGGGCTGACTGTTGGGGTCAGGTGGAAGCAGCTCTGAGTTGACCTCAAAGGGCAACCTAGAGCCCAAGTTCCCAAAGTGCTCCTGCGTTGCTCACGCCCAGTGTATCTGAGGTTATTTACAGGAACAGAACAGCAGAAGAGGCAGAAAAAGCTAGCCTTTGAGGCCTCCGTATACCAGGCTCCCTTGCTGCCACGGCTCAGAAATTACCAAGCTCTAGGTCCCTTGCCTGAGCCTTGCCTATGAAAAGGGAAAAAGGTTCAGTTCTAAAGAACAGCTGCTCTAGAATCAAGCTCCTCAGGTCTGGTTCCTAAAACAACAAACAAGTAATCAAACAAAACCAACCAACCAACCAACCAACCAACCAAAAGCCCTCTGCAACCTTGTTCGGATTACACAGTCTGTTTGTGCCTCGTCTTTTCTAGTCTGTAAAATGGAAGTGCGGGTGTTGACATCTTGGAATTGTTCTGAGGGTTAAAGGAGTGTGTGCTCCCGTCCTCCATGCGGCCAGTGCTGTGCTCTCTTGTGAGCTGGGCGAGGACTCCCTGATGAGAATATTGGCCAGCTGTCCACCACTGACAAAACAGCCGGGAAAGTCAGGGTAAGAGAGAAGAGATTTATTTTGACTCATGGTTTCGGAGGTTTTATAGTCTGTGGGCGTTTGGTTCGTTGCTCATGGGTGGTGGTGAGACAGAATATCATGGAGGGCCCCTTGGCCCGGAAGTGAGGTTGGGAGAAGGGAACCCTAGCTGGAAGGAGACACAGCCTCCCACTGACACCCTAGTGACTTGCTGCCTCCCAACTGGTCCCACCTACCTACCGCTTCTACCACCTTCCAATAATCAATTATTAATCCGCCAATGGATTAACCCATCCGTGAGGTCAGATCTCTCCCGCCCATTCCCTTTCCCTTCCCCAAATCCCGCCTCCGAACACTGCTGAATTGGAAACCAGGCCCTGAACACAAGCTTCTGAAGATGATTCCAGATCCAAAGTCTTAACTTTCTGTGTCCCGCATTGAGGTTGCTCCTGGCTCCTGGAAGGGTGAAAGCTAAGGTGAGGTCCAGGGGCAAGTGAGGCAGACACTGTTTCCAGAATAGCAGCTTTCGACTCTGGGGCACCCAAGGGGCTGGGCTCAGTCTTCCCAGCCCTGGCACCTGCCACTGGGATTCCTTTCTTTGAGTTTCCTCCTAGTCCCTCCCAGGTCCTGTGTGCAGACTGAAGCTGTTTGCTGGCTCTGTAAATACCCAAGACAGAGTCTGATTCCTCTCAAACATCAAGATAAGGATTACGAATGATTCGTCAAGGGTTTGCCACCAAGAATCCCGTGTGTGGTCAGGGCTAAATGGAAAAGTGGATAGAGGTATCAATGTGGGCTAAGAGGAACTTTTCTTGACATCCTGGAAGACTAGCCCCAGCCCACACCTGGAGCCAGACTCCTTCCTGTTTAACATGATCAGAACTCCCTCTGTCTCCACTTGAGGTCACTAACCGGAAAGGGGTTCCTGGGTATGATTTCTTTTCTGGCTCCTCTGAGGCGGGAAACCCCTCCAGATCCTGGGGCCACTGTGGGAAGGGGCACTGTGAGACTCGGCACTGCTCGGAGGCCTGAAAGCACCCTCGACTGCCTTGCCCAGCCTCAGAAGGTGAAGCAAGGTCAGAGCCAGGGAAGCCAATGACTGTATCCTAAGCAGCGACAGGGAAATGGTGCTTTTCTGCTTGCTTCTCAAGGAACCGAGACTCATAAATATTTTCCAGTGTCTGAGATCTTGTTCCTCCAGGGCTTCTGTGTGAGATCTATACCAGCTACGATGCTGATGGCTGTGGTGGTGGTGGTGGTGGTGGTGGTGGTGGTGGTGGTGGTGGTGGTGGTGACAGTGGTGGATGTTGGTGTCTGTATATGTCCTCACCGGTGCCTGTAATGGATCACACTTTGTCAGTTCACACAGCTGCCCTCTCAGATTTTAGTATAAGATTTGGACCCATCTTCAAGATAAGGAACCAAGGCTCAGAGGGACCAACTCTTAAGCAGGGTCTAGCAGGGTGGGGTGTTGAGGTCACTTTGGCTCATTCGGGTACCAGGGTTCTTGTATGTCAAATGCCATGTTCCTGAGCAATATCTAGAAAGCAGTCCGTAGACCCTGGCCACCAGTGTTGTGTACAGCATCTCCCAGGGTCTTCCAGTCCTCCAGTGAGAGATCCTTTTTTTTCCAAAATGGGCAGATTAAATCTTGTTTTTCACATCCTTCCTGCCATCCCAATGACTGTCTCTTCTGAGGGCTGTCACGAACACAAGGACATGGCAAGCAGATTTCCCCCCATGAGCCCTCTGTCCCAGGTCCCCAGGAAGTGAAGAAGGTGACTACGAGATGCCAGAGCTCGGATGGCAAACACCTTGCAAGCCGGAGTGGGCCGCGGCAATTGGCAGAGGTCCTCGGTGGGCCTGGTGTTATTTTGGAGCACTTCAAAGAAAACTCAGGAGCACGCCCTGGTTCCCCTCCTCTCCCTGCAAATGCTTCTTTCAGACACTGCCTCTTTGGTCTTTATAATGGTCGGGCCTGGCTACCAGGGTGCCAGAGATCTGGACTTGCTTCCCAGAAGGAAAGATGAAAGGGATGCAGGAGCCCAGCAGTTTCCATGGCAACAGCTAGAGGTGGCGATGAGAATAGAGTCCGGAGAAACCCAGAGGTAGGAACAGGACTTTTGAGTAACCCAGTCTAAAGCCTGGGATCTTTGGACAAAAAACATCTGCCCACGTGCAAGGGACCTTGGTCAGAAGGTGGTGAAGGTGGTGACAGGTGGTGGAAGAACAGCTATAGGGAGGGGTCAGCGACTGTTTGTGACTCCTGTTGTAAAAGGCAGGCACACAGGGGTCAGGAGCTCAGGGTTCTGAATTTCACAGGAAATTTTTAACTCCTGGATGCCTGTGACCCCAGGTTAGCGCCTTGGAAGGTTTTATGAGTTTTAGGGGAGTCAACATCTGGGACGAACATTGCAAGTGGGAAAACTGAAGCAAGCAATGGGGCGTCTGATCCAAATAGCACACTTATCTCTGCCAGCCCAAGTCACTGCTTCAGAGATCATGGACAAGGGGTCAGGTCCTAAAGGGAAAGAGCTGCTGGGATTGCATCCCGGTTTGCAGGCTGGCATGAAGCTGTGAGGTCTGGAATGGCTGCAGCCATCCTGAAGACTCTAAAGTGGCCATAGACGGGAGAGCACAAAGAACAGAGGTGGAGGATCAAGCCATCCTTACAAAAGCTGTCTTTTGTAAGACAGAGGGACTGAAAAACATGGCGTCACAGGCAACATCACTTGAGCTGCTGGATCAAGCTGAACCTGAAGTTCATGAGGACTTTCAGTGGCATGAGTCAATACATACCTAGTGATGACATCTTCTTATAACTTCCTTCCTTCCTTCCTTCCTTCCTTCCTTCCTTCCTTCCTTCCTTCCTTCCCTCCCTCCCTCCC
>NC_022011.1:17721364-17736587 GCF_000317375.1 Microtus ochrogaster | reverse complement strand
TCCTTCCTTCCTTCCCTCCCTCCCTCCCTCCGTCCTTCCTTCCTTCCTTTCTTTTTTCTTTCCTTTCTTTTCCTTTTTTTATACAAACCCAAAATGCCCAGGTGATCTAGGAAAAGAACAACTGTCCTCATGAAGCTGGAATTGGGGAACACTTAGGAACCAAAGCCTCCTTCTCCTTTCTCCCAGAGCTCCAGGCAAGGCTATGCTTCACAGGTCCCCTGACTCCACTTTTCCCTCTAATGAGGAACACCTCTTCTCACAAATCGCCACCAGCCTCAAAACCCATAGCGTCCATTCCCCTGGTAGATGGGGCTTCTCAGTTTCCTGAGTCCAAAATTCCCCAGGAATGAGTCAGATTGGTCAAGCTCACATTTTTGTGAGAGCCATTCCCATGCCAACAAGCAACTGGACATGTGTGCAGAAACATAGGCACATGATGTCAAGTATAAAAGGTAGGGGTGCCAAAATAAGGGTTGGCCTAGCATTTTTAAGAATGGGGGAGATGACTCAGCAGTTAAGTGCACTTGTTGCTCTTGTAGAGACGGGATCTGAGGTCAAATGAGTTTATATTCATGCCCCTCCTGTAGCCAGTGATTGTGGTCTCTGCTGAGCTAGGCAAGGATTCCTTGATCAAGGGAGAGTTTGGCTCAGTGGTTAAGAATGCTTGCTGCTCTTGCAGAGGACCTGAATCCAGTTTTCAAGTCTCATTGGGTGGTTCAAGATGTCCTGTAACATCAGTTACAGGAGAAACAATGCCCTCTTGTGGCCTCTACAGGCACTGCACTCACATATACATACCCACATACAGACACACAGACATACACACAAATCATAAAAAATAAATGTGAAGGGTCAGATTATATACACACACATATACTTATGATATATGTATTTATTGGCTTTTTTAATTATAGGGATGCTGTCACTGTAGCGCAACAATAGCCATAGGCAAATGAGTAAAAAGAACACGGATCTGTATTAATAAAACGTTCGCCCCACCAAGTCTGTATTTTGCTTGTAGGTCATAGTAAGCTGCGACCTAATATCCTACATAATCTTGGTCCTCAGTAATCTTTCCAAGGTCCCTTTTTATCCAGACAGGAAACACTAGGAGAAGTCACACAGGAGGACTGTTGAAACTCGGTGTGCAGAGGGCTCAGCACAGTGACCAGCCCAGAGAGGAGAGAGCCTCTTGCTCTTTCTTCTCTGTGGGCTTGTTAGTCTGGAGAGCCTGTCTGCCTGCGTGGGCTGCAGCTGAGAACTTCTCTCCAGACCAGGAGAGGATGAAGAGGGGCAGAGGAGCAGGTAGATGAAGGCAATGCCTAGGCCGAGACAAAAGGAAACACGATAGTGAGCAAACCTGAATCTGTGGGCCCGTGCGAGGCTGGCTTGGCTCTGCTCGGGGACCTGGCTGGGAGCCCTTGGCTTGATCTGCAAACAAATTTCTTCCACTTCCTGCCAGAATGGAACTTCCTGGTGGCTGGGAATTTGGACCTGTATACCCAGGATGGGAAAAGTGTCCCTAGAGGGTCAGTGTCCCACTTCCAGAATTCTTCAGGAAGCAACAGGAACATTAGAACAAGACTTTAAAAGATGAGGCTATGTTTCATTCATTCTGTGAGCTCATTTAAGATTTTATTCATTCAGGCTATATAAAAATTATTTAGTTACCATCTACATTGTGCCCAGCAATGTACTACACATTCAGGGTTTAACTTAGGTTAACAAAACAGAGACTGTTATTCTCTTCACAAAGTTAAAGTCCAGAAGGGAGTGGACTGCAATCCCACAGCCTGGGAGGCTGAGGCAAGAGAATCGTGAGTTTGAGGACAGCATGGGTTACAGAGCGATATGTTATCTCAAGGGTTAAACAGATAAGAGTCCAATGGGGGGACACTGAGCAGACCAGACTGTTGAGCTGAGAGGAACGGTGTGTGGCAGGGATTTGAACCTGGGCATGGACGCTTCATACGGGGAATAGATGCAGGTGAGTCAGAGGGACTAGGCTGCAGCAGGGTCATGGCATGCACCTGGCATGTACCAACTGTAGAGATGGTGATCCTAGAGAGAGATAGGACCAGATCCTAGGGGACTGGGAATTGCCAAGGGTTTTCTGTCAGGAGCAACAAGAGAGTTGCCTTTTTTTTTAAAGCAACAAAAAGAATATCTTTATTGCTACAAATATATATAGCAAATACACATATATAGTGAACATACATGGCTGAAAACAGCAGAGTGGACGGAGACATCATCACTCGGAACTGGAACGTTGCCAGGCACTGATGAGGCCTCGGGGTCAATGCCCAGGGTTGGAAGAAAGAAAAAAGGAACCAATAGCATGAGCAAGCGATTGTAAAGGCTCTCTCTGACTCTCAGGGATGAGTAGAGAGCCACCTAAGTGTAACCTATAGGTGACCCCTTCTGTTGTCTCGGGGAGCAGCTATGCCTTGGACTTGGGAGGGCCAGTGGATTTGGGCTGAAGCAGTCTGAATCTGTTTGGGTAGTAAATGGGAACTGACATTGGATTGGGCATCAGAGGCTGGGGAAGAGGGACGTACCCCCACCAGTGTGGCCATCTGGGATGGGCAGGCCTACTGGGTGGCCCTGTTTGGGAGGGAGAGCCCTAGTCACGTTGGATGTGTAGAGTTGGAACTCGCTCTGAATTAATGTGCCATGGAACACACACACTGATGGCCTTTAAAAACGCTTATGTTGGACAGAATCCCTCCTGGCTTCCTGGTTGGACTTTGGGGTTTTAGAAGGTGATGAGGTCATGAAGATGAAACCCCCATGAAGGGGATTAATTTTCCCATCAGATGATGTGGAGGACACAGGACCACTCTTTCTTCTCTGCCACATGAGGCCATAAGGGAGTCATTTGCAAACCATGAGGAGGGTTCCCAGCAGACACCACATCCCCGGGACACATTGATGTTAGATTCCCCAGTCTCCAGAGTGGGGCGAGACAAACCTCTATTGTTTAATCAATCCTAACACAACAATGGCATATGTGATTTTGATGAACATACTGTCTAGTGGGAAGTGTGGACCAGGCAGGAAGACTTAGTAGGTTCAGAGCATGGAGGAGGGTTCTGGGTGGGAGAAGCAACTTTGGGAATCCAAAACCTTGAGGATGCGGCCAGGCATGGTTGTGCCAGCCTTTGCTAAGAGGTCCGTCTAGTGGTTTCCCCTCCAGGGGCAGAGCGGAGACTGCTCCAAGGTTGAAGGTACCGTGGCCTTCAATTCTACATCTCTAACCTCCCCAATGGAGAGAAGATTTTCTTTAGGTGGATAAGGGGGCAAGCAGCCTAGCAGGCGAGTTTAAACTGAGTCCCCACTGTAGAGTGGTGACCCTGGAGGAAAATCCGATCTATGCGAAACCGGAGGAATCCAGTTTCCTTTCCTGTGAGACGCTTTAAGAGCACGCAGTGCCCTGCTCTTAGTCCTCCTGACCCGGAACGCAGGAAAGGACCTTGTGTGTGTTACTCTTTCACTCTTCCCCGGCTCTCAGTTTGTGGCCCGTCCGAGCTTAGGGAATAATCATAGAAAACATGAATTTAGCACAGAAGAATGAAGGACGAGGAGGTTACAGCACTCGGAGCGGGGGTCCCCTCTGGAAGCTACAGAAAAGACCTCTCGTGTGGACCTGGCCAGCTCGGCTCTTGGCCATCGAGAGCTGGGCATTGAGCCTGCCTGGGCTGCCTCGGGAGGGCAGCTGCTCACCCTGCTGGTGGCCCACAGCCCCGGCTGGTGAGGAGGAACAGCCTGGCCATGTCTCTGCCCGGCCATGTCTCTGCCCTCATTCATGATCCCCAGGCCTGGCTTGGGGCCGGCTGCTGCTCGATGCTACCTTCCTGAGTGCGTCACTGGGAATCCCCTCACAGACAGACTGCCGGAAGGGGTTGGGGGTGAGCAGGCCTCAGCTTGGAAGAGTTCAAACTGGATGCTCCCTTTGCTCTTCGGATCTAGCTGTGACTGCTGATGGCCAGAAATTAGAGCCAGAAACCTGAGCCCATCTGGTCCAGTGCTACAAGATCTACAAGTAAGGAAGAAGGGGAAGAGGGAAGGGATGGGTCTAGACGTTTGTGGCAGTTGAAGCCAGTGAGGACCCTGCCTTCTGAGTCCCCTGCTCCCAGCAGATGCCTATGGCTTTTTACCCAGGTCCTTCAACAGCTGCCAGCATTCCCCATGCTGGGTGCTGAGACTTACTGCTGTAGTCTCTAGAGAGTTGTCACTTAGCCTAAAATGCCCTTCCTACCTCCCATGCAGGAAAGTCCTTAGCAAATGATTGACAGATAGGAGAGGTTGAGGGTTGGTCCCTCGCCTCATGATGCAGAGTCCCTTTTGGGATCAGCAAAAGACCAGACTTCCTCTTGATTCTGTCCCTTACGCCCTTATAGGTGTCCCTGGGGGCCTTCTTCCTGGTATAAGAGATCCTGTCTTGGGCTCTGCTTTTAGAGGCGACAAAGACATTCCTTCAGACTGAAATCCATCTCTCACCATGCATTAGTGCTCAGCCCTTGAAGCTAGGACATTGGTCTCGGAGACAGCCAGAATCATGCACGCCTGCATGGCATGGTGGCTCCAGCTTGGTGCTTGTGAGCGGGGCATCAGCAAAGCATGCCACCACCAGTCCTCAGCTGTGCATCCGTGGACCTGGGCCCTCCCTCGCAGAGCTTAGCCAGGGTCCTTGTCTGACCTTGCAGGATGCATTTGAGATGAGAGACACAGACTGTTGTGGAAGGGTAGCAAAGAAGCCAGCTTCAGAGCCAGGCAGACCTGCACGTTCTGCCCCTGTGGCCTTGAGTGTCACCAGTTTCCCCACTCTCTGCTTTCTCATGCATAAGTCTGAGTTGGATAGCAGCTCTGTAATTAATGAATGTCAGGCCTTGCCATGAAGCCTGCCTTGCTTGCCAAATGGTGGCTATGGCAAGTACGCTTAGTGCTGGCAAAGACTAAGTACTTGGTAAGACTTGAGTGCTGTTCAGTTTGTTAACAGGTTCTATGTCTGAGTGGAATGATAATGATAATACCCTGATGATCTCAGAGCGGCACCTCAGAGGCAGGGCGGATGGCACACCGGGCAACGTGTGCCGGGTGTGGGCAGGGAGGGGAAGACAGGCAGAGCCCACCTGGGCTTGCTTCTCGGCAGCCTGGTGTAAACCCGAAGGCCAGTGTTCTGTGGCAGCCTGCTCTGGTAGTGGCTGGCCTGCACACCAGCAGATCTGTCACCGTCACCGCCTCCGTGCTTGAAAGCAGACCCCCAGGTGCAGGGGACAAAGCACACCATAGAAGCCACTGGTCTTCGCTAGGCCTGAAGAAGGGTGGTTGTAAAAGAGCCACAGAGGGTCTCTGGCCCTTTCCAGGCGTTCTCCAGAGCATCGGCCTCAGCAGGAACGACTTCTGCTCTGTGCGCTCCTCCCCACTCCCATCTCTTTTCAGTGTCCTTCCTTCTCAGTGCTTGGGACTTTCTTAACACCTGGCTACTGCAGAGGGAAGAATCTGATGAGAACATTCACACGAAGGTGTTGGTGACTTAATGCATTGCACCCTCTTTCTCCCAGGAGATTGGACTAAGGGAATGTGGCTTTGAGTGGCAGAGCGTGAGGTACTGTGGTGTGTGTTTGGGGGGGGGGGTGTGAGGGTTGTAGTCTTAGAGGAAGAAAGTTAGATGCTTTTGGACCCAGGACCAAAAGAAAAAGATAAATAGGTTCTTTGGAAATCCAGCCACCAAAAGCAGATTGATATAAACTCAAGGCCCCTCTGCATCATCAGGCTTCTTGGGTAGACCAGATGGTGCTGGAGAGACAGCGAGTCTATGACCAAATCCCAGCAATGGGCACCACTGTCTGACTATCTCTCCATAATGGTAGTACCCAGGAATTCAACCTACCTGTTGTCATCAGCCTTTGGCCTGGTGGCAATTGGCTTTATGACTTTAGGTCTTAGATGTGCTGGGTACGAGCTGCTTGACTTTGCCCAGCAGGCCCAGTTTGTCACTTCTTTTCTCCCAAGTCTGGAGTTGAGGATCAGTCTTAGATGGAGAAGAGGCTCGGCTCATCCCATAACTCAGTTCAGCACTCCAGACCCCAGCTGACTGGACAGATGCCCACATCTGGTCTTTGTTCCACAAGCGGTATAAATAATGGTTTTGTACAATGCCAACCTAACTGCAGAGACCCCCGAGGAAAATTGGTACTCCTTTCTCTTGCTCTGCCCTCTACAAGGTTTCATGTCCACAGGCAACCCCAGCAGCATCTTCTTGGTCAGTGCCTTCTGTGAAACTGGTACCCAGCACCTGCCAGCGCGATCTCATTTACTTCCCAGCATCACCTACTTCCTGATTCTAGGAGGGTGGTGAGGAGCATGCCCTGGAATGGCCTGAAGTGCTTGGTACCCTGGCTCCTGCCTGACAAGCTTCACTAATGGGAGCAGCTACAAACACCCAGGGTAAACCCTGTCTGAGCTCTGCCCAGTTCCCCTCCGGGCCCTGTTCTGGCCCAGCTTTGTGGGCTTTGATCTTCTAATGCACGCTGCTGCCTTCTCCCCAGAGTCTCTTTGCCTGGTGGTGCTCTTGGCACAGGGCTGGGGACTTTAAGAACATGAACCCATGACCTTGCTTGGCCTGCTTTCTTTATCTGTCTGCTTCCCTCTGTCCCTTACTGGTTTCTCTGAGTAGCATTCCCTTGATAAGTCACTTGCATCCAAATCATCATCTCAAGTTCTACTTCTGGAAGAATCTGACCTAAGATGGGTTAATAGGCTTTCTCTATTAACATTCCAGACTCGATGGGCTATTCTGTGGTCTCTATCATAGTGACTCAGTTCTGCCCCTGGAGTATAATGGAAGTTGCAGCTGTGCTGTCAATGAATGTGCATAGCTGTTTTTCAATAAAACTTTATAAAAACACAAGGGCCAGATTTAGCCCGAGGACCACAGTTTGCAGACTTTTAGCTGAAGATAAAAGTCTTCTGTAGAAGCCAGCTTCTCTAATATATCCTTCTGCTCATATATGAGGAAATGGAGGTATAAAAAGGTCACACACTCAAGAGTGGCAAGACCAGCAGGTTAGCTCTGAAGTCACTGTACTGAAATGCCCCCTGAGGAAGGGGTTTAGTCAGGTCCAGTCAGTGGCTCTGGGTGTCAGAGAAGGATGTTGTATTAGTTAACTTTTCTCCTCCTTGTGACCGAATAGGCAGCAACTTAAGAGAGGGCGGGGTTATTTGGCCTGTTTGTGGGGATACAAACCATCATGGCGGGGAGGGGCATAGCTGTAAGAAGGTGAGGCAGCTCCGTGGAGGCTGGTCACATTGTGTCAGGAGGCAGAAAGTGACAGAAACTGGGTGGAGCTAAGAAACCTCAAGGCTTACGTCCACTGGTCTAAATCTTTCTTCTAGGCCCAACCCTGAGGCCCAACTACACCTGGTGACCGAGTGTTCAAACACTTGGGGGCTATTTCTCATTTAAACATAACAGGGGCACAGATGGGAATGCTCCAGATGATGTTCCCACCCCACCCCCATTTTCAGAAATAAAGGTTGCATACAGATGGGTGATGGGTATCTTCCTCTAGGTTCTGGGTGGTTCCGTGGCCTTCCTGAAGAACTGGGTAACGGGGCAGGACTCCTGGAATCCTCTCCCAAGCTCATGTGTCAGAAAGATGGTAAAAATAGCAGCAGATCCTCTGACAAGAGTGGAGCTAATTACCCTGATTGCCTTGGCACCCTGGGCAATGTGCTGCTTCTACAGCACCCCTGCCCCTCCCCCATCCCAGTTCTCCATATGAAGGAAGTCTCTGTTGGAAAGGGAGGGAGGCACCAGCAGGCCTTGAATTTCCCAAGCTTGGGCCAGGGAACTGCCAGGCTATCGTCTCCAACCCGAACTTGACTTTGATAGGGCTGAAAACAAAATCCACTTTTCTACCCATGTTGAGGGAAAGAGGAATCTAACCCCGCCCCCCTACCCAGCGACCTGCCAGCCTCAAGGCCAGGTCTGTGTGCTCACACACATGGCCCCAGATGCAAGCACAGACATACGTGTGCATCCTTTCTGACCACTGTAGTAAATGCTATTAAGCAAAAGAAAAGTTTTCCACGATCTCACCCCTGAGTTAGCTGTTACCAACATTTCGGTTCTCCTCAACTTCCTTTGCCTCTGCGTATATTTCAGGTTTGCAGTTGTGTGAACTTGCTTAGGTTCCGTGACATGCTAGCAGTTTTCCCTGCCTGTACACACCGTCCTGGGAGGACTTTGAAAGGCTCCAGATGACTTACATCTCTGACTTTCTCATCTGCCAGTTCGCGCCCATTAGGGAGCTGCTATCATGGCTGTTATTTCCAGGCATGGAGCATTTACCCGCGTTTTCTAATATGAACAGAGGAGCTGCTTCTGCGCTTGAGTCTTTTGCTTTTAAACATAATTTCCTTATTGATTCTTTGGGAATTTCACATCATGCACCCTAATTCTGCTCATTTCCCAGTTCCCATATTTCCGTCCGTCACACTTGCAGCATCCCCCACAAAAGAAAATTTAAAAAAAAATATGAAAACCAAACCAACCAAATAAACAAAAAACTTCTTTGCTCTTCTGACTTTCTTGCTTCTCCAATACCTCTTCATTTGTCTTAGTGGCACTGGGAGCAGTGGTGAGCCACACAGTAGACCCTTTTTCCAATCAGCTTTACTTTGCATTGTGCATCGCAAAGAGTAATTGGTGTGGTTCAAGGTCTCTGGTTTCTGACGCGCAATCATCACTGGACCCTCACCGAGGCTCCTCTCAGATATCCCTTGGCCAAACCAAGTCATGGAGATCCTGCAGATATCATTCCACAGGACCCGTTCCTTCACACACTCCAGCAGGTCACAGATGCAGTAGGTATTAGGATGGGTCAACCCAAGGCCCTGGATGTGGGCCTAGGTAGTAGCTCAGCTGGTCAGTCTGGGTCCCTGGGGCTGCCCCCCTCAGGCAGGGAGCAGAGCCAGCTCTGCCAGCCCATGCCATCAGGGCCAGTCCTCCCATGCCCATGGTGAGGGGTGGGCTTGAGTCTTGGCTAGTTCCCTTACATATTTCTGTGTGGAACTGGGGGTTTGGGGTAAGCTTGGGGAAATCAGAAACGTTTGGAGATGTTCTACAGAATTCTTAGACACAGTAAAGAAGCAAGCATAGACACACGTTCACAGTCAGTAATTTGAAATGATGGAGAACCCTGGATGTCTCTCAGAGAATCTGTGATGTGGGCTATAACAATGGCAGGGTAATGACACGACTCCCTGTCATCTCGCTGACCTGGTCCCCTCCCCACCTTGCCCTGTTCTTCCTCCACAGCCTCACCCACGGAACACAGCAGTGGGATGCCCTCCACAGGACCTTTTACCCTTGCTATTTAAGTCAAATTTTTGTAATGAATGAGTTTTGCACGAGAAGCACTAAGCTTCAGGTCCCAGCTCAGCTCCCATTGGAAGAGCATCCAGATTCCTCTTCCCGTCTGGTGCCTTGGCAGCCCTCACGTGCCTTCTCTCACACTTTTGATAAAGTGGCTTTCTAATTCTGTTTCCTCCTCACTTTCCCTGACTAAATGTATTGGTGGCACAGGGACTTGGTATCTCGTAGTGCCTTGCCTGACACAGAAAGGGGGTTTGGTATTGTTGAGTGGGAGACTCAACGGTGGTGCAGCAGACACTGTGGGCATCAGTGGGAACATCTCTGGGCAGGTCACCTGTTCATTGTCACCCGGTGCCTGGATGTTAGGATCTAAGCTCCATGTCTCAGGCCAGGTTCTGTGGATGGTTTCTGGACAAAGCAGCCTTTATGTCCGAGGAAGCAACATCTCTCTGAATAAGAATTTCAGTGGCTGCCATGGCAACCGATACATTTTAGAAGTTGGGGGACTGGGGATAGGCAAGCCAGGTGCATTTTAAGAAACTCATTTTTTGATCCTGCAGGTATCTGGAGCTTATCAGTGAGAGCCTACCTTACAGCCCACACCAGCCCTCAGTGCATTCTGCCCTGGGGAGGGACTAAGGCTCTTCCTGGCCACATCAGATACCTCCAGCTTCTCCTCTTGGATTCTAAGTTACTCAGGCTCAGATGAGGCAGGCTGAGGTTTTCTTTGGTTTGCCGAGGGGATAAGACTGGAGAGAGCATAAGGTAAAACGGAGAGGGGAAAGTCGTTCTTGCTTTTGATATTTGTTCACAAATTTCCAAGGAACCACCCATGCCCACCCACCCTCTTCAGACTGATTCAGGGCAGTTGTGGTTGTTGTTTTGCTTTGTTAACAAAGAACTACATGCACATACACAGCTGTCCAGGTCGTGCACTGCCTAAATCCATCCAGGTCACATGCACACAGCTTCCGGAGTTACACAACATGGGAAGGGATGCAACCACATAGGAAAAGAGCAATGCTTCCAGCTTCTCATGCTTAAAACCTCCTTGGGCTTAGTGAACTAAATGGACTTGTAGCATCTATAATAGGATGGGTGAATGTTGGATAACTCAGAATATATAACTGCATTCCATTCTAAATAAAGCTTCCTTGGGCCATTGGGGGAAGAAGCAACAGGCATGTAGACATTATCTGTTCACTGGAAAGAAGACCTTACCTTCTGCTCCCTGGATCAAGTCTGGGTAAGGACAAGAGGTGTGGCCAAAGGCAGTGGGTGTGGCCAAACTCCTTAGTTCTGAGGCATGAAAGTCACCAAAGCCTCTCTGACCCTGGCCATTGTAGTGATGTCAGTGCTGTGGATCTGGTTCCAAGCCAGATGGAGGGCTACTGACCCTGAACAACCTGTGGTCAGGATGAACCACGCTTAGCCGCCTTCTGTGAGATGTAGCAATGAGACGGGTGGGCTGATGGTTGAGTCTGAGGAGGGGACAACCAGCTCCAGATTGTATTCATAGCCTTCCATGCTCCCTGATCAAACACACTCATCGCAGGGAAGAGGAATTTGGATGTCCTCAATTCAGCCAAGATTTCGCATCTGTCCTCTAGAGTGGCAAGGGATCAGAATAGAGATTAAGTTGTATTAAAGAAGAATAAGGTCATGTTTCTTGTCGTTGTATATCTTGGAGGCAAGATTTATTCCCACAACAAACTGCCTTAAGAGGCTCAAAAAAGAAACCAGGTTGGATGTTGTTGATTTATGTTGTTTGAGCCATCAGTGCTGCTACCCAGAATGCCCTGGGAGCTTTGCAAGACCCACGTGTTTGGGGCCTTCTTCCTGTCATAGATCCACTCTTCATGCTTTCGGTTCATGCATAGCCTGGTCCTGACTTCATCCATGCTTGATTGTGGTTTAGAAGAATGCTTCTTCGTGTCTCCCAGCCTCAGAGAAATCAGAGTTCTCAGGGCAGGCCTGTGCCTTCAGCTGGTTGGGTTGAGGCTCTGTTAGCCTGCTGTCACCGTGACAAAAAGGGAGAGAGATTATCTTGACTTCTGGTTTCTGGTTTCAGTCCATGTGTGTCTAGCTCCTTGCTCTGGGCCTTTGCAGAATGCTACAGCAAAAGGGCGTGGCGGAGGAAGCTGATGACATCATGGTGGCCCAGAAAGAGAGGAGAGAGGAAGGGAGGGAAGGAGAAAGGGAAGAAGGGAAGGTGAGAGAGAGTCTGAATATAGCCCTCAAAACTGCATCCAATGGTTTATTTAGTTCAGTTCTGTCCAGCTCCAGCCCCTCAAGTTTCCACAGCCTCCTGACAATGAGGCCAACTGGGGCCTGGGACTTTTGGGGACTTTAACTTTCAGACCATCCACAGAGCCGGTGGGAACCCTTGTGGGTTTACTGTGTGCTTGGGGAAAAGATCCCCCTTTTCCGACTTCTTTGTGCATTGAATGAGTCAAACCCATCTTTTGTAAAGGACTCAGAAGTGAAGTTCTTAACAGAAATGCCCAGCAGTGCTGTCTGCTTAGAAGAGAAGCCTGCATGATTACAGAAGAGAAGGACATCTTTCTTTGCCACTTAGCAATACATTTAAAATTCTGTGTCTTTTATGAGGGGCTTATTTGTATTGGTTATATTAACAAATGAAGTAATGGTACTGATAACTTTTAAAATGTGAACTCCCTGTAGGTGGGGAGAAGAAACAGGAGAAGGGACAGGGACAGATATGGACTTCTCCGGATGTACATTTTCTGAAGTCAAAATGTCTGACATTTAGACTTCATTTCTGTATCGGATTTCGGTATCTCAATCATTCTGTAGTCTAAATGATTGTAACACAATTCACTCAAAAGTGAGACTAATAATTCACAAAATTGGGAAGTAATGTGACACAAGGGAATGCCATTTTGTGTCAAGTTGGGGACACTAAAAAAAAGATTTCAAATGATTTTTAAAACACAGTAAGTTAGGCGATGGAGAGATGGCTCATCAGGTAAAGGGCTTGCTGTGTAAACATGAGAAGCAGAGTTGGGGTCTTCAGAAACTGCATGACTGTTGCTGGGAGTAGTTGCCCATCTGCACCCCCAGGGCCCAGAAGGGGGTCCTCCCGTCAAGCTGGCTAGTTAGCCTGGCTTATCTGTATAACTAGCGTCATGCCCACGTGCACACAGGTGAGTCATGCACCCTCAGGCACTCTACACACATATGCACACACACCACATAGGCGCGCAACCCTCCCCCCACCGTAATGTAACTGAACACGTGTAGCAGAATATGTCCCAAGGACAGAACAACTAAAGCCAAACTGCTTTCAGTAAAAATTCCACTAGAAATAATGTTGGTTTTTCTATTAGTCATTTTCTGTCACAATAACAAAGCAGCTGAAACTGAGGACTTTCAACAGTCACACCGGGACTTTGGAGAGATAAATCACGTCTCGACATACAGACATCGTATTATTTTACATCGATTACATGCATGTGTGCAAACACACACACACATACACAGAGTAGCCATTGGGAAGGGAGGAGGGAAGAAAAGAGGAGAGGTGTGGATGTAATGAACAACTCCATAGCAACAAGGAGCCTGGCGTTCAGTTTGTATTCTCTCAGTTCCGTTTCCCACAAAGGGGTCATTTCCACAGCGTGGAGTGTGTGCAACTCATTTTGATTCTGACTCGAATGAACTGTAAAGAGCTGCTTATGAAATTACGGGGAAACTTGGAAGACCAATGTGATGGCAGAAAGGGCTGATGGAGACCGTGTTTTGCCTGTGGTTTAAAGATGCATTCTGTATTTAAGACATATGCTTCAGTTTTCACACCCAAGCAGTCCAGTTGGAGTGAGACAGAACCGAATGAGCACAGGAGGAAAGGAGGGCTCAGTGTTGGTCAGCTGCAGCTGCAGATGGCTATGAGCTGCCTTATGGGTGCAGTCAATCACTGAGCCATCTCTCCAGCCCCGAAATGCCTCACTATGTAGATCAGGCTGCTCTGGAACTCACAGAGATCCTCCTGCTTCTGTCTCTCCTTCTCAAGTACCGGGATTAGCCATCACAGACCAGCCTCAAGGTGTCTTTTTACTACTTTTACAGAGGACCTGGGTTTGATTCCTAGCTCACAACCACCTGTAACTCCAGTTCTTGGGCATCCACAGACACTGTATACACATGGTGCAATACATGCATGTAGGCAAAACACTCATACACAGGAAATAAAAATTTTAAAAATCATTTTAAAATGTTGTGTATTTCATAATATAAATGTAAAGTCATATGCTAAAAGATAAAAAAAATAATAAAGCGTACAAAAATGCTCAAAATATAAGATATCACCATGTGATTGAGCGCACCACTAAAGGTACCTGTTGTCAGCCCTTTGGAGTGGATCTTTCTGGAAGTTAAGCTTAGTGGTTAAGGAGGTGATCTTTGAGAACTCGAGAGATGGCTCAGCAGTTAAGAGCACTGGCTGCTCTGCTCTTCTGGAGAATTAGAATTCAGTTTCTAGCACCCACATCACACATCATAGCCACCTGTAATTCCAGCCCGAGGGTGTTGATGCCTCTGGCCTCCATGGCCATCTACACTCATGCACACATACTCGCATGCAGACACACGCATCTACACACAATTAAAAATAATAAAAAGTCTTTAAAAAGATGATCTTTGGACTGAGGCAGGTTTCAGATCCTGGTAATGCCACTAATTAAATATGTGCCACGGGACAAGTTCCTACCATTCTGTCAGCGCTGGGGTTACAGGCACACACAGCTGTGCCTGACTTTTTACATGGGTGCTGGGGATTCAGACTCAGTCCTCATGCTTACCGACTTGATCTTACCCACTGAGCTATCTCCCCAGCCCTGCAGTTGGAATGTTGTAGATGGATTTTTCTTAAGGCTACCACCTCACAAATAATGACATGGAGACTTATTATTAATTATGAAAGCTTGGCCTTTAGCTTAGGCTTGTCCCAGCTAGTTCTCATAACTTAAATGAGCTTATTTATATTTATCTGCGTTCTGACACATGGCACCACCTCTCTCTCATCCTGCACCTCCTGCTTGTTCTGCATCTCCTCCTATCCCTGCCTTTCTCCTTCCCAGAGTCCTCTCTGTCCCTGGAAGTTCCCCCTAACCTCTTCCTGCCTAGCTATTGACCATTCAGCTCTTCAGTAAACCGATTGCAGTGACAGATTTCACATGATGTACAAGTATCCTGCAACAGGATTTTAAACCAGTTCTTTTGTTTCTAAAGCTTCTACTCCCTAGCTATCAGGCATATGTGCTCCTGTTTCCATTTGATAACTTAGAAAAGGATACCCCAGGAGGCTTTCACTGACTGTGTAAACTAAGTGGGTGATGACACCAACATCAGGACTCAGGCTCTCAGCCCTCACCCCTGAGCTAATGCCTGGGACCTCTGAGCTCAGGCTGCACTAGGTGATGTCACACAGATTATTACCCCTAGGTCCCTGCCCCCACTACACAGCTTCCAACCTGGATGTGTCTAGGCTAATCAAGACCTCAGGAGGGTCTGTGAAGTGGGTGAGAGAGGCTGTGGCCTTAGCAGGAGGTGAGGAGAACCAGCTCTTGATTTGTGAGCTGGATCCTTTGATCTGAAAATCAATAAGAGTAAATGAGTTGGACCTGAGGAAGTCTTTCCTGGCCAGGCCTGCTAGGGTGGATCTGAAACTTGCCATTGTCCCCCAGCATTCTGACTCCCTCCAGAATCCACCCCCCCAGGGACCTCCATGGAAAGTGGGCATCAAGTAGACTTTTCATTCTGCTAGTGCTGTGTGTGTGTGTGTGTGTGTGTGTGTGTGTGTGTGTGTGTGTGTGTGTGTGT
>NC_022011.1:17708848-17721264 GCF_000317375.1 Microtus ochrogaster | reverse complement strand
GTGTGTGTGTGTGTGTGTGTGTGTGTGTGTGTGTGGCACCCCGGGTGTGATTTCAATAGCTCTCCCCACTGTTTGGCAGCTGCAGCTGCCCTAGAGTTGCAGCTGTAGGAAGAAGGCCTGGATTTAATAGGTCTTCACAGCAAATGTCAACTAGACCCCAACAAAGCTGTGTGGAGACTCCACAGGGAGCACAGCCAGGCTATTTCAAGACACCACAGCCTAGTTCAAGGGCTGAGCGCTGATTTTGACCAGCCAGGAATTTAGAGTGACTGCGTTTCTGGGATGTGATGCAGCTCCCGTGTTTGTCATTTCTCTTGCCAATTACCCTGAGCAGAAAGTACCAGAGGGCAGCAGGGAGGTACCTACTGGCCATCTGAAGGGTTTGGGGAACCGTAGTCCCAACGCCAGAAGGTAGTGTTACAGTTATAACTCTTGGGTCTCACATGAAGCCAGACCCATCGGGAATATTCTCCAGTTTTTGCATCCTGCACAGCCTAGGCACTGCATGAATTGTACTGACTGAGCAGATTGTTCCCTTGGTAATTGATAACAGTAGGGCCAGGGAAGTCCTGCAGAGAATTCTGGGAGTTTGGATTTAACTATCAACTGTAAGGAACTAAGGACAGCTAAGCTCAAGAAGCTAGTACCTAGGTTTTCCCAGCATGCCCCCTTCTAAATGCTGATGCAGAACACTAACCCCTGCCCCATCACAGATGGGTTTCGTGGACTTTAATGGGCCAGACTAGGAGAATTAGCATCCAACAAATCTCAGTTCAAATGCTGCCACCTGCTAGCTGTTTGACCACATACAAATTGCTTCATCTTAAAAAAATAAAATAGTAAAAAATTAAAAAAATCAAACAACTTGTTTTGATTTGTCCCTCAACCCCCATGTGTGTGCAGGTGTGTTCCTGCCACAGAAGGCCTATCGGATCAGAGCACGACTTCAGGAGTTGGTTCTTAAAGCACAATTAATAAAATCTCAGAAACTGAAATTGGGGTTCAACCTGAAGACCCGAAAAGCAAAGCGGTCAGCCACTGGCTTTACCTCGCCCTCAGTCCGAAATGGCGACTCTAGGGGTCTCAGAATGAGACTGTGTCTGGGAGCTATTTCCTCCAATTTTATAATCCTCTCTAGTTCTGGGATTAAAGACGTGCACCACTGGGATTAAAGGCATGCACCACCTGGTTTCTATGGCAATTAGTGTGTGTCACCACTGTCTGGCTGTAAGGCTGACCAGTGTGGCTGTTTTACTCTCCCAATCCCAGGCAAGCTTTATTTATTAAAATACAAATGAAATGCCACTGCAGGTCCTCTCCTTTCATTGTTGTTCTGGAGACTAAACTCAGGTCATCAAGCTGACCAGAAAGTGCTTTTACCTACTGAGCCATCTTACTGTTCCTGCTTCATCATTTTAAGGCTCAATTTTCTTCTCTGTCTCTCTCTGTGTGTCTGTCTGTGTGTCTGTCTGTCTCTCTATCTGTGTGTGTGAGAGAGAGAGACAGAGAGACAGAGAGAGACAGAGAGAGAGAGAGAGAGACAGAGAGAGAGAGAGAGAGAGAGAGAGAGAGAGAGAGAGAGAGAGAGAGAGAGAGAGTGTTCTTGTACAAGTGCAGGAGCATGCATGAGTGGGTAGATATCAAAGGACAAACACAAGTCTTGGTCTGTGTCTTCCATCTTGTCTTAGACTAGTCTTGTGTGGTCTGTGACCTTCCAGGATTCTCTTTTCTCTGCCTCCCAGTTGGGAGTCCTCCACCATAGGACTACTGGGAGTACAGATGTGTGCTGGCACCTCCAGCTCTATAGGATATAGGACTGTATCCTATAGGATATATATCTAAGGATATAGCCTCAGGTCCTCATGCTTTCCCTATGGAGCCGTCTCCCCAGCACAGAGACAGCAATTTTTTGAAACCCTTGATCTATTTCAGAACCGGCTAAGACAACACATGAGGAAGTACCTGGCATTCTGTTGGCCTTGTAACAACTGATCATGAATAAAGGGACTTGAAACAACTGAAATGTTTTCATAGTCTCAGAGGTAAATGCATAAAATCAGTAAGGGAGTCGACAATTAGTAATGGTTAGCAGGCCATTAGTATGGTGGTAGGCAGTGTTTTCTGACCACTTCTTACCCTTAAATCCAGAGAGGTTTTCCTGGCTTCAATATAAACCTTTCTATTTCTCACTATTCCAAGACTGAATTAGAGAAGGTTTATGCAACCCTTGGAGTGATTCGAAATAATAAAGAAAGAAAATAAATGTTTGCCCATCATAAATGAGTTTGACTACTTCTTAGTTTGACTGATGCAAGGTTCTAGAATGTTCTCTTCCTTTCCATCCTACTTGTTGAGGAATCCATAGTAATATTAATATACTAGTCATACATTGGCTATTTAGCTTCTGTGTCTATGAACACCCAGTTGTCGGGGTGTAGCACTGGTGGAGTCAGGCGATAAACCAGCTGGTAACGAGTGCTTAGATCCTAGGATGGTTTTCCATGACCCCCTTCAAAACCTGGCAGAACACCCAGGACTGAACTAAGCTGGGGATATTGTCCCATAGCAAAGAAGGATGGAAATGAAGTCCGGGAACAACGGGATTCTCAAGAAGATGACAGAAGGAATTATTTGGAGGCGTGGTTTGGAGGCGGGTAAGGAAGTAAGGCAGATTGGATGCTGCCAAGTGTAGCGGTCATTTGTCCCTGGATATCTGTGTCCATTTCCTACTGTAGTTATAACAAAATACCTGGTGGGCAAAAACGACGGATGTTGCAGTTCTGGAAAAAGAAGCCCAAAATCAGTATCACTGGACGAAAAGTCACGGCGTTGGCAGGGAGATTGCCAGTGGAGTGTCCGGTGGAGGAGAATCTGTTTCCCTGCCTCTCTCAGCTCCCATCTCTAGACGCTGCCTTCATCCCATAGCTTGTGGTCTCTTGCTTTGTCTTCAAACCAGAAACACGTGGCTGTTTTATTCCTTCAATAACTGTCTTACAGGTACCATTGGGCCCACCTGGATAACTCAGGGTCAACCCTCCACCTCAGAGTCTTCAACTTCATTTATGTGAACCATTTTCCTTCTGTCATAGGAAGTGACATTTTTTGGGATTGGGAAGGGTGCCACCATCTTCAAGAGGATTTTAGTTGCCACAGTAACTCTACAGTTCTAATCTAAGTGAACAGAGTAAGCCCCAAGCTGTGACTTGGAAAACAATAGCAGCTGCTCATATAAACCAGGCTCCCCTATTCTTACCATGCATTTGTCACAACGAATGGATGGATATTGACATACTCTTCTTCCTCTTTTGTTTTTCAAGACAGAGTTTCTCTGTGTTGCCCTGGCTGTTCTGGAACTCACTTTTAGAGCTGCCTGGCTGGCTTCAAAGTCTGAGATCTGCCTGCCTCTGCCTCCCGAGTGCTGGGATTAAAGGCGTGCGCCACCACCGCCCGGCCAACATACACTTCTTAACTAGAGTCCACATACTATTATACTTCCTTAGTTTCTGCCCACCATCCCTGTTCAGCTATCATTTGACATTAGTTGTCATATCTCCTTAGTTTCCTCCTGTGCCAGTTGCCCAGACTTCCCCTGTTCTGATGTCCTTGAAAGTTTGGAAAGTGCTGATCAAATATTTTGTAGCCTGCCTGTCAGTTAGATTTGTCTGCTGCTTTCTCACGAGAGGGTTATAGACTTTGCAGAGGCAGACCCCAGAGAGAAAATGCCCTTCCCTTCCAGTCCTCTCAACAGCCCACACTGTCTACGTGACCTTACTTTGAGTGTAAGGGATTGTTTGTCAGGTGTCTCCATTATAAGGGACTCTTTTTAATCTCGTGTTCATGCTGACAACTTTGAGAGGCCAGCATCGCGTGCATATCTCTTTGAAGAATGGGACGTGCTGCCTTTTTTAGGGCAGAGGATGCAAATAAATGATTGTGAATTCTGCATGGATCTAATATCCTTTGCTGAACTATTTGATCGTTTATTTCAGTATGGACTCTGGGGTGTTTATTTTATTCTTTGACTATAATCTAATACTACTTTTCATTTTTTGTAAAATTGTCAGAGCTTTGATTGTTTGGAGCATTCCCATTTGATTACTAGGTTCTTAATTTTTTTACTTAATTGTTTTCACGTAAAATATATTTTGATCATATCCTTCCCCTCCTGTTTTTTAATTTTTTTTTTTTTTTTTTTTTTTTGGTTTTTCGAGACAGGGTTTCTCTGTGGCTTTGGAGCCTGTCCTGGAACTAGCTATGTAGACCAGGCTGGTCTTGAACTCACAGAGATCCGCCTGCCTCTGCCTCCCGAGTGCTGGGATTAAAGGCGTGCGCCACCACTGCCCGGCTAATTTTTTATTTTGGAGATTATAATATGATTATATCATTTCCCCCTTTCCTTTCCTCCCTCCAAATTCTCCCACAATCCACCCTTTGCTCTCTTTCAAATTCATGATCTCTTTCTAGTTAATTAATTGTTGTTATATACATAAATGTATATATGTACATATATTTTTAAACATACAGTTTTAAACAGTTTGTATAATGTTACATGTATGCATGCTAGGTTTTTTTTTCTTTTTGAGATATGTGCATGTTTGTGTGTGCATGTATGCATGTATGTATATATGTTTAAGCCTTATTGACTTTGTGGAACTGTAATGTATGTGTCCTGGGCTCACTGTAAATATTTTCGGCCTTAGCCCCCAGAGCAGCCATTTCTCCAAGGAATCAGGTCCCTTTTATTGGGTGATGCTACTGTGATGGAGGTGGCTGCCTGTAGTCCAGAAGTTCAACTTTTGCAACCTTAAGTTTAAGATCTCTTTTGACATGCAAATGGCCATTCTGTATAAAAGTCTAGCACTCAGGGAGGGGTCTGATGGGGACCATGTCTGAAAATCATCGTGCTAGAAACCCCTCTGTATCCAACACTGGCCTTGAATTCCCGGCCTTCTTGTTTCTACCTTCTGAGTGCTGGGATTACAGGTATGTGCCTAGCTTACTTAGGTGCTTCTGTTTGGAGGAGTTTTGCCTTAAAGGAGAACTATATAGAGCACCTGGCAGATTCTTAGGATACAGTGAAAAACAAAGTGGACATGGTGTATGCGCATGCTTGTAAAATTTAGTCTCCTTCCTGAGTACTTTTGGACACAGATGGCCAGTTCTATGACAATGGCTTATTATTGTCCTCTGGTCCCAGGCAATGTCCTAGTTAGGTTTCTGTTGCTGTGCTGAAACACAGACCAAAGCAACTCAAGGAGGAAAGAGTTGATTTTAGCTTACGGTCCGTTATTCCATTATGAGGAGGCAGGAACTCAGAGATCATGGAGGAGTGCTGCCCACGGGTTTGCTCCTCATACCTTGCTCTGCCTGCTTTCTTATGCAATCCAGGACCAGGACGTGGCCAGGGATGGCACTGCCCACAGTGGAATGGGCCCTCCTTTAGGAATCATTAAACAAGAAAATGCCCTACAAACTTGACAGCAGGTCTAATGGAGGCTCCCACTTTCAAGATTACTCCAACCTGTGTCAAGTTGACGAACAAACTAACCATCACTGGCAGGTGATGGAAGTGAGGCGAGAGGGTTGGGTGCGCTCCAGCTTGAGCAAGTGGTAAGTGTGGCTAACTGTAAAATCTGAGGTTTACCTAAAAGGGACAGCCACTTCGCAAACAGGGCAGTGATCCTGAGCCATGAGCGCACTTTCCCAAGGAGAAATTGGAGAGGAACGCTTTCATGTGAAGGCTCCAGTTATAAGTTGTGGGAAACTGATTTTAAGAACCCTTAAAAAATTTCCGTGCCTTCCTATATACGTACCTCCTCCATTTATAAGTGATGCCCTCCAATTTATGGGTGTCAGTTGACAAATTTTGCCTCTCAGTAATCCAGTTAATAAGAAAACATGGCAGCTCCATGCTTACCTGATTAACAAGCAAACCACTACTTAACATTATCTGTGTTACACTTTGGTCTTTAAAATTTTTTTATTGTGTATCCCAGCCCTTCAAATATCAATTTCTCTGAAATATACTTTATGGCCATTGGCATGTGTCTGAAGAATTATGAATATGCATGAATTGAGATTGAGTCCAGTGGATATTAAGTTCTAAATGCTAACTTTAGTTTTTAAAGGGCATGTTGCTTAAGAAAAGACTCAGAAAGAAATGGGTCTTCTGGAATGAGAGCGGAAGGATGAGACACACAACTCAGACCCTCGGAACTAGGACATGCACAGTCTCTCTGGTCTAGGTCACCGAATTGAATCCAGCCCAAGGCAAAACTGTCTGCAGTGTGTCAGCATCAACATCTGTTCAGTGGTCTGTGTGAGGGATGTGGGAGCTCAGCCTACTGTTAGAGCTGGGCTCCTATGCCATTGTGTAGCTCTGCTCCAAGGAAGTCCTTTAACGTGAGTATCGCCATCTCCTGGTTACTTGATAAAGCCACCGAAGTAGAGGGGGTGGGTCCAGAGGGCCCATGAGAAAGTCATGCTTCGAGTCTTTCTGTTAGTTTGTCTTTTGTGTGACACAGCACTACCTAAATGTCAGGTTTTATTTTTTATTTATTTTAAAATTCTATTATTTTTTATTGTGTGTGTGCATGTATTTATGTGTGTGTGTGTGTGTGTGTCAGTACCACAGCACCCACATGGAGCCATTATAAGACCCGAGAATTATTGGGCTATTGCAGCAAGTGCTTTTTTCTGCTGGGCCACCTCACTGACCCCAGGTGTTCTTTTATTTCCATGAGTCATATTATATCTGTCCCAGATACACGATTATTTGCACAATTTTAAAGAGCAAGCTGCATTTTAAATAATTAATTTCATATGTAAAGTTTGCTTCATTGTCATTAATCAAAAACTAATATTACTTGTCACGAAAGAGAAAGCAACTCTGAGGTGCAATATAAGTTACGTTAACCGCTACAGCTTTGTTAACAGCTGTGCATGGGTGATACTTACCTCGTTCACCATTGACGGATTATGTTAGAGCCGAATCCTTCTGTGAGGAAAGAAGAGAATTTTTAGCCCTAGATTACATATCTAGGTTAAATTCACCATTCTTTTTTCTGGAAAGCTATTGACTCAATAACTTATCAACTGACTTGAAGTTGATCAAATTCCTATTCTGAGTCTAGCAGAGTTCACCACCCTGTGCTTTCTTCTTGGCTGTGAATGTTGGGTTTTCTATTGTGCTCTGTTGCTGACCCACTGAGCAGACATTTATTCAGAACACACTAGAACAACCCCCACCCCCACCCAAGTTCCATGGCTAGCACATCCATGGTTCGGTGCATTGGTTCAGATGATTTAGTTAAACGTTTTTGTAACACTGTTAACGTGCATGAAAGGGAAGATGGGCGCCCACAGATTTCTTTGGAAGCTGAAGGACCAGGTCAGGCAGAACCAAGAGGTCTCCAGAACAAAGTTATGACCGGACACTTGTCAGGAACCTCCAGGGTCCCTCTATTTGCCTGTCTGCTTATAAGAAAAGCCGGCAGCTCTCCCTGTCATAGCTACTGAACACGGAGCTGTCCACAGTGCTGATTTCTGTCTGCAAGATTGACCAAGTTATATAAGGGAAAGGATCTTAATGGCCTTTTGAATGAGCTGTGAGGAGAGGCGCTCTCTTCGTGATTTTCCTCTTTTCTGCCCCCAAACTATTTTTTTGGTTATATTCCTGACCGTGTCGATGCAGAAATGCATATAACAAAAGCAATCCTTGCTAGACATCAGTCACTTCTCAGAGCACTTTGCATATATTATCTCTTTTAGTCCCTGCAATAGCCTTATTCACAATTATCCCTTCTTTCTAGATAAATGATATGGTGAGAAAAGAGGCTGTTTAACTGGTTCAAGGTCACACAGTTAATGTAGAGGTGGGACTGAGGCTTAAATATTCTAACGTCAAATAATTTTAAGTAAAATTTTCTCCTTTAGACTGATTTAGATCAGTTCCAGAGCCTATGATTTACTTATCATGGAAAGTCTTGATTTTCTTTCTGAATAGCAGCACTGATCGCGGCTGCTGGTAGGTTGTCATAGTGCGCCACTGCACTTGATTTTCAGTGCAGGTGGCCAGCCAGCGCTGACGACCGAGCCTTGCTGACAGTCAGGAATACCTTCTCCTGAACCCCAAAGGCCTCGCTATCTGGATAAATGCTTCTCTTGGATGTTGAGGGAGCTCTAAGCACAGCAGACCCTCTATTGTAGGAAACACACCTTCTACGTGCCTCTAGGTTGATGCAGAACAAGTCCAGTCACAAAGAACACAGCAGCTTAAGAAAAGCAGGAAGAGAGTGAACGTGTTCGAAGGGCTCTTGGATTTGCAGTTCCCATAAATACACTCCCTAGCCTACACTAGAGCCTCCTTTATGTACACAAATACTCAACATTGCTCAGGCCCCACCATTCCCAAGGTTACTTGGACATTGCAATATTTCGTAATCCAAACAACTGTCAGGAATCAAATGCCCCCTTCTTCTTTTATAATAGCATGTTTACTGCTTCTTGGCCCCCATATGACATTTATGGCGTACCTGGTTATAGGAACAAGGGAAAATAAGACTCATCTGCTATTTGAAGCTGATGTAATCTCCTCCCTAACAGAACTGCCTATTACAGGGCTTTGTGCATTGCCTGAGGCTTCACCTTTCTCTTTCTGCAGGGATAAACACAAATTAATGTGTGCACTGGAAGCTGGAGCGCGATGACATCAGGGTCTTAAGGAAGCCAGTTTGCACTGTGTAGAAAAGATGGATTCAGCTCCCCGTGGTTCCTTGATTTCTAATCAAACATGCTAATTAGAAGCTCACAAACAAGCCAAGGCTGAAAAGAGGGTGGCTTCACCCGGGAGGAGTGCAGAGAGCTATTCTCAAGCCCACTCAGCTTGAGCACGGTGTTTCTGCCTTTGTTGCTCATCAGCAAGAACTGTTCTGCCCTGCATCTCCATCTCCTTACCTATGATACAGAATAGAAATCAATACCTCTTCCCAAAAACATTCTTGCCATTGTCTTTATCATGGTTGACAAATAGCCATCATTTTGGTGTTTGATCAATTGACACTCCATAAAGTATTAACATCTCCTTTGATTATCTCTTGGCTGCTCACAGAAAGGGATGAACACATTTTTTGACATGTTTTTTTTAAAAAAAAAAATGATGGGGGCTGGAGAGATGGCTCAGTGGTTAAGAGCACTGTCTGCTCTTCCAGAGGTCCTGAGTTCAATTCCCAGCAACCACATAGTGGCTCCAAACCATCTGTAAAGAGATCCGGCGCCCTCCTCTGGCATGTGGAGGCAGAAAGTTGTATACATAATAAATAAATCTTTAAAAAGAAATGATGTTCCAGGTACCCAAATGACAGTTGTAGTGCTAAGATATCATATAAAACCAAGTCCACTAGAGCCTTCTGATGTACCTCCATAGTTTAAGATGAGTCATGCTGGCAGGTAGCTCAGTGTGCTGATTTTCTTTTGTCAGCTTGGCACAAACTAGAGTTACCCAGGGAAGAGGTAACTTCAGTTGAGGATTGTCTTTTCACATCAATAAAAACCCTAAGACAGGCTCAAACCAGATAGAATCATTATCTGTCTCTACCTTCCCACTATTATACTTTATACAAAGAGCAGAACAAAAACCAAGAAATCTACACATTAGATTTGATTGTCTGCTCCAGGAACTTAGTTGAGAGTCTATCCTTGGTTTAGGTACTGGGGCCTCTGGGAATTGTCTTCATTCTTGGAATGACATTTCCTACAGGAATCTGGACCTGGGAAAGAAGTCTGTCTGTGTATTAATTAATCAATTTATATTTTAAGTTGTAATGTCTATGAGTTCTGTTATCATGGGGCAGTGGAGTGTGTCTGTGTGTCTGTGGATAATGATGTTTGAACTGGGCTTTGGCAAGAAGGAGCCAGCCTTGCAGCATTCAAGGGGAAGAACTTTCTGGTTGTTCCAGTAATAAACACAACAAAGTGGGAATAAGTTTCCCATACTGAAGAACAGAAGTAGGAAGCCAGTATGGATGGACCACAGTAAGGGGGGTGTGTGGTAGAGGAGACAGGCAAGGTGGGGGAGATGATCAGCGTCGAATTAGGTACAGTTTTGTAAGCCACAGCAGGTGTTTCAGAGAAGGGAAGATTACATTTTTATCACATCTATTTATTTTCTATGTCTGTATGGGTTGGTAGATATATGTATGGGTGAATGCCATGACATCCATGTAGAGGTCAGAGGACAACTTGCTGGAGTTGGTTCTCTCTTTCCACCACGTGGGTCCTAGAGACCAAACCCAGGTTTTCAGGTTGGGTGGCAGGCACTTTTCCCAGCTGAGCTATCTCCTTGACACTTAGATTTCATATTTATTTTCATGCAGTGGAATACCATGGAGAAGATTTAAGCAGGGAAATGAAGTGACATATTTATTCTGAAAGGCACAGTTTGCCTGCCTGAGGACAGCGGCAGGATTGTGGGAGGAGCGGGGAGTATGGCTCAGAAAGGTTTTGCAGCGACCCAAATGGGAGATAAATTCTCACTCACGAAGTGAGATCGTGGCCGAACCTGGAGCAAAATTTCAGTCTCATTCCAACAACAAATGGATTAAGTACAACCGAAAAGTATAAAAAGAAAGGAGCAGTTGCTACCCATAAAGTGGCCAGTATTTTTCCAGGCTCTATCCCACCTCCTTTATTCCTCCATTTCATTCTGCCGTAATCATCTGAGGTAGAATCCATCACTCTTCATGGCATTTGGCAGATGAGGAAGTCGCCGCTGTAAAAGCTGAAGAGCATCCATCCACAGAGAGCGAGAGGCAGAGTAGCAGGGTGAAGCTTACAGGCCAAATTAGTCTAACTCCAAGAGCCTGCAAGGCACCGGGATCAGTCCTGTGCTGATAGCAAGGAGCCGGGTGGCTCAGTGGTTACACGGGTGGGTACTGAACCCAGGGAAAACTTAGTTCCCAGCCTGGTTCTCTTCCTTCAGAACTCTGTGACCTTGGGCAAGTGGCCTCACCAGCTTCTCATTGTCTCTGACTCTGCTCTATAAATAGAGAATAGGAACAATAGATCTTAGTCCCCAGAGTTGCTGATTTCACACACGCAGTTCAGACCAGTGCTTGTCACAGGGATGCAAAGATCATGATTATCACCATGACAATGGGAACCACACTTTGGACCATACTGCAAAGGCAGTGGGTTCTCCTTGCACTTCTGCGCAGCAGGAATGTTTGGCCCAGAGCAGAGGTTCAAAAGAGGTTTTGCTGGGCATTGTATTTCACTCAGAACCAGATGAATCTCATTCATTCTTATTCTAAATGAACTCGGAGCCCCCACGTGACCCTTCTCTCCCAGAGTGCCCAAAACATCTACGAGTCTCCCTAGGAAGTTCTGGTGCAACCAGAGGACCAGCATGATAGGCCACAGGGGAAGGAACCACGGCATAAGCGAGTTCTTTAAAAGTGGGATAAGAGTCAGATGGGCTGGGGTAGTTATAAGAGGTCCCTCCTTTACATATGGGAGAGCCCAGGACCGAAAACAGAGGAAGAATATGGAAGGGGGATCCCCTGGAGCAGTTGTGAACCACCTAACATGCAGGAATTTGAACCCAGATCATCTGGAATTGCAGTAATTGCTCTTAGCCACTGGGCCACCTCTCCAGCCCCATAATCCTGATTTATAAAACAGAGGGCAGAAGTGCCCGAGGGAAAGAAAACAATACAGATTTTCCAGATCTCTGGGAGAAAAAGAGAAATGGCAGGGGTCGGGGTTGGGGTGCTGCTCAACCGGGGCTGAAAACTGGTGTTGAAACTCAGTGGATAGAAGTCCTAACTCATTCTTTTCCATGGCTCCTCGGCGACTGCGCTGTCACATGATGGTCAGCAGGGGGCAGTGTCGCCAACGTATCACTGTGAGTGAGGGGCTCTCTGCACCACCACGAGGGTTCGTCCTAGGAAGAGCTTATGAAACCCGAAACTGCAGCCGCTTGTGCAGGCCCTGTGGATAGCCCACCTCTTCGCTTCTCGGAGTCCTATCTTTTCTCCGTGTCTCCCATGCGCTTCTCCTTCCTTGCATCCTCTGCTCTGGTTTGGGTCCACATTCCTCACCTTTTACTTACGGAAAGCACGCCAAAGTCCGCTGCCTCTTTGGATCTTCTGAAATATTTTCTGAGAGCCCATCAAGCTAAAATACCGACTGTTGTGCAAACCCAGAAACAGCTCTAGAGAAGTTCCTGGTCCCTCAGGCCCCGTTCTTTGCTGGTTCAGGTTGGCTACAAAGGCTTCTAGTGTTTATCACCGCAAAGAGTTCTCCCTGAGGGGGCTGGAGAGATGGCTCAGTGGTTAAGAGCGTTGCCTGCTCTTCCAAAGGTCCTGAGTTCAATTCCCAGCAACCACATGGTGGCTCACAACCATCTGTAATGAGGT
>NC_022011.1:17703444-17706343 GCF_000317375.1 Microtus ochrogaster | reverse complement strand
CCAGGCTGGCCTCGAACTCACAGAGATCCGCCTGCCTCTGCCTCCCGAGTGCTGGGATTACAGGCGTGCGCCACCACCGCCCAGCTGAGAGATCACATCTTGATCCACAAGCAAGAGGCAGAGAGGAAGAGAAACGTTGGGAATAGGGTGAGTCTTTTGAAACCTTTAAGCCTGCCCTCAGTGACACACCTCCTCCAACAAGGCCACACCTCCTAATCCTTCCCAAACAGTTCCACCAACTGGAGACCAAGTAATCAAACATGAAACTATGGGGTCATTTTCATTCTAACAAATCCTGTAGTGATGATAAATATCCAATAGGCTGTCTGTCTATTATAGCCTCTGTAGTTGTCATAGGTTGAATGGGTACTCCATAGACTGTCACAATTCAGTTAAGGTTTTGAAAGTAGAATTATAGTGTGTGCATGCATGTGTACACACACACACACACACACACACACACACACACACACACACTTTTTGTCATATTGGGGATCAAACTCAGTACTTTGCACATATTAGACAATCATTCTAGTACTGAGCACATCCCCAGGCTTTTCTTGTTTTATTTTGAGATAAAACCTTGCTAAATTGTCCATGCTGGCCCTGAACTCACCATGTAGCCCAAGCAGGCTTCCATCATGTGATCCTCCTGCTTTAGACAAGCTTCAGACTCCCAAGTGGCTAGACTCACAGGGTTGTACCCATATGATTTTTTAAAGTAACATTTACAAAGCAATTATAACTCAGAATACCTCCTAAGGCAAATTTCTTGATTAAAGAATCTTTTGGAGTATGAGGTATAACTTCTAATCGTGAGCCCTGAACTCTAATGCACTAACATCGACTTTATTTTCTATAAGGGAAACTGCTATTGCAGACAGGGGCTTACATCTTTTTCTGAGGCTAATCACTCACTTTGTCTTTTGTTGAACTAAGAAGCAAGACAATCGCCCGCCATAGCCAAGGTGAGAAAACTAACCGCCTGCTGTGTCCTCTCATGAAAAGGTTTAACCAAACAGACTTCGTCAAAAGAAAACCAGCCTTAGGGTAAAGTTCAGGGTGAAACTTGAGGATTCCCTTCCTAACCAGCCCTTGGAAGATACTAGGGCACTTGTCTGTGCGCTTCTCTGGATCTCGGGGAATGAGCAGAAAGCACTGGACATCAACACAGAAACCTCGCCTGTGGGTGGTCTGCAGCTATCCTGGCTCCCACAGGGCCACCGAGAAAAGCTGTGATGGTACCAGGGTTACTGAGTGGGTATCAATATCTCTCACTCGCTCCCGGTGATTTGTGGTTCCTAGACTTCACCTTTCCCCCAGTGAAACCTCCTGAGAGTCACACTGTGGTTTGTCAGGGAAGCGGACTGGCTGGACTGGTGGGAACCAGTGTCTGACATTGCCCCCGTTGTGTGTGTGGAGCTCCCCCTGGATTGATTGGTGTTTGGGCATTATTGATTGTTAAATGTTATGGATTTCAACCCTGGCTGAAGAGTGACAGAATCCAAATGTTTTTATTGAATTTCTCCGAACCCAGGGGAGGAACCACAGCCTGTTTTTCTGTGTGTCCCTGTCTCTTATTTCCCCTTTCTCGTCTAGCCCTCTCTACTCAGCAGTCCACAGCAGAAGATGGTGGTTTCCCCATAGCTCGCAATCAATTCCGTTTAAAGCCTGCAACAGAGAACAACCCAAGTCTCTGAACTACAATGTAGAGCTCTTGCAAGGGAGAGTTTCATGACCTGGTAGAGAGCAGTGTCCATCTCTGGCCCAGCCACCTGTGTTTAGGAGGTTATAGGCACATTTTGCCTGGCTCCGTAAATAACAAAGGGAGGGCAGTTGTTTGAGAAGGGTGCCGCTGTGGGTGGCTTCTGCAGTGACTTATTCCTGGTGACACACATCTATGCTATCCACTCTCGTCAAGTAAGGGCTGGATTTAGAGACTTGCTTCTAGTGTATAGATGGTCTCAGCGGGTGAGATGTCATCTCTAAAGCTGGTGACAAGCCTAGGTCTCCATCTCACTCACACTCTTCCCGGTTCACCTTTGCTTGCTCTGCTAAAGCAAGCTACCACTTGTGGTCCCTGGCGAAGCCTGGGAGGCAAAGAACTGAGTATGGCCTCAGGTCAAATGCTAGCAGGGAGCTATCCTGCCAACACCCTGTGGAAAGATCTTGCCAGTAGATCCTTCCCACTCACGCCCAGAGATGTCTGCAGTCCTGGCTTGCTCTTCCATTGCAGCCCTTGGAGGGACCTTGAAACAGAGGCACCTGCTAAGTCATGCACAGATTCCCTGAGCCACAGAAACGACTAGACAGCAGATGCTGTTTCAAGCCACTTTGACTTCATCCTTCTATAAGTCTACCCATAAACTGCTAAGATTTAAAGTGGTTAACTATGTAGCCCAAGATGGCCAATACAGGACTTTCATGGCTGCAGAGGCTCTGAGAGCAGAGCCCATATCCTTACTTTACAGTATGGCAGCTTGCGAGTGTTTGCATGAGTTACAGAACCTCTGCACATTACGCTGTCACCTATGAGACAGATAATAGTGGCTCATATAGTTCTTGGGAGGCTAAATGAGATAACACAAGCCCAGCAAATGTAGTTAGTGGAGCTATATGGAACAAATCAACAGGATAATATTGATTAATTGGCTATTATTAACTAAAGTTTACAGCATCATGAAGTTTGGCTATATGGCTGAATTTTCAGGAGCTAAAGGGATGGCTCAGTGAGTAAGAGTATGTGCTGACCTTGCAGAAGACTCAAGTTCAGTTTCCAGCACCTGTATTGTGCAGTTCACAACGCTCTGTAGCTCCAATTCCAGGATAGCCAATGCCCTCTGCTGGCCTCATCAGGTATCTGCATACACACACACACACACACACACACACACACACA
>NC_022011.1:17672452-17703014 GCF_000317375.1 Microtus ochrogaster | reverse complement strand
GAGAGAGAGAGAGAGAGAGAGAGAGAGAGAGAGAGAGAGAGAGAGAGAGAGAGAGAGAGACAAATACCTAAGTAAAAAAATCAAATGCCTTAAAGATTTAAAGAAACCTTAAAGAGGTTCACATGTCTGTTAAGACTGCTCACGTGTGCCATTGTTACCCTGGCTTCCTCTTAGAGAAATCTAGAGGATTCTATGCCCCTTATAGAAATGACTAGAAAGGAACATAAAATACCAAGCAATCTCCATGAACTCTACAGCAGTGGACTATTTTCATTTTAGGTTACAGTAAAGCGCAACTTTGTGTCATGGAGAAGCTGACTGAAAGCAGAACCAGTGCTTTCAGACTCAAAAACCTCCACATCTATTTGAGTGGATGGAATTGAACTTGTTTTTGCGGTTGCCTTCCACAGAAAGGCATCCGACAACCTTCCACAGCCAATTATTTTGTGGGTTGAAATGCCAGGGTGCCACGCAGGTGGCAATCCATCACAAAGACAGATGCTGAAGATGAAGCTCACAAGGGTAAATCACCAATGCTTAAAACGTTTCTGCCTTCTGAGGGCAAAACCCACGATGTCAGCATTTCCCTGGGATTTGCTTATCAATTCCAAGCACAGACACGCAGTGACTCTGTTTGCTGTCCTCCCTGGGATGTTGTTCTCCTGCCAGGAGCTGCAAGTCTCCACAGCGGAGGGACATTTGCAGATTTCCCCACCTTACCTCACCTCTGTCTTTTCTGCCCTCATCCCAAGACCACTGTTCAAGCCTGCATTTCTTGCTGTCCAGAGCCATGACTCTATTATAAACGCCCCTGTCCCCATGGCTCAGTGTGTCTACCCCTCTCTTTGGGTCACTCAACCCAGTGAACTTCTTCCTTCCTGTCATGTGGGGACAGCTTCTGAGCACCCCTTCTTTCTGCCCTAAAGCCAAGCACAACAGAAGCCTTTCTCTGTTAGAGACGCTGGTACTGTTTGCTTAGAAAACCGTGGAGAAAGAGTAAGTGGGAAAAGCATCTGTGAGAGATCTTACCCTCCCTCCAAAAATTCCCAAGCTTGCTGAGCAGGGCCTGCTACTATGTGTAGTTGGGATCATTTGGGGTCTGTTGGCGATACCCCAATGTATCTCCCCATTGCCATCTCATCTCCCTGAGAATGCTGGAGGAGATTGCTCTACATGCATGTGTGTATGTACATAGATGTATGGATTTGTGTATATGTATATATCAAACAATACTCTAAAAAATTCATCATTGAGTGATAGCATCCTTGTGTGCTCATCATAAAGTACACTTGCATTAGCTAAGATAACTACACTGTTGCTAGGCATCCTAGTTTCATTTCCATTGCATTGACAGAATCCCCTGACAGAAATCAACTTAAGGGAGAAAGGGGTTTGTTTGGCTTATGACTTCAGGTCACAGCCCATCATTGGTGGATGTCAGGGTAGGAACCTGAAGCAGAAATCATGCACAAACACTGCTTGCTGGCTCAGCTGCAGACTCATGTCTAGCTAGGTTGCTTATAGCTCATAGGACCACTTGCCCAGGGATTAGTGCCTCCCCCAGTGGGTTGGGGTACTTCAGTTAACAATCAAGACAGCCCTTCACAGAAATGCTCACAGGCCCACAAGCCAATCTTATCTGGGCAATCCCTCAATTAAGACTCCCTTCTATCATGACACTAAGTCATGTCAAGTCAACACTAGGATAAGGGGCTATCTCAAAGAAGACATCACTGACATCTTAGAGGAGGGAGAGAGGCTAAAGTATGCCAAACACTTCATGGTTTTTGCTGAGCTCTTTTCAAGTTCCTGCGATGGAAAGTCATCTCCAGGTTCCAAAACAGTCACTGGAAAGGGATAAAGATCTTAGGCAAAGCCTGGAAGGTGTTAACAAGAATTCACTTTTTTCAAGATGGGTGGTGGTGGTGCATGCCTTTAATCCTAACATTTAGGAGGCAGAGACAGGCAGATCCCTGTGAGTTCGAGGCCAGCCTGGTCTACAAGAGCTAGTTCCAGGACAGGTTCCAAAGCTACAGAGAAACCCTCTCTCAGAAAAAAATCACTTTTCCCCCTTGCCAGAGAAGAAAGAACAGAGGAGAGTTGTTGGGATGAGACACAGTGAAAGGAACAGAATAGCATGGTGTGGGGAGACAAAATGAAATGGCAGACAGAAATGAGCAGAGCAGACAAAAAGAGATGGAAGACTGGGAGGAAAAGCAACCCAGACAACCTTGGAAGAATTTGCTGCCAGGGCTTCAAGCTATAGAGGAAATTACTAAGAACATGAATTCAGTGAGACAAAACCAAAAGCAAGACAAAGCAAAAGCAGAATACTTCAGTTATGAATTGGATGCACCAAAAGGTGAACAAAAGGTCTAAGCGCGAACTAATGCTGTGTTGCTTCTATTTCTACATCTTTATTAACATGTTAATTATCCATATTAATGGGACTCAGTATATTTCAGAATGTGCATACAAGTGTGCACTGAACAAACCAACATTTAAAGCTTTTTGAAAACTTAGCACCTAGCAGCCCTTGAGAAACAAAATAAAAATCTTAAAATCATGATTAAGAAAAGGCATTAGGAAAAAAGTCACAGTAAAAGTACTCCAAGTGCATTAGTGTGTAAAATGACAGCAAAGTTTGTGTTTGCCCAACCAGGAGAGAGAGCATCTGTAGGTGGGAGAGAGATGTGCTTTGGATCCATCTCAGTGTGTGTGTGTGTGTGTGTGTGTGTGTGTGTGTGTGTGTGTGTGTGTGTGTGTGTGTTTCTGGGAACAAACAGGTTCTTGCAGGTGCTGTACCCTGAACTACAATCCTTTTAAAGACAGGATCTTAGTACTGTGCTCTGGCTACCTTTCAGGTCTCTAAGTGGCCCACACTGGCCTCAAATTTTTTATGTTTCTGCCATAGCCGCTTTCATGCTGGGGTTACCGGCGTATGCATCCATGTGCGGCTAAGATGCTGGTGAAGTGGCTGCTATGTTTTGCTGGTTACCACCCAAGCTTATATTGAGCCTTGATTCCTCCATGAGAATAGAGAAGTGTGGCCTTGAATTAGTTATGTTTCCACTGTGATTGAACACCGTGACCAAGAATTTATAGAAGGAGCAGTTTCTTTGGAGCTTTCGTTTCCAGACAGATAAGAACCTAGCATCATCATGGCAGGGAGCCATGATGGCAAGCACATGGCAGAAGCAGAAGCTGAGGGATCTCATCTTGAACTACAAGCAGAAAGGTGAATGAGCTGGAGATGGCAGGGGGTTTTGAAACCTCAAATCACACCCCCAGGGATGTACTTCCTCCAGCAAGGCCACATACATCCCGAGCCTTCCCAAACGTCATCACCAACTGTGGAACATGTATCCAAATGCTGGAGAATATGGGGGACAGCTCATTCAAACTGCCCCATACCTAGTGAAACACTCCTGGGCCATGGGTGCGGAATCTTACGAATGGATCCATGCCTTTCTTACACAAGTGATTTGTTATGCTTTTGGCCTTGCATGAATTACTGCAAGTGAATAAAGAAAATCCATCCCTCATAGTCTCTTGCATGCCCCCACTTGCCCTTCTGCCTTCCACATGAATTGAGGCAGTATGAGACCCTCACCAAAAGCCAAGAGGGTGCCATTGCCATGCTCATAGACGACAGTTCCAACAGTTCTGCTATAGCAACACAAAACACAACAAGAAGCATGTTAATGAGAACACGGAGTTGGAAACTGGATAACAGAAGAGACTGGAGGATGAAAGGCAGAACTAGCCTAACGAAACATATTTAAGGCCATCAATGTGTGGATAGTATTAAAGGCTTAAGAATGAATGAGGTCTCTCAGGAAGGCCATACAGAGAAGAGGGCTGTGTTGGTTGGCTAGTTTTATGTTAACTTGACACAAGCCTGTGTCATTTTGTAAGAAGGATTCTTCTTGGTTGATGATTTATATAGGAGGGACCAGCTCGCCATGGTTGGTACCACCCTGGGCAGGTGGTCCTGAGTGTTCTAAGATGGAGAGTAAGCCAGTGAGCAACACTTGCCCATGGTCTCTGCATCAGCTTCTGCCTCCAGCTTCCTGCCCCGACTTCCTTCAGTGACAGATTGGGATAAACTGAAATAAACTCTCTCCTCCCCATGTTAATTTTGGTCATATATAGGTGGAGACCGCTCTTTTGTTTCTCAGCTGCCTAGACCCGAATAATCACACAGAAACTTTATTAATTGCAATATTGCTTGGCCAATAGCTTAGGCTTCTTATTAACTAACTCTTACATCTTAAATTAACCAATTTCTATTATTCTGTGTATCGCCATGAGACTGTGGTTCACCAAGTAAGGTTCTGGCATCTGTCTTTCTCCTTCAGCAGCTACATGGTATCTCTCTGACTCCACCTTCTCTCTCTCTCTCTCTCTCTCTCTCTCTCTCTCTCTCTCTCTCTCTCTCTCTCTCCTAGTCTGGCTATATTCTGCCCTGCTATAGGCCAAAGCAGCTTTATTCATTAACTATTAAGAACAACACATATACAGAAGGATATCCCACATTGTCTCCCCCTTTTCTCTCTAAATAAAGAGTAAGGTTTTAACTTTAGCACAGTTAGGAAAATAACATATACAAAACAGTTATTGACACATTAAGGAAAATACTCTATCATCTATCCTATCTTTGTGAGTCTAAAGTTTTATATCTAATTTATCTTTTATCACAACTAAGGAAAACTATAACTATATGTCTTTAACTCTTCAAAGACCTCAGAAGGATATAATTTTACCTAAGTAAATAGGAAGTGCAATCAAGTAACTTTCAAAACTCTAGAATTGACAAAGACATCTTGCTGCCTGGACAGTCACCTAAAATTCTTCTGTAACATTGGGGCATCCATCAGCCTACAGGCCCATAGTATCTGGCAAACTTTTCCATGAATCAGGAAATTTGAAAGGCTGTTTCACCTATCTTGGCAGTTTGTCAGTAACTTTCTTCTGCATCCTGCAGAATGTCTGCCAGTTTCTTTCATGAAGCAGGAACTCTGAAGGACTGTCTCACCTTTAGACAAGTTCAGTAGTCATTTCTGTGGGTCCTGCAGGTCCAGTTCATACAGTATACCATCAAGCAGTTCAGGCAAGATCAGTTTCTTGCCCAAATGACCACCCTTGTCACATTGAAGGCAAATTCCATAGTGAGTTTCTTCGATACCCATCAACTTCTCAGAAGCAGACATGTCTTGCTGTCAAGAAAAGTCTAAGTTCTTAAAACATTTTAAATTCCATATTTGTCTTTGAAGTGTTGAAGATTCTCTAACCGAAATGTATCTCTGTATATCTATAAAACTTGACTAACATAATTAAGGTTTGATTATTACAGATGATTATGAATTAATCTGTATTTCTTAATTATACATTACATTTTTAAATGAGCTGCACAGACATAATACTTTAAACAAGAGGAGAAATACATATACACAGTGTAACAAAATCAACTTTAAATTTTTATCAATATCAATAGATTAAGATCCATACAAATGCAAAGTTGCAAAGTATTCATCTCTATATCATATTATCCTTTTTTAAAAAAGAAATTTGCTGTGAACATTAATCACTCATAATCAACCCCCTTTAAATGAAAATAAGCATTTATAAACAGTCATTTTGAGAATTCAGGCATTGTTTTCTCCAAACCACTTCCTGATATTTTGGGGGGTGAAGTAATTTTAGGGTTCATGGAGATCTTTCAGCAGGGGGGTCTTGTTTCATCAAATCACATTAGCCTAGAAGGAATCCATTAGTTCTCATCTTCTGTGGAAACAAAAACAGAACCTCTTTTCCAAAGCAAAATATACTTAGACCCAAAATTTGAAGTCAAGATACCTTTATGTTGATTTAACTTAGCAGTCCCAGAAACAAATGTCTCTCTGCAGTCAAAAAATTCAAAGAAACCACAATAAATGCATAATCCAGTCTCTCTGTGTATTTTCCATCTTTACATGGATTTTTTTACTTCTTTAATCTATGACTGTCTGTACTCTTTTATATTACTTTTACTGTCTTTTTAAAGACTTTGCTTTATTTTTTAAAACTATTTACTTTTTTCTGTCTATACTTTTTTTTCCTCTTTCTTCTAAGCCTATGTATATTAATCCAACACTGTGACGCATTCAGAGATCTTTTTTTTTATTTATCTGAATCTGTCTTGATTGTGTATATGTAACCATTTTCTGACCAGGAGCACTTTTTTTTTTAAATGCTAAGTGGTATAGCTAAGACTAATGCTGCTTTGCCTCTTGGCCCCGCCCAGTCCAACTGCAACTCTGAAGCCATGCTCACAGCCCAAGCTCCAGGGACATAGCAGGTCTATGTCACCATTATGCAATTTGTAACATGCTGCTCACAGACCCCATTTAAGTACAGGACCTCCCAAAAGAGCCAGAGTTCAAGCTAATCATGAACCAGAAAGCTGCCATTTCTTTAAGGAGCTGTGCTTCTGCTTGTGGCCTGCAAACAAAGCCTATCCTAGAAATATGTGACTACTAAGAAGTTGTGTTTAATTCTGTTCTTTTATGTCTAGAATTCCTTCCCAACTTCTCCTAGGTTTTATGTGGATGTTTTGTAGGCAGAGACTGCTCTTTCATTTCCTGGCTGCCCAGACCCAAGTAATTATACAGAAACTATATTAATCACAACATTGCTTGACCAATAGCTTAGGGTTCTTATGAACTAACTCTTACATCTTAAATTAATCCATTTCTATTATTCTGTGCAGCGCCATGAGGCTGTGGCTTACTAGGTAAGGTTCTGGCATCTGTCTTTCTCCTTCAGCAGCTACACGGTGTCTCTCTGACTCTGCCTACTGTCTCTATATAATCTCTTCCAGTCTGGCTATGTTCTGCCCTGTTATAGCCCAAAGCAGCTTTGTTCATTAACCATTAAGAGCAATACATATGCAGAAGGACATCTCACATCAGTCAGATCATTTTATCACAGCAATAGAAGTCCTAACTAAGGCAAGGGCCAAGGAATATGTGCTGGTTCACTCTAGTATTAAGACATCAGAAACAGGCATATGGTATATGCCTATATTCCCAACACTCAAGAGTCTGAGGCAAACCTGGGCTGCATGGCAAGTTTTGGGTTAGTCTGGGATGCATAGGAAAAAAGTTCAGTGAGGAAAGGATACTGGACGAGAGAGTCAGTCAGGAGGAGGAGATAGGGAGCTAGTGTTTGGAACTCCATGACACTGTTGTCTATAACAAGCAAGAGATCCCCTGTATCAAATACAACTGAAAAAAAAAAAGCAAAGATGAGTGTCAATGCTCGTCCACTGTATATACTGTGCAGACACCAGTGTGGAAGTAGATAGCAGAGATGCAGAGCTTCTTGGAAGGGCCTCCAGTAAAATAGTTGGAGAGGAATTGAAACAGCATTAACAGAGAATTTCCAAGAGGTTTTGTTGCAGTCAAACAAAGAAGGGGATGGTGAGGTCAAGAACATGTCTGTCAATCCTTGTTCTGGGAGAAAGGTAACCTTGAGAAAAGTTTCAACTTCTGAGCCTGTTTCCTTGTCTATAAGACAAGGACATTCTTCATTAAATCATTCCTTCATTTAACATTTATTGATTGCTTACTATGTGCCAAAAGCCAGGAGTGCGGAGATCAATAGCTGCCTTGTCCTTTCAAAACTCACTGTCTAGCTGCGGGCTAACAGATGGGAAACAAATAACTGGACCACTTGGAGAGAAATGTCAGGTACCTGCAGTCGAGAGGAAGAGGAGTCTTATCTGACTAGGGGGAACCGGGAGCGTCTTCTCGGTGCATGGACTCATCATGATTGAGAGTAAAATCTTGGAAAGCACAAGATAAACGTTGTAGGCAAAGAGATACAGAACAGGAGCATAGAGAGTGGGAGAAAGAGACTCAGAAAACTGCTGGGACCACACAAGACACATAGCATCCCGTTCCATTGCCCTGCCCTTGACATGGCTCCCTAGACAACCTCTGTCACTGCTAAGTCCAGATTTGACCTCGTAGTCTTTCCCCAGGCAGCCCCTAACTGAGATGAAACCAATCACTTGTCTACTGCCAGCATATATACCAGCAATATGCTAACTACAAAACACCTTCTCAAAATGTTTGTGAGTTTAGTGTGGCTCATTAATGACATGAGATACAAACCCTGTATAATACAGATAGTTCAGAATTCCAAATGTAGTTTGGTGATTATATATACACAAATATACAATCCATTTCTTAATTAATTAATTAATTAATTAATTGTAAGACAGGGTTTCTCTGTGTAGCCCTGGCAGACCTGGAACTCATGCTGTAGACCAGCCTGGGCTCGAACTCAGAGAGCCCCTGCTTCCTGAGTGCTGGGATTAAAGGCATGTACCACCACATCTGGCTGCATCCATTTTAATAGACATGAAATCTCTTTTCAAATTGAATCTGAGATGGAGGCACATGATTCCTAGAAATCATTTGTATGTATGGTTTAACTCAACAAAGAAGCCATTTCTACAATGGATTGGAGTTTGGTTGGGTTTAGGAGTGGGGAATTTATAGTCTTCCCAATCATGGTTTAAAGTTTTAGGAAGTATTTCATATACAGAATAAAGAGAAAAATGTGACAGTGGTGTACCCATCGCCCAGGTTTTTAAACATTTTTAACATTTTCCATTGCTTTGGGGCTTAATAAAAAGAATGAGGTATTCTTTTGGATTACAGATCCAACTGCTGTCCCTTGTCCCCATCGTATGCCTGATCCCTCAACTTTCCCGAAGGACACTATCCTCTGAAGCTTCCTCACTCACATTTGGATAACAGTCCTTTTCTGTTTGTACCAAAACGCACTAAACAGAATTACTTCCTGTGTTTTCCATCGCATAAATGATAATACAAAGCAAAAACTGTTCTTTGACCTGTCTTCACCATCTCTCAGTTTGTGAAGACATCCACGGTGATAAACATATCATTTTACAGCCTGTCTAGCTTCTCCTGAAATCAACCCAGATTGCCCAGGGCAGCCAGCAGATAGAACAGACAGATTCTCAGTGGCAGATATGAAATCATTTGGCTTCAATCATCTAACCCTTGCCTCTTCCTTCTCTGCTCCCCTACCTTTCTTCCCTTCCCTGCTCTATTGGTGATCCTGAATACATAAGGGAAAAGTAAGAGAAAACCTTGCAAGGGAGGTCTGCTTTTAGCCCTCTCGTTTAGAAAACATCCTAGGCATTTTCCTAGGCATAGCTAACACTATCAAGTAGGCACTTGAGGCTTGTTTGGTCCATTTTAGCACCACCTCATGGCTCTTCCTTGCCCAAGGCCACAAAGTGAGGCTGTGGAGAGTTCAGCAGGCACTCAGCTTTGAGCTGCTGTGCTTCCAGGCTCACCAGGAGGAACGCGCTGATCCCAGGCGGCCACAGTGTTAAGTGAGCTCTTGAAACCACAACTCCCTGGGGCTGGCGCTTTAACAAGTGGGATATTGGTTCCAGTTAAAAATAAAGAGCTGTGATGATTCCTAATAATAAATAATAAGGATGCGGTTGCTTGAAAATCCACAGGGTGGGGAGTTAGTTCAGTTTCTACACATGATATTTGATCATCCTTTAGCTGACAGCTTCCTCTGGGAAACTTGTCTGATTGTCTCACTATCAGCCCTAATTCTTTAAGAACAAAAACGGCTACTTTTTCTCTTGAGGATATCTTGTTGAGGCAGAGCATTGTAGAAATCTAATTTCCATGGTCCTCTGTATCCTGGCTCCTCATGTTTCCCCCTAGGATTGAATTTCTCCCACTGCCAAATCCAAATGCTGAAGGCCTTATCTCCCATGTGATGAAATTTGGGGGTTGAAGCTTTTAGAAGGTGTGTTTGTCATTCATTGTATATATAAGCAAAAAACACAACCCAAGGCAGAAAGGGTTTATTTGGACTCAGTTTTCGGGGATACATTCCACCGTGGTGGGGAACTCATGCCAGGATTTTGAGGCATCTGGCTCTAGCCTGGTTTCTGGTATTGCGATAGACACAATGATCAACGGCAGCGTTGGGAGGAAAGGGTTTATTTAGGTTACTGGCCATAATCCACCATGGGGCAAGAGTCCATTATGGAGGGAAATCAAAGCAAGAGTTCAAGGCAGAAACATGGAGACAGGACCTGAAGCAGAGACCGCAAAAGAATACAGGCTTGCTTCCTGGTTCCGCTCGGCTACCTTCCTTGTATAAGCCAGTGCCAGCTACCCAGGGGTGGCAAACACTCACCCTGGGCTAGGCTCTCCTCCTTAGGGCCTCTTAGTAATTTAGAAAATGTCTCACAGACATTTCTATAGGAAAATGATGAAGGCAACTCCTCTCATTCTAAGTGTGTCAAGTTGATGACCAAGAATAGATGTCAATCACACTCAAGGCAGCCACACTCAGAAAGTGTGTAGTGGTGACCACTGATGCTCAGTTTACTTCTGCATTTTATTCAGTCTGGGACCCCAGCCCATGGAATGGGGCCTCCCACAGTTAGTGTAGATCTTTCCGCTTCAACTCAGCTGATGGAGTTCAGACACACCAAGAGGTTTATTGCTGGGGTGCTTCTAAATCGCATCAACTTGACAAGATGAAGGTCACAGAAGGTAAGTGGCCTCGGGTGTGATCAGACTAAAGAGATCCTTAGAAGAGACCAGAGAACTCATTTCTTTTCTCTGTCATGCAAAGACAGAGCAAGAAGGCAAGTATAACGCTGGCTGAGGTGATCTAGCCTCACAGAATTCTCCAGTCAGGACTTGACCATAATCCTGAATTGTTTTCAAGGTCCCCCAAAGATTACCAGTGACCCTAATCAGCAGGAAATGGTCTAGAAAACCATGCCCACATTATCCCCACCTCTGAAAAAAAATTGGGTTATGAATCTTTGTCAAGCCTGTCAGCTGTTTCTGTCATTTCTCACATTTTTGGAAGTCACCTGCTTCCACTTCCTGTTTACTCAGGTAATATTATTTCTGCCTTGGGTCTCTGATGGAGTTGAAGACTTTATAGTTATAGTATTCCTTGTTATCAGATTCAGAAAAGAAATTCACTAAAGAGATGTTAAGTGCATAAGGTTAAGAGACATCAGAAGATAGTTTTGGATGGTAATGCAAGTTAGGATAGAAAGCAAATTAGGTACAAGACTTTGGACTCACTATGATAAGACAGATAATGGAGTATTTCTCTGAATTTGTTATATGCAAACAAAATAGACATTGTTGAAGTACTAATTTCCTTTATATATTGTATATAGTTATTTTTTACTTTTGTCTTTTTGCTGGGCTGGAGATTGCATCACAAAGTTATTTTAATTAAAAACATATTTTAGGTTAGCACATTATTGGTGACAATATTAAACTCTTGTTTTAAGGTTAATTTAAAAATATTTTAATGGTATTCATAACCTATAAAATACATCTTAACTTTTTCTCACTTGGTAAGTGATTCAACACCATTTAGTCAGAAAAGCATGAATTACCATGAAATACTTTTTAAAAGACAGTTCATATTGAGTGTTAGTCCTGAAAATATGTTAAAATGCTTAATTATATGGTATGGTAATAAAGTAGACAAAACTCCTTTTATGACCCAACATGTGGAATTCTTACATTTACAATGAAAATTAATTTTCATAATATTTGTTTCTAAACAGTATGCCAAAAGCTTCAAGATCCTATTACAAGTACATTAAATATTACAACACAAATATTCTGCCCAATGTTACAGGCACCAAGTTGGTTATTATTTTCACTGTAGTTTTCTTTCTTTGTGTTTGTGTATGTGTATTCAAGTGCACGTGTATACATGTATTTGGAAGCCACAGATCAACGTCGGGGACTTTCCTCAGTCATTTCCCCACCTTATTTTTGAGACAAGCTCTCTCAGTGAACCTGGAGCTTGGCAGTTCTGCTAGACTGGCCGTCGAGGCCCAGGGAGCCTCCTGTCTCTGACTCCCTAGCGCTGGGAACACTAGTGCATGCCACGATGCCTGACTTTGTATGTGGTTACAAGGTAAACTGAGTTTAGGGCCTCATGCTTTTCTAAGGACTTTACTGAACTATCTCTTCAGCCCCTACGTTGTTTTTTTTTTTGACCTCAGAAGACACTCCATGGGAATTTAGATCTGAATTCTGCTTGACAATCTAGTGAAGCCCTTGGGGAAACTGGAAGGCTGAGTTCAGGCTTAAATTCTGTACTAACTCTGTAATTTGTCTTTTGTTTGTTTTGCTATTTTGCTTCTGGGGATAGAGTCTCGTGTAGTCTGTGCTGACTGGAATTCATATGTAGCCGACAGTATATTAGATCTACATCAGAGGTGCTCACCTAGCTGCACTTACCCAAATGTGTTACTATAAATACTGTAAATGTCACCTTTCCTTAAAAAGTGTTAAATTGGGCGGTGGTGGCGCACACCTTTAATCCCAGCACTCGGGAGGCAGAGGCAGTCAGATCTCTTCCTATTCAATTTAATATTTAAAATGTATTTATCTATATTGTCTTATGTCAAACTGTAATGACTGAATTTCTGTGAAATTCTAGAATAGGCAGAACTAAACTATGATGACAGAAAATATGTTAATAGCTTCTTCTTGAGGGTAGGAGACTAGAAAGGAACCGAAGGGAACTTTTCTAGAATATTCAGTAGATATTTATGCCTGTTGCACAAGAGGGAATTCATGCCTGGCACTGTAAATAGGTTCAGAACTCATAGCTAGCAAAGCCACAGGCTCTAAGGGAGAACCAACCCATTGTTTTTTGGGTTTTCCCCCCCTAAATGGCCATGTTGTCAAACTGCCTTCTGAATATTTATGCTTGTATCTGTAGATTGGTGCTGTTCTCGATCTTGGTGGGAAAACTTACGGCAGTGGGTGCTGGTTCATGCAGACTCTACTGCTCAAAGTTCTGAAGAGAAACTGTGAGCACTCAGTCGTAGATGCGACATTTATGTCAACACCTGCTCCCCAAGGCTCAGGGAACCCTGCAGAAGAGGGGGTGAAAAGGTGTAGGAGCTGGAGCATAGGGAACATGGCAGTGAAAAGCTGTTCTCCAGACATGACATGGCTGTGACACTTAGGAACTCGTGGCCTCTGTGGTTATCTCCACAACACCCGGACAAGATCAAGTCAGTTAAAAATTCCAACATGGAACAGGGTGAGGGTAGAGGGGGACTCCCCAGGCCCCATCCCAAGCTGAGGAACTACTGGCAGTTGATGGCCACTCAGGAAAGGAGAGTCACTGTTCTCTGGGAATGTAGTCCTGGTTTATAGAAGGATATGAGGTTGGAAGACATGATAGAGAATCTTGGGGGAGAATCGGAGGGGGAAATAAGGGTTGGTTATGATAAAGATACATTGTATACATGTATAAAGTTTTCAAAAAATAAAAATTATCAATACCATTTTTTAAAAATTGAAGAACATTCATGACTGAAAATTTCAGCATGTCTCAAAAAAATAGAAATACAAAGGAAAACGTGTTCCTGTTGCCATTCAAGTGCTGAAGTAAGGCCTGGGGAGATGGCTCAGTTGGAAGTGTTTGCCCTGTAAGCAGGAAGACCTGTGTTCCACTCTAACCTACACACCCCTCCCACCCCTGCTCCAGTTTTTAAAAAAGGTCCGGCATGGTGGCTCGTATATGTAATTCCGTTGCTGGGGAGGTGGAGACAGGTCCAGTCTAACTGGGGTGTCCCAGGCCCGGTACAGATCCTCCTCTGGTAGCCTTGCCTGCTCTGGAACTTTCTATATAGACCAGGGTGGCCTCGAACTCATAGATCTGCCTGCCTCTAGCTCAGGACAGTTGGTGTTAAAATCTTGAGCCACCACGCCACGTGCTTAGTTTCTTTTTTATTGACTTATCAATATGGAAAAACATTACTTAATCGTGATAATGCTGTCTTGCCAGTTCATTTATTTTGGCTTTGAACTCGTTATCTTTTGAGCTCCAATTTTAATGCGGTCTCTACTAGGTGCTAGCATGTGCCCCAAACGCTGGATAAGCCTCAGGATTCCAAAGCCCAGTTCCGTTGCCATGGCGACCCGCGGAGAGCCTGAGCAGTGTAGTTGTCAAATCTTGCAGCAGCCTTGGGCACGAGCTGGAGGAGGCTCTGATTCCAGTTGCGCATGCGCGGGGCTGGGCCGCGTTCCTGGCTTGCCCTCTCCCTTGTCCAGGCGTGTGGCTGACGTAGGAGACACACCCCCGGAAGCTGTTCCCGGGAGCGGAAGTGGCGGGTGGCTTAGAGGCTTGAGGGCTGCGCGTGGAGTGGACCCGTGCGGCTCTGGTGGCCGTGAGCAGAGCCGGCTTCTCGGTGAGTGACAGCCCGGGACAGGTCGCTGAGGACCAGGTGCGGGGCTGCTCGAGTCGGGATCTGGGAACCCCCTTGCACGAGAGCGAGTGGGAGAGCGGCTGCCCCGTGCCCGGCGTGAGCACCGGACACGCCCCAGTGTTTTTAACTTCCTAGCAAGAGTTGGCGGGAACACTGATACCAAAGTCTGATACACGTTTAGAGCTGACAGATGTTGAGAAATGAACTACTTTGGTGTTGGGCTCACGAATTCTACAAGCTTTACCTTTGTGGCTCTGGACAGGACGCTACTTGACTTGTTTATGGAGCCTGCAGTGTAAGCGATAGTGATCCTCCGCACAGAATTATGACCCAAAGGCCACTCCATGGAGTGCTTAATGCAAGGCACCGAGGCTCACATACTGGGAAATCTACATGTACACTTTGGAAACGACATGCTTTTAATTAAATCACTTTTTTAAAAGCTGTGCATTGAAGTACTGGGGTGAAATTGAAATGCATTATTCTTTTCAGTGCTGTGTCTTTGGGGCTAAGTGTAATATTCATTTATCTAGTTAATACTTGTATGCCTCACTGTCCGCTAGCCACTGTTGGAACCTCTTGGGGGTGGTGTGTAAGTTAGCAAAATAAGGAGTCCAGTCCACGGAGCTTACATTCCAGTTTGGGGAAGACAAATAAAAAACAGAACATGTGAAGTAAACTGGTGATAAATTAGAACGCCATAGCGGAAAACAAGGTAAGGGTTATTGGGAGCTCAAGATGCAATTTCAAAAGAAGTGTGTTAGGATAGGCTTCATAGAGTAAATTGCCTTTGAGCAAATAATAGAAGGAGCCGCAGGAATTAGCTGTATCGATATTGGGGAAGCAAAGCCCAGATAGAGATTGCCCCTTTGTATTGGGCAAAGTGTTCCGAGGTGGATGGGCCAGTGGACAGCAGGGACGGCGTGTGTGACTGGACTGGAGCGAGGAAGGGGGAACCATATTTAGAACTCGCTGACAGAGAGGCTAAAACAGTCAGGAACATTGGCGGATTGGATCCTTTTAGTTGTTTGCGAGTGAAGATAATTACCCACTTAATTTCGGTAAGATTTCAGCTTTTAGCAGCCACTAATTAGTATGTGAAGTTAATGACTGAAAGTAGACTTTTTCCAGACTAGAATATCCTTGAGATCTAAATGGAGGCGCAGTTCCCAGTAAGCATAGCGTGAATCCAGACAGATGAGCGCAGTGTAATAAGTTTTTATTTGCTTTTAGGGTTTTTGTGCATGTAAAAAATCACCCTATTTTTGGCTCCCGATTCTAAAGCGGTTCTCAACCTGTGGGTCGCGACACACACACATCGGATATCCCCCAAATCAGATATTTACATTATGACTCGTAACAGTTGCAAAACTACAGTTATGGGATCGCAACGGAATAGTTTTATGGCTGGAGGTCCCCGGTATTAAATAAAGGGTCTCAGCATTAGGAGAGTTGAGAACCACCGCAAGCTTTTCTAACTGTTAGGTGATGTGGGTGAGTGTCTGTGACAATTAATCTCCCCTTACATGTGACCTGGGAATAGCTGTGGCAGATAAGATGATTGAGAAGATGCCTGATACGCTAAGGATCTTACAGATGGGCGGACAGAACGAACCCGGGATAAAACACGGGGTGAGTGAGAGGTTTGCTCAGAGGACCAGACTGAGGAAACACCAACATCATGAATCCACATATGTGGTCATAGCTAATCTGTATTTCTCATTTTATACTTCTTTGAAATTCATTTTGCTTGGCATACAAAGAAATGAGCCTGACTCATAATTTTCATCCTTAAATGTTTGCTTTTCGTGGGATGGTAACTTAGTTGTCTATTTTTTTTTTTACGTCTAACAAATTTTGAGATAAAAAAAAAACCGTTTATTGAATGCAAGTGTAGTGTGTAAACTTAAGCACCTGTCGGTTCCCTGACAGGTGACACGGGTACCATGCAGTGCTCTGTTTGCTGGAATGTAAGCGCTTGCCCAACAGTGTCATTAAGATAAAAGCATGTGTCTTTCTTTCTCTTAACCTTTTCCTCTCAACGAGATAGAAGTTCTGGTTTCCTGGGTAGTAGGATTTTTTTTGTTAGTTTTCTTTTTTGAAATTTTATTATGTGTGAGTATGTGAAAACACGGGGATCAGACGACAGCCTGAGGGGTCCATTCTTTCCATATACCACATGGGTTTGCAGGCTTGAACTCGGAGTCAGAGGCTTGGTGGCAAGATTTTGTACCTGCTGAGCCTTCTCATCACCCTTGCCAGGCAGCATTGCAACCTAGAGTATAAATTAAATTCACTTATATTCTGCAGTTAAATTGAGGACAAATTTTTCTTTTAGTTTAAAATTTTGGTTTTGGCCTCTGTTAAGTGTTAGTGAAAGAAGAAATTGCCAGATTTTCCGGTGTAGGCACATGGATGTCTGACAAGGCCTAGGGAAGACAGGACGCTAAGAGATAGATCAGGAAAATATTGGACAGTTTGAGCATCAGCAGGGAGGCCAACCAGTACAGTTGAGTTTGCAAACAGTATAATGAATGCATTGGTTAGCTTCACATGGCTGTGAGGAAACACTGGGATAAACAGTTTACAGGAAAATGGTTTATTTGGGCTTCAGTTTCAGAAGGTTCACTTGATGGTGAGTTGGCTCATTGCCTTTGACCCCAGCGTGAATCAGACATAGTGGAGAGTGTGTGGAGAAAAAGGGCTGTTCAATTCCTGGTGCCAGGAAGCAAAGAGGAAGGAAGGGGCCAGGGTCCCTTAGCTGCTCATTAACCTGACTTCCTTCCATCTGCTCTGCCTCTTAAAGTTTCTCCAACCACCAAGTAGCAACATGAGCTAGGAACCAACCCTTTCACACTAGGGCCTATGGGCAACATCAGACTATAACTAGGCTTACATTGATGGCTTACATTGGTGACTGGTCACCACCAAGTGTGTAAAGCAGCCCTTTAGGTTTAGATCAGATTCAGATCTGCCTGCCTCTGCCTCCCAAGTGCTGGGATTAAAGGCGTGTAGGTGTGTAAGTTGATGGCAGCAGAGAGATCAGGCCAGACTCGGGTGGAGGAGACACCCTCCTGGAGGGAAGGTGGGCTACAGAGGGAATTAAAGGCGCTAAAAGGCCACAGTGTGTTAGAGCTTGACCGGAGGTCTTGTTTAGGATGAAGCCGAAATGTGTACATGTGTATAGAGCCTCGTGTGTGGTGTCCAATCCGAGGAGCAAGAGCTGCCACTCACTGCTAAACGTTCTCTGCTGTGTGCCACCTCTAGAAATGATGAAAGACCAGTTTTTTTGTTTGTTTTATATTTTTCGAGACAGGGTTTCTCTGTAGCTTTAAAGCCTGTTCTGGAACTAGCTCTTGTAGCCCAGGCTGGCCTTGAACTCACAGAGATCTGCCTGCCTCTGCCTCCCAAGTGCTGGGATTAAAGGCGTGTGCTGCCACCACCCGGCGGAAAGACCAGTTTTTTAAAATAAGAAAAAAAATTGATCTCAGTATAAAAGGAAATTTTCCAGGACATTGGTTAAGCTGGAAGGAGAAGAGCTGGAATTTGAGCCCAGGGTTGTCGGTTGTCTAGACCTCTCCCTGGTATTTCACATTGCTTTTTTGTAACTGCTGCCGTCAGTCCTCGCATTGTCTGGGCTTGTGGAGTGTGATCAGATTCACTCTGCTGTCATCTCGTTCACCACGGAGTTGAGTCATGCATCGTTATGTTTTCTCTTCCCAGATTTTAACCTGGTTTGAAAATGAGTAAGCGCAGGAAGCTCCCAGCTCAGCCGTCAGCGAGTTCTGAGACCTTCAGCCCGGATGTCCTCGATGACATCTGTGAGCTCTTTGCCAAGAACTTTTCATACTGTAAGCCACTTGCTAATGAGTGGCAGTTCCCAGCTCCTACGGAGGTTTTCACCTGTGACCACACGGAGTTCGATGCTTTTCTTGACTTGAAGAACTCCCTGAATGCAGTGAAAAACCTCCTGAGTGATAAGAAGCTGGATGAGTGGCACGAACACACTGCTTTCACCAACAAGGCGGGGAAGATCATTTCTCACGTGAAAAAGGCTGTGAATGCCGAGCTTTGCACGCAAGCCTGGTGCAAATTCCAGGAGATTTTGTGTAGTTTCCCGCTTATTCCTCAGGAAGCTTTTCAGAACGGAAAGCTGAATTCTCTGCACCTCTGTGAAGCTCCAGGAGCTTTCATTGCTAGTCTCAATCACTACTTAAAATCCCACCGGTTCCCCTGTGAATGGAGCTGGGTAGCTAATACCCTGAATCCGTACCATGAAGCGAACGACAGTCTCAGGATGATAATGGACGACCGACTGATTGCAAATACCTTGCATTGTTGGTACTTTGGCCCAGATAACACTGGTGACATCATGAACCTGAACTATCTGGCTGGCCTTCAGGATTTCCTCAGCAGCATGCCCACTGTTCACTTGGTCACTGCTGATGGGAGTTTTGATTGCCAAGGAAACCCAGGTGAGCAGGAAGCTTTAGTCTCTTCTCTGCATTATTGTGAAGTTGTCACCGCTCTGACCACTCTCGGGAGCGGCGGCTCTTTTGTTCTAAAGATGTTTACCTTGTTTGAACATTGTTCTGTAAACCTCATGTACCTGCTAAATTGTTCCTTTGACCAAGTCCATGTCTTCAAACCTGCTACTAGCAAGGCGGGAAACTCAGAAGTCTATGTGGTGTGTCTCTGCTATAGAGGAAGAGATGCTGTCCACCCTTTGTTATCTAGGATGGTGTTGAATTTTGGGACTGAAATGACTAGGAAAGCGCTCTTTCCCCATCATGTGATCCCCAAATCTTTCCTTGAGTGCCATGAAGAGTGTTGTGCGTTCTTTCATAGATACCAGTTAGAGACGATTTCTGAGAACATTCGTCTTTTTGAGTGCATGGGGAAGGAGGAGCAAGAGAAACTGAATAATTTAAGGGATTGTGCTGTACAATATTTTATGCAAAAATATCAACTGAAGCGTCTTTCTAGAAATCACTGGCTCGTTAAAAAATCCAGTATTGGTTGTAGTACAAACACAAAATGGTTTGGACAGAGGAACAAGTATTTTAAAACCTATAATGAACGGAAGATGCTAGAAACGCTTTCGTGGCAAGATAAAATCGCCAAAGGATACTTGGATAGCTGGGTGGAGGAACATGCTGTGTATCATCCTGGGCAGAATTCCTTTTTAGAAGGGACTGCTTCCAGTCTCGAGTGCCACTTATGGCGTATTTTGGAAGGAAAGAAACTGCCGAAGGTGAAGTGTTCTCCTTTCTGTGATGGGGAGATTTTAAAGACTCTTAATGAAGCCGTTGAAAAGTCCTTAGGGGAAGCTTCGAGTTTGGATTCCAAGTTCAGGCCCAAGCAGCGATACTACTGTTGTCACGTGTTTTCAGAGGAACTGCTGTTATCCGAGTTGTTCAGCCTTACCAAGTGCCTTCAGGGTGAGCAAACTGTAGAGCCCAGCAACCCCATAAAGTGCTTGCTTGTGGGTTCCCCAACTCTCTGTGATTCCAAACTGCACCCGCCCCTGGAAGTCCACTTGCTGGAGTCCATCGATCTCCTAACCTTCAGCTGTTCCTTGCTGCACGATGGCGACCCAACATACCAGCACTTGTTTTTGGAGTGCCTTCTCCACTCGCTGAAGCAGCTTCATACGGGAGATGTCATGATTTTGCCTGTGCTGTCTTGCTTAACCAGATTCATGGCCGGCTTGATCTTTGTTCTCCACAGCTGTTTCAGATTTGTCACGTTTTCTTGTCCCACGTCCTCTGAGCCCCTCAGGTCCTGTGCAGTCCTGCTGTGCGTGGGCTATCAGAGCCTTCCCAGTCCCGTTCTCCAGTACCTGCAGAACGTTAGCGAGCTGCTGAGCGCTTTGCTCCTCTCTGGTGCGCCCCAACAGGTTTTACAGTTTGTGCCGATGGAGGTGCTCCTCCAGGGCACACTGCTGGATTTTTTGTGGGATCTGAATGCTGCCATTGCTAAAAGGCATTTGCATTTGATTATTCAAGAAGAGAGAGACAAAGTCAGCAACAGCCTTGAGTCACAGAATTGAACATGTCACTGTTGAGATTCAGTTTTGTGACCTCCAGCTTCTGCCCTCTCTATTTAATGCCTTTCGTTTTGGAGAAATGCCAATTTTTGTATCAAAGGACATTAATGATGGAAAGTTACAGCTTGTTCTGATCTGAAGGATATATGTACTATATATATATATATATATATATATATATATATATATATGCACCGAGTTCAGTGCAGGTAGGAGCCATGCGCTGATGGTACTCAGCCTCTAATCATGTGACATCGGTATGTGCTTGGGGTGACAACACGCCTCTGCGTATGCCTGCTGAAAATTTGCAGTGTGTGCCTTCATTCAGACTTTTCCCCCAACCGATGCCTCTCATTGGCTAATGCTGTTAATGATTGTTAGAGAAGTCGTTCATGAAAGGAGGTGAGTGGCATCACCTCCTCGGCGTCACTGTTTACTTCGGAGCACTTGACCAAAGTGTCATAATGGATTTCAGGGATCTTTATACCAGATTTCTTGATAATTGCCACACATTGCCTTTAGATCAGTGGCTTGATTTTCTTTTGATTGGAGTGAGAGTAGTGTGTTCTTGGGGTACTGTTTCCCTAGCTGTAACTGTCCAAGTAATAAGAGGACAGCTGGAAGCTGGAGCCCAAGGTCATGGTACAGTGGGAATTATGTCTGGTAATTTATCATGACGAGCTTCTTTTCGCAGTCTTGGCATTCCTAATGTCCAGTAAACAGTGAATGGAGAGATGATTGAGTTTTAGGGCTTCGTGTGTAGTTGTTCCCCGTGGGCTGTATAGGAGCATGTTGATCGTAGTGAATATCGAGGGAGGTGTGGAGCTTTCAGAATGATGGCAACACAGTTTTAATCTTTACTAAAGTTTTTAGTGTGAATGGCACTTTACTGATATTATCCATGAAATGGTTATATCAGTTACACTTGATTTTCTGAGTTATATATTTTTAATAATATAATGAACTTTTCTGGCAATCTGTTAATTTGTTACTTTGAAATTCTGTTAGGTAGATAATTATATCTTGCGTAAATTTTTAGGTATTTTTATTACTTATTATTAAAAATAGAAGTATTCTGTGATGTATTTGGTTAATAAATAAATTTTTTCATGCTCTTTGCTGTTTTTGAGTTCCATTATAATTCACAAATAAAGTCTTAAGCAGACATATTTTGTGTTCATTTTATTAAAAGATAATGAAGGAAGTTAAAAATACAAGCTGGAAACTTTTTAAGGAAGTTTGACCGGGAGGTAATGTTTCATTTCATTTCATTTGCATTCATGAAGATTTATTCCTTCAGTATTATATGTATGGGAAATCCTCAGGGGAGTATTTAATTGTTCACTTAGGGGCTGGGGGAGAGGAGAACATGACCCGGTGTGAAAGTGTAAGATTGTTTCTGAAGGAGCCTCATTTCCTGCTAGTGACTTACTTGATGAGGGTGGTTCTGGTTAATGGCAGTCTATTAGTAATTGGTCACCAGGAAAGAAGCTACTCTTGGGAACGTTTTTGCTGCCTTATTAGTGATAATGGAATTTATTTTTACTGATTTACACCATTTAATTAGGATATAGTTGGCAGTTTGAGTACTAATAGTAAAACTTGCTTTTTATTTTAAGTGTGTGTGTGTTTGTGTGTTAGTATGTGCATGTTTGTACAGGTGCCCCTGAGGGCCAGGGTGCCAGAAGAGTGTGTGGTCTCCTGGAGCCACCTGATGTGTGTGGGTGCAGAGAACTGAACTCCAGTCCTCTGCAAGAACAGCAAGTTCTCTTAACTTCAGAGTCCCTAAAACTTGCTTTTAAGACCCTCAAAGATTGAATATTTAAAAATAGTAATCTGTGTTGGACAGAACATTTGAATGTATTAAAATAGTCTAATTTTTAGCATGGTGTGGAGGGGGCATTGAAGGAGAATGTCTCCCGTAGGTCTGGAATACTTCACTCCCAGATAGTGGTCCTGTCTGGGGAGCTCTAGCACATGTGGCCTTGCTAGAGAAAGGTTGCCACTGAGGGTGGGCTTTTAGGATTCAATGAGCAGTTCCCAATTTGCTCTCTGCTTCCTGCCTGCTGTGAATGTGAGCTCCCAACATGAGGTTCCAACTTCCCTGCTTGCCTGCTGCCCCACTTCCCTGCTGTGATGGTGACAGACTCTTACCCTTGTAGAACTGTAAGCTCAGATAAATTCCCTGACACCCGTCTTTAAACTTGGGGAGTCTGGTGGGAGGGAAAGACTGAGGTAACAGCTTTGATAATGAAGTGCTCATTTTGCCAGCATGACCAGGTTTGATTCTTGGAACCCATATTCAAAGATGGTTGTGTGGCATGTGCTTTTCATCTTAGCACTAGAGAGGTAGCATCTGGTGGGTCTCTGGGACTTGCTAGCCTACTGGGTGAGCTCCCAGGTCAGTGAGAGACCCTGTTCCAAAATAGTAAGATGGACAGCTCCTGAGGATTGACATTTGAAATGCCTGGCCGCATAATCACCAGGGTGCGCACACTCATGTTTGAAGAAATTCATAGGTTTTTTTTCCTGTATAATTAACTCAAAGACTCAATTATTTGATAATGGACTTCCTTGCCTATTTCTTTCAACTGATTTTGATTGTACAACTAATTATATTTAAAAAAATTCAATACTGAGGTAAGAAAGGTCAGCCTTAGCTTAGGCTTGTTCCTAACTAGTTCTTAAACTTAAATTAACCCACATCTTTAAATCTATGTTCTTTTGCATGGCTCAGTTGTCTTTACTCTGTACAATAGTTTCCTCTGTGTCTAGCTGGCAACCCCTCCTTTCTTCCCAGAGCTTTGTCTGTCCACACAAGTCCTGTGCAGCCTCTTCCTGCCCAGCTAATGGCCATTCAGCTCTTTATTAAACGGGCCACAGTGACATATCTCCACACAGTGTAAAGGAATAGTCCACAACACCGGAGTCCTTGTGATTCCAGCACTGGGAGGAGGAGACTCGAAGATCCCTGGCTGGCAGGCTAGCCAGTCACGCCTAACTGGGGAGAACCAGATCAATGAGAGACCCTGTCTCAGTGTTCCTGAGAATGACACCCAACATTGCCTTCTGCCCTCCTCACCCCCCCCCCAACATGACTACCCATATATTAATAATAATACCCTCACAGGGCCTGAAGAGGTGGCTCAGTGGTTCAGAGTGTCTTGCTCTTCTAGGTGACCCAGGTTCGGTTCTCAGCAACCACATGGCCACTCACAACTATCTGTAATTCCAGTTGCAGGAGATTTGACCTCTATGGGCACTGGGCATGCGTATGGTGCACATACATACACATGGGCAACACACCCACCCGTACACATAAAGTTTAAAAAAGGCCTTATATATCTAGTTGTAAAGACAGGAGTCTGTTTTGTTTTTTGCTGAGGATACAACCCAGGACCTTGTTCTCTCTTTCCTCCCCCCTTTCTCTCTCTCTCCAAGGGTTTTCATTGAACTTTTGATCTTCCTGCCTCAGTGTCCCAAGTAGATGGGATTACAGGCTTGTCCCAGCAGACCAAGGGTAATTCTAGTTAACTTTTTAAAGTCATTAGATAGTCTTTGCTCTATCAGACGTTGACAGCTGGTAGCTCCTTCAATGTTTGTTGAAATGACTCTTTGGTAGTTTGGTATGTATTTCATTCTGCTGCTTTGAAATCTGTTTGTCTATCTTACACTTGGATGGATCACTCACCCATGGGATTTTATTTTGGAACTGAATTTGTCATTTTGAAAATACTGGTTTGGAGTGGTACAGAGCTTGTAAATGTTGACATATTTAATTTCACAGTATCAAAATTTCCATTTTCAAACAGTATCACTGATCTCGTCAGAAAAATCTAAGTAGTGCTTGAGCATGGCAAACATTAATTTTCTAAGAGTCTCATTTTCACTTGAATGCTCAGATTGTTATCATGGCAACCAGTGCTGACACTTTGAAATGACAGCTTACTTTATCCATTTCTGAGGAAATGTCTGCCAGCACTTCCTGAAGAGAGAGTTTGTCTCTGAAAATGCATAACTGGGGGCCGAGGAGATGTGCAGTCAGTCACTGTGTGAACTGAGGGCTGGAGCTTGAACCCCGGCACATCAGGAATGCTAAAGACGTGCCCTCTAAAGTCAAGATTTCATGAAGGTGGCACCAGGGGTGTGGCTCAGGACTTCATAATTGTTAAAATTGTTGAAAAAAATTCGTCAAGGACAGTTTTGAGTAAAAATGCCCACCCCCCGTGAGTGTATGCTGAGACACCAGCTGTTCTGCCTACTCCCGCTTCTGCAGCAAAAGTTTGACCCTTGACTTGTGAAAGATAAAAGGATACCTAATGGCTTGGTGCTAGCATGAAGATGTACAGACTTTGAAAGAGTCCGTGGTCTTACTGAGGACTGCCGCTCTGGTTTTCCCCACTGTACCAGCTTCTGGAAAACTCCCCCTTACCCCACTTCCTTTTCCTTCACCCCTTTTCCCTGTGATCTGAAGTGTCTTAGTGTTTCCATCATCTGATCTTCTAAGGTTTGGTGAGGATGGTGTGAAAACAGCCCAATATGCTGTGCTCTGCAGAAGTGCTCATTCACCCCCTAGACCGTTCCAGAGGCTTCATCTATTCAGTGTTTAACTTCTTGATGTCAGTGTTGGCAGATAGTTCTAGATTGTTTATTGGATGTAGATTTTCAATTTTTCCTGTTCATAGAATTATGTGATACTGTCTCATAGTTTGAGTTACCATCTCATGATTTAAGATATCATCTCATATATTTTTGTATTTTAAGTGTGTTTCCTTTGTTATATATCTGTGATGTTTCCCATCTTTAAAAAATGAACTGTTTTGCTGGGTGGTGGTGGTGGTGCATGCCTTTAATCCCAGCACTTGAGAGGCAGAGGCAGGCAGGTCTTGGTGAGTTCGAGGGCAGCCTGATCTACCAAGTGAATTCCAGGATAGCCAGGGTTGTTACACAGAGAAACCCCGTCTCGAAAAAAAAAAAAAAAACAAACAAAAATAAATTTTAAAAAAGAACTGTTTTGACTATGGAGATCAATTTTCAGTGACTTTTATTTTTATTAATTCCTATTAATTTCTAAAAGAAGACTTGTTTTATTTCTGGGTGCCCAGACCCAAATAATCACACAAAAATATATTATTTGTAACACTATTTGACCAATGATTTAGGTGTATGCCTAGCTAGCTCTTATGTCTTAAATTAACACATTTCTATTAATCTGTGTATCTCCATGATCATATTTATGCTCCTGTCACACCCCAGTAGCAGTTCTGGGTCAAGCATGTAAGCCTGCCCCTTCTTGTGGAGGGCTGTAACTAGAGGTTTCTCTCCTGCCTGTCAGCTCCCAAATAACCACTCTGAGGCTTCATATTAATTACAGACTGTTTGGCCTATTAGCTCAGGCTTGTTATTAACTAGTTCTTACAACTTAAGTTAACCCATTTCTGTTATTTTATATCTTACCACATGGCTGCGGCATTACCTCACATCTTGCTTCTCTAGGGCCTGTTGGCATCTCCCAGACTCCACCTTCCTTTTCCCATTATCTTTGCTTGGATTTCCCACCTGACTCTATTCTGCCTGGCTATTGGCCAAATAAGCTTCTTTATTAGCCTATGATAATAAAGCATTCATAGCATGCAGAAGGGTATTCAGACACAGTGGGCACTCAGCAATGTCCTAAGGGGGTCTTTGACTGGAAGAGGGAAGGAGGATGGGGTCCACGCTCTTCCTGAAGCAGCTGTTTCCTTGCTGCCCACAGGGCTTTTTTACGGTACTCTAGCCATGTTGAGTGAAGCCTGGTGGATGATGAAGTCTGTACTGTAGCTGCATGCCCAGCCTCCACTGTTGTTAGGATTATGGATGAGTCCTTCTCCCCACAGTTCAGTGTTCCTAGGACTGTCTTGTTTACACCCATGTCTCCCTATCTCTCCTCAGGGAATTGGTCTTTCCTCCAAGAAAAGTTTTTAGGTTATAATTTGTTTAGTTTTTTTTAAAAAATTGTAATGGCAGGATGCTTTTGTTTCTAGTGGTTTTTTAATGGAACTCAGAGACTGGATCGCCCTTTTTCCTTTTGCTGCTGGTCAGCTGAGATCCCATCAATATCCCCCTCTTCACTCAATTAAGGCTATCTGTGTTAGAACTATAAATTTTTTGGTCACCTTGTCTATTGGACATTTGAAAATAGAACATGATAAGGTTTGACCAAGATGCTGTGTCATGTTGTACCCTGAATAAAAATCAATTGTTGTTGATTTTTGGTGATGGGGTAAGTGAAAGATTCATCAACTAAATACTTTGTATGGGCTTGATGTCATTTTTTTTTAATCCAATATATATTTAATTTAAATAAATGTATTTAACATTTTTTGGTCCTGAGTGGCATTTGAACATCAGCTAGATATTAAAGGGTTGTTGCTTTGTTAGGTATTATAATGATAGTTTAGATTTTTTTGCTTGTTAGAGACACATTCTGATATATTTGGGGTTATTCAGTTTGATTATAAAATGCCCTCCCCAAGACCAAGCTAAGCTCTTGGTTCCCAGCTGATGGTGTTGTTGTGAGAAGCTCTGGAAACACTAGGAGTTGAGCCTGAGCTGAAGGAAGTTGGTCCGTGCTGTCATACCCTTGTGGGTGTCTTGTCTCTGGCCTTTACTGTCCCTCTATGCTTCCTGTCTGCCCTACTCCTGTTGTGAGAAGCTCTGGAAACACTAGGAGTTGAGCCTGAGCTGAAGGAAGTTGGTCCGTGCTGTCATACCCTTGTGGGTGTCTTGTCTCTGGCCTTTACTGTCCCTCTATGCTTCCTGTCTGCCCTACTCCTGTTGCCACGATGCTTTGTCCAAGAATGGGACAGAGAAGCTATGAATTAAACCCCATGTTAGCAAAACAAATCTTTCCCCTTATGTTGTTATGCCAGGATCCATCTAATCACAGCTACACAAAGATTAAGAAATGGTATATTCAAAAATATTCAAATACAAAAAGGTGAAGAGAGACACATATACTTTTTATTTAATGCCTCCTGCAACGATAATATTATATGAGGAAATGAACAAATATATTCAAATTTCCTGCTTGCCGGATAGGTGGAATCTAATAAATACTGTTTTCTAAACTGAATTGTAGCAGAATTGAGAAGAGGATTTATTATGTTTATGGTTCATTTAATGTCATACCTCTTCCAACTGCTTTGGAAGGGACCCAGATAAGCAGAAGCAGCCACGGTGATGTGACCAGGAAAGGGAGCACGAAATAAAGTGTCTCACTGAAACCATTTGAGCAATACAGAGTTACAGACGTGGCACCATATGCAGTTATATCACCATGGAAACTCCTGGTCCTCTACAGGGCTCTTGCTCGCTACTCTTCTGCAAAAGCAAATCAGGAGACTTTGTAATATCCTGTCCACAAAAAGGTGGAATGACAAGTAGCCTTAAATCAACAGGCATAATTAATCATGGTCCCACTTGTTTCGATGAGCATGCAGGAGTGACAAGTTAATAATAAATCCCAGCTTGTACCGGGAAGGTGGCTAAGGAGGCGCGGTGGCCTAATTTACATCTTTGGAAGGCACCAGAGATTCAATAATCTCCCTGCCTCATCCATCAAACCAATACCCCCGAGGCTGAAAGGCAAAACACTTTAAATTGTTAATCTGAAAAGCAGTAAAACCCTGTCTCGGGTCACAGATAAATTGAGTTTCTGGTGGTCTTGATAGACTTAGTGTGTGTGATTTATCTAGATTCTAGAGCAATTCATGACCACTGGGAGCTGTGGCTGCCATACCGGGCAAGCTGAGAATACCTTTCAAGTTGCCAACCTTACCAGAAGCCCTAAATCAGAAGGGCAGTGACTGGCTCCTGCTTCTGTCTACCCAGTGAATCATTTTACCTTCACATCTTCTACACATCGATGCAGACCTAAGACGATATTTAGATGAAAGTCCAAGCGGTCGTTTGCAGCTGAGTCTTAACCATCATTCTGCCTGTGTAGTACATGTTCTTAAAAGACCAGATGCTGTTTTGACTGATCTTTTTCTTCTTTCTTTTGAGACAGGGTCTTGTGCAGCCCAGGCTGGTCTTGAACTCACTGTGTAGCTGAGGATGATCTTGAACTTTTCTGCTCCTCCTGACTCCACACCCCCAGTGTTAGGGTTATAGGAGTGGATCGCCACACCCAATTCATGCAGCACTGGGGCTGAATCCAGGGCTTCATGTGTGCTAGGCAAGTGCTCTACCAACTGAGCTACACCTTCAGCTTTCTAATCCTTTAGTATGGACTTTTAACTGGCAAGAACAAAGGGGTACTGAAAGGAGAAACAGGCTTTCATGGCATCTGCGAAGCCTAAACTTTTGGGTTTCCTCTTCTTCATTTTCAAATAATTAAGTTGTGGTGTATACTAACTTTTTCAATTTGGAAAACTTTTTCTTTATTGATACACTTATGGAAAATGCCATCTTCCCTGAGTAAAGGGTGGGTTGTGGTGGTTTCACGGGAAGGGTAGCAGAGTAGTATGTGCTTACACTTGCCGTGATGTAATCACATGCAGTCATTTTGATTGCTGATCGTCTTCCTAGTGCTGCTGGTTGGTCATTTATGATGCTTAATGTATTGCTGCAGGGAATTTGACATTGGTAAGAGGCGCTCTAGACCAGCTGGAGAAACTCGGGCGATCCTCCTCTCCTTTAAATAGGAGACGACTTGATCCCAAAACTGCATGTGACGCAGGTTCTTCACTCTTGCCTTCAAAAGAACCACTGTCTCCTGGTTTGTTCCCATGCCCTGTCAGCTCCTCAGTCGTCTTGGTGTGTTGTTCTCATTATTCTGATTGTACAGGCCGGTCTTGTGTCAACCTGACACAGGCTAGAGTCATCTGAAAGGAGGGAACCTCACTTGAGAAAATGCCTCCATAAGATCCAGCTATAGGGCCTTTTCTTACTTAGTGCTTGATGGGAGAGAGCCAGCCCATTGTGGGTGGTGCCATCGCTGGGCTGGTGGTCCTGGGTTCTATGAGAAAGCAGGCTGAGCCAGCCAGGGTAAGCAAGCTAGGAAGTAGCATCCCGCTGTAGCCTCTGCATAAGCTCCTGCTTCTAGGTTCATGTCCCTTTTGAGTTCCTGTCCTGACCTCCCTCAATGAACAGTGATATGGAAGTGCACGTTTCCACTTGAGAAATGTAATAGGTGGGTAAATCAACCTGCTGAGGTCTGCCCCACAGTGCCCGCAGTGAGGAAAGTCGACATCAAATCTATCCGTATGCCTGAGCTCTGCCTGGGTCATCGTTAAAAGAAATCCATCGAAGCACAGCAAACATGAAAATATCTGAGTTTATACTAATATTTAAAAATTATCATTGGGAGTTTCTCTGGCACCCATAATTACTCAAAAAATTGATAAAGGCTCTGAACCAAGCAGCCTTTCTCTCTCCTTTTATGAGCCATATTCGGGGGAAATGCCACGAGGAAGTTATTCTGTTCATGCTATACCTTTCTCCTCACTCAAAGTTTTCTTTAAATGGTTTTATGTATATTTTCATCACGTTCTTTCCCCATCCTCAGTTCCTCCCAGATCTTCTCCCGTCTCCCTCCCCGCTTTACAACAGAGACCAAAAAACATCTGAAAACAGTCAGGCTTACCGAAGGAGCCAGTCAAGTGTAGTGAGCTACAGGAAAGCTCATGTCACTGGGGCATGGAGAGCCATATCACCTGGAGGTCTGGAAAGCTAAGTCATCAACCTGAGGTCCCAGCATACTTGGAGAAATACTTTGACGTGAACCCCCTACAAAGACATTGCCTTAAGTAGCCATGACCTGTGCTCAGACTCAGAAGACTAACACTGATGAAGCACCGGTTGCATTTCATTGTATATTGTCTTCCTGGCTTTTAACCTCCGGCCCTGACCTTGGCCTGCCTGACAATCACTGGTCCCTTGTTTCGTGGACAATACTCGACTCCAGGTTGGTGTGATGTTGGGGACGGGTATGTATTGTACATGTGTAAGCGTGGTGTGCGTGGAGGCCAGAAGAAGACACTGAGGGTCCTGCTCTATCACTGTCCTTTCCTTCCCTCGAGACAGTCTGTCACTGAACCTGGAGTTAGATCTGCTAGTAATTCTCAGTGACCCTCCTATCTGCCCACCTCAGCACTGGAGCTGTAGTCTCTCTCTCTCTCTCTCTCTCTCTCTCTCTCTCTCTCTCT
>NC_022011.1:17669295-17671850 GCF_000317375.1 Microtus ochrogaster | reverse complement strand
TCTTGTAGACCAGGCTGGTCTCGAACTCACAGAGATCCGCCTGCCTCTGCCTCCCAAGTGCTGGGATTAAAGGCGTGCGCCACCACCGCCCAGCTGATTCATTTATTTAATCCATGAACCGGACTCACAGATTCTCATTTTATTCAGTGAATTATGTACTATCTATTACTATCATTATTTATTTTAATCCTCAAATATCTTAGATTAATTAGAATCCCTAGTGCCCTATCAATTCGTCTGGCTTCTGGGTTTGTTTGGCATAGTTCATCTTTGAAGACTTCCTTGCTTTTTGGCTTAATATATTTCAAATACATCTGGGAGTTTTTGAGCCAGCCATTTCCCCAAGGATCTGCTTCCTTTCGGAGGAGACTAGGAGCTAGAATCCAAGGCCAGGTGTTGTAATTGGGGTTTTACTTCCCTAATCCTTTGTGATCTCAGTATACAGAACTAGAGAAAATGAAAGTGTGTGTGTGTGTGTGTGTGTGTGTGTGTGTGCGTGTGTGTGTGTGATGTAACATATTGACCTTGTTTATGTTCTGGTTTGAATAGATTTATTCGGGGAATTTGATATAAACTGAGAATTAGATGACTTTAAAGACGTAGTAATTTTGTAGTGTGGGATAAAAACATTGCACTTACATTGACAAATCCCTTCATAGAGAAGAAAGTAACATACAAATGAACTTTCTAGGTGGGAAGACTAATTTACCAGTCCACAAATACCCATCCATCCATCCATTCACCCACACATGCATACATACATATACAAACACACACACATATAACATATAATTTATTTTATTTATGTGTCTGTATATGTGTATCTCTCTGTATTACATATGTGCAGGTTTCTATAGAAGCCAGAAGAGGGCATTAAATTCCCCAGAGTTAGAATTACAGGTAGTTGGTTGCAAATTACCTGATTATTGGTGCTGGGAACCAAACCTGGGACCTGTTCAAGAGTGACAAGTGCTCTTGTTTGCTAATCTGTCCCTGCAGCCCATGTATGTGTTTGCTTTTTGAGACTAAACTCAAGCTTTGTATATAAGTATCTAGACTGTCTATCTTCTATATACAATGTTTAGAGATGATTTAGCCCAAAAGCTTCCTGTTAAAATAGACTTGTACCACAGGTCCTGATTTATGAGGTCTGGGAAGGTTTTGACTATGTCTGGAGGAGATTTCTCTCCGTGCCTTCAGTTTGATTGCTGGCATCGAGAAATCATAATGCATTTTTATGACAGCGGATGTGGACATCTAACTGTTAAGCAGGACCACATACAAAATCTAGCCTTCCGAAACTCTTGCTGGAATGGCTGGAGGGGTCAGTGTAGACATAGGGACAGCTGTCTCTCACCAGCTAGGGAGCTGGCCTACAGCCTCTACAGCTGTTCTCTGCTGGAGCAGCCATAGCTTTCTGGTGCTCATTAATGCTCAGAGCAGCTGCGGCAGCAAGCAATTTAGTGCAAAATAATCCATCAATTAATCTCTTTGCTATTGGACGTTCCAGATGCGGTTGCCTTGGTTAATGCTATGAAGGGCCGGGGAATGAAATGTGTCTTGATAGTTCTGGGTGTATTAACATGATGGCTGTCCTGCCTACCCTACCCATGCCGGGAGCATAACAGAACCCCAGGGAGCATGCCGGCTCACCCCAGGAGATCTTTCACTCCGAAGAAATGATTTGAAAACTGCAGTTCTTCCAACATTGCTATTAAACTGGTGTTGGGATCAGATTCAGAGCTCGAGCTGGAGTGATTCCTTTGAAAAAAGAGAAGCACACTGAAAACTGGTGCCGGAGCACGGTCTCAGAACTGTGCAGGGGCCTCCGACTTTCGCCAAAGCTGAAAAACCCCTTGGAAATCTCCAACTTCACACTTAATTACCCCCTCCTTTGGCTGATTTCTTTTCTGCTGCTTTCCTCGCTTCCCCTGTGATTTCATTCCCTCCTCCATGCCAAGCAGGCTTTCTCTCCCAGAAGCCATCTGCTTCCAGGGCACAGTGGTGTTCTTTCTCCTTCCTCAAGTGCTCCTTTCCAGGCCTGGACTGCTGCTACTCTGTGACCCCCGTGGGTTGATGGGAAGGCCACCGTGGCTTGCAAAGCAGGAATGAAGTTGGAACACAGCAGATACCGTTTTTGGACTTGGACATGGATGCATCCTTCTTGGGCCTCAGGCCCCAGGGATTAGTGTATAATATCTTTAAAATATCCTTTGTCTTGAACGCAAAGAAACAAACAAAAAACCCCTTTCTTTGTTACAAAACCTCCAAGAATACCAGTCTAAAGGAGGAAGTGATCTCATCTTTCCCCATTCTGGTTGTACTCTCTGGGGTGAGTGGTTCCTGAGTGTCCCTACACAGAGTGTCCCTAACAACTACTCTGATATATAGGTATGGTATAGATCCTTGTAGTCTTTTTCTATGAAGGTATCAAAAGCACATGTAAAATGGAAATGCACATAGATACAGACACACTACACCTCTCTCTCTCTCTCTCTCTCTCTCACACACACACACACACACACACACACACACACACACACACACACACACAC
>NC_022011.1:17663465-17669195 GCF_000317375.1 Microtus ochrogaster | reverse complement strand
CTCTCTCTCTCTTTCTTACACACACACACACACACACACACACACACACACACACACACACACACGACAACTTCTCCCTTCACCAGATGAGTGCCATCGCTCACACGCAGGTTGCCAGGCTTGGCAGGTAAGTGCCCTTGCCCACTGAGCCATCTCATGCCTCATTTATTACTTTAAAATATTACAATAAATTACAATAGCAATAAATGACCCACTTGTTACTTTAATATCCCGAGAAACAAGATGCCAGGATGCATAAAACTTCCTAATACATTTAATGCCTGGTCTTCCAGAATATAAGTCCAACACCGTTTGTTTTCTTAATCTGTCACAGGCACACATAAGTGATGATTTGAATGGGAACAGCTTTCATAAGCTCATGTATTTAAATGTTTAGTCACGAGGGAGTGACCCTGTTTAAGAAAAGTTAGAAAGATTAGGAAGTCTGGCCATATTGGAGTAGGCGTGGCCTTGTTGAAAGAAGTATGTCAGTGGGTGAGCTTTGAGGTTTCCAAAGCTCATACCAGGCCTGGTGTGTCTCTCTCTCTCTGCTTGCTGCCTGTGGATCAGTATATAAAGCTTTTGGCTGCTGTTGAGAATAAGACCACTGCCACAATTTAAAGCCAACTTTGCAGCAAGCTTTAATTAAATACTGGTTAGGTGGATGGGCTCTGGCCATGTCCCTCTCTGGGTTCCCAGACACTGGCCATGTATCCTCTTTCACAGTGGCTTAAAAAGGCAAAATCACTGGGCCACTGTATTTCCCATCAGGTCCAATCAGGGACAAGCATGCATCCTGACATACTTCCTGCCTGTGTATCTCCACCAACACGTGATCCAGCACCTCCACTGCAGATGGGTCAAGCGAGCAGGCAAACAGGCACTTATTCTTAACTGCACACAGAACTCTACTACACCTGCAAGGTGTGTTTGTCCTGTTTTGGTCTCACACCGCTGCTCCAGTATTGAACCTGTCTGTTTCCTGACATGATGATGGTGGGCTAACCCCAGAAAACTAGAAGCAAGCCCAGAATTAAAGGCTCTCTCTTATAAAAGTTGCCTTGGTCACAGTGTGTCTTCACAGTGGTAGAACAGTGTGACTGAGACAGAAGTTGGTACCAGGAGTGGAGTGTTGCTGTGTTCAGCCCGGCCATACTCCTGTTTGGAGGAATACAGGACTTGGAGAACTAGAAAAGCAGTCGAACCCTTTAAGCAGGGTTAATGGGCCCTCCTAGTAAGAACATGGAAGACAGTAGTGCTGACGGCAGTGTAGACTCTCCAGTCCAAGTCCAAGAGGTTCCAGAGGAAGAATGTTAGGAAGTGGCCTAGAGACCATTCTTGTGGTATTTTAGCAAAGAACCAGGCTGCTTTCGGGCCCCTGTCCCAAAAGTCTGCTGGGGCCTAAATAGTAGAGCTTTGGATTAATGTTGTTGGCAGAGATTTTAAGAGAGCCTAATAGTAACCGTGTCACGTGGATGCTCATAGTCACCCTAATGCAGATCTAGAAAGGAAAAGAGCAAGCAGGGCAAAAAAGAAATACAAAGGTGCAGTTGGAGGAAAAAGGAGCCCTGGGAAATGGAATGTCGGGGCCAAGCCTTGTGCTCAAGGAGATAAAAAGCTTAAAGACAAGCCTGATGCTGACTGGATTAAAGGAAGTGGTGACCTCACAGCAAGACCCCACCCAGTTAAGCTTCCTGAGTGTGAAAAGGAAAGCCTGAATAACAAAGGAAGCCATCAGCAACAGAAAGCTTATGCAAATGCAAGTCAAGGAAGGGCCCAGCTTCCATCCCCAGCAAGCAGAACTTGACAACGTGGTTTCCGAATTTGCAATCAAGAAGGACACAGGATCAAAAACCCAATGCCATTGTTCTTGAGTTCTCAGTAGTCCTCGTCGTCCGCTACGTTCAGCAAGTCCGGTTTTATCCCATGCTTTTTCAGACTCAGGCCAGCTGGCCTTGGTGAATTCCCGAAGGAACATCCCCATTGTCTCAGAGTGTGGGTGTACCCCTCGCAGTCCTGAGTTCCTTGCTCGTGCTCCCCCTCCTTCTGCTCCTGATGGACTTGATCGGGGAAGGGGAAGGGAAATGGGAGGTGGTGGCGGGGAGGAGGCAGAAATCCTCAATAAATAAATAAATTAAAAAAAAATAAAATACAAATGAAATAAAAATAAAAAAAAATAAAATACAAATGAAATGCTAAAAAAAAAAAAAAAAGAAGGACACAGGAAAGAGGTTAAGGAATCTTCCTCCACATTTAGGGTAAGAAAAGCCCTGAGGCGAGGTGTTTGGCAGGGCAGTCCCTGCATGGATGCCCAGAGAGGCCATTACCTGAAGCTGTGAACATCGGGCATTTTACACTGGAGAACCCAAGACGTTGGAGATGCAGCCGAGAGCATCTGTGTTGATAAGATGAACCAGACCAGCACGAGGAGGGAGTTGCTGTGGTGGCCGTCAGAGTCAGGGATCCAAAAGAAAGCTGTGAAGCCCAGCTGTGCGTGAGATGAAAGGCTGAACCAGGGTCTGAGAATAGGAGAAGGGAGGTTCAGGTCCAGGTGGGCCAAACAGTGCATGGACAGACGGCTGAGTACTCTGTGTCAGCAGCAGGGTGCTGGGGTGAGAGCGAAGGCCCAGGGATAGTCAAGAAATCCTCCGGTTGTTGATCCTTCATACACACGTGAGGTGTCAGATCGCTGTGGGGTCATTCCACCATGGTGTTAGGTATCCATCACCTTTTAGGGTCCAGGTGTGGCAGTTACACCCTTTCCATGGTCTGATGTGTATGGTAAGTTCCTGAGCCTGGTTTCCCCAAAAGGATTTTAACACACCCATGTGACCCTTTCTGCAGTCTCAACTCTCCCCAATAAATTTATAGAGTGGCTCCCTCTCAACTCCTAGGAATAAGTCATTTATCACTTTAGGCTGGATGAGTGTTACCTGCAAGATGGAACAGTCTGTGGTCCACCCAGGGTTCCCTCAAAGTGGAGACAGGAGCTCCTCATAAAATGGAATCTCTCAAGGTCTGAAAACCTACTGTTGTACATAATGGAGCAGCCTGGGTAGAGTGATGGGGCTTGAGGAGATGGAAGGCATGGCTGGTTTTCACTGCTCGCATCGGCCTCAGAGTTCCTGGTGGGAAGAGCTCACATTTGGGTCCGTGTGCGTACTCCAAGGAAATGCCCTAGTGGCCGCAGGTCTCATGTGAAAGGGATTCTCAACCCAGCTACTTAGAGAATAAATTATTTCTCTTACATTACGTAATGGAAGCTTTTATATAAACATAAATGAAAAGGTTTGACCTGGTTTCAAAATTTTTAAGCTGCCTTCATTTTCTCTTTTTCCCAAGAACCTAAAAGATGTAAGTCCGCCATCAATTACACAATGGCTTTTTCTTCTGTTCTCTTGGAGTTCGCCATTAGGGGCTGAACTGGGGAGGAATGCGGGGGGGGGGGGTTGCTAAGAGCTTAACTGCTTTCTTGTTTTGGGGACATTGTGGAATTTTCCTCAGAGGTCTGTGGTTTGATGCATTAACAAACCCCTCAGGATACAGGCTTTGCAAAGGGAATTGTGTGAGTGTCTTAAAAAACCAAGGCATCTTTCCTAACAGAAAGCATTAAAGATTCAAGTCAGATTTGGACCAGCGGCCGTACTAATGAGAAAGTTGTCAAAGCCATTCATCAGGAAGGAACAGAGGGAGCTGAGGTCGAAAGGATGAGACTGGGGGTGGCCTGGAGTCTCTTGGAGGTGGCACAGCTGAGCAGAGGTGGGAGCCTGCTTGTGGTGGAGATGGGAAGTTTCCTCTCATTTAGCATGTCTGGATCTGTCAGGAGTGGGGGCAACTGGCCAAGGGAAGAGGCGAAAAGGTGTGTGGGGAAGATATAAGGCAGGCCAGAGGAGTTTATAAAGTTAAAAGTTCTAGAAGTTTCAGCTTGTGTCCCTTCTTTGAAAATTATACTTCAAAGAATAACAGCGAAGAGACTAGCTAGCATTCTTCTGATGCCTGCTACATGCCACACTGTTCAGAGCACACATGGCAAGGTGTTCAAATGCACCAGGGAAACGCACATACAAACTACATACATCAGCACTCCATCTACTCAGAGGGCTAAAATGAGAACGTTGGAAAGTCTGCCAAGTGCGGCTGAGGGTGTGGAAGAAGTCAGTCTTCGTCCATCTTCACAGCTCTCCGGGAGGGCTTTCAAAGGGAGCAGCAGGTTTAGCAAACCGACTGCCAGTGTCTGTAAAAGCTGACACCCTCTGGCCAGGAAGTTCCACTTGACCCAGACATTGTATATGTAGACTCACCAGAAACTACTGGAACTCTTCATAGCCCCCAACCGGAAGCAAGTCGAACTGCCACCCACTGTAGAATGGATGAGCAAAGCACATTGTAGCTATAACATGGACTAGGGCACAGCAGGACAGTGGCCCCTCTTACTGTTACATTGTGGATGAATCTCCCTGACTCTTCACAATAGGTCTACGGTGTGGTTTCCTTTATTGCCTTCATTTTACAAAGGGATAAACTGGACCCAAAGAATTCTTACTTGCCCAAGGCAAGAAAAGTAGGAAGCGCCATAGCTGAGATTCAAACCCTGACAGCTGAGCTCTCACCCTTACCTGCAGGTGTCCTTGCTATTAACCTCTGGCTTAGGAGCAGCAGGCATTGGGGGGGGGGGGAGGTGCGTGATCTCTCAGCGTGGCATCTCCAGGGGTGTGTGGTGGAGCTGGCACAGGCTTCTCCTGCAGGAGGAGACAGACTATCAGCTAATTTTGATGCCATATGCCAGGCTGAATGCATTGACACATTACCCAGAGTGTAATGTTTAATTTTCACAGTGTTCCATTCCTGCAGATACCATCCCTGGAATCATTTTTTTTAATTGAAAGGGAACTAAAATAAAGGGGTTTGTTCAAAGTCAAACAGCTAACATGTGGTGGAGTCAAGTCTGTCTCAGAGTCTGTCTGTCCCTCTCCACCTCCTTGCCTCTTCTCACCTCCAACGAGAGCATCAAAGTCACACAACATTCTTGGTCATAGACTTTGCATCCTTGGAACCATGGCCCTTGTCAACAACAATCGGAACTGGAGACTAAACCACTGATATTTTCCGTGGTCAGCTGGCTTCTGAGCAAGCTATCGGCCATAAGTTGTCTTCACTGTTTGCAAAGGAAGGGAAAGGCTGCGTGCGCACCGTTGAGGCTACATCCCACTGGAAACAAAATCCAAAAAGTTTGTAAATCAAAAATCTCTGTGGCTTTTCAAGATATGACCCTGGTTCTTTTCAACCCTAACACAGCCGTGGAAAAAGCATACCTGGGCCAGGGAGATGACTCCGTGTGTAAACATGCTTGCTGTGCAAGGCTCACAATCTGAGTTCAGTTCCTGGAGGCCACATGGGAAAGCTGGATATGCAAGCATGTATCGGGAATCTTGACCTTCCTCTGAGAAATGGGAGTTGGAACAGGGGAGCTGCCCTGAAGCTGTGGGTCAGCTAGACGGCTGAACATAGCAGCAAGCACAAGAGAGATGGCCTCATGATCAGAGCGGAAGGTGAGGACTAACTCCTCAAAGTTGTCCTCTGACCTTCATGTGTATCACACACACACACACACAGACACAGAGAGAGAGAGAGAGACACACACACACACAGACACACACAGAGACACACACACAGACACACACACAGACACACACACAAACACACACAGACACACACACAGACACACACAGA
>NC_022011.1:17657071-17663326 GCF_000317375.1 Microtus ochrogaster | reverse complement strand
ACACACACACACACACACACACAGAGCCATCTTCTTCTCAGGCCCATATTCCCCTCTATTGCCTCCATTATTCATTGCCTCACCACGATGTGCTTCCTGTCATTTCAACATCAGTACCGAAACTCCAGATCAAGGGTAACATGTGGCAGAGTGCTCGGCTCCAGCTCAGCCTTCTCCCCCAGGCAGGTGTTGGAAAGGTGACCGAGTTCTAGTGATGGGAAGGAACTGTGGATGGGGGACAAGAGCCTGTCTGTTCCCTGGGCTCCTGACTCCACGGATGGATCAATATATAGCAATGCTTCCAGAAGCCAGCTTCAGTCTCCAGTTTGCAGAGCATCTGGGCAGAGTGCAGCGAGTCCCGTCCGACCCCACCACAGCCCATCCTTTCTCCTGCCAGCATCTTGCTTGTCTGTGGTAGATTTCTACAGTTAGTGAACCGGTGTTGGTGGGTTAGTATCACATATTCAGTTTACCGTTGATCCACACTCCTGTAGTCTTTTTCCCAAGTCTTCTCTTCTACTCTAGGAGTCTTTGGTGGTCTCATCTCCCTAGGCTCCTTTCTGCTGTCATGATATTTCAGATTTTCCATGTTGGCCTCGAATATTGTGAGACATGCCAGCCAAGTATAACATGGGATACCATCTCCTGTGCCCTACTTTGCCTGGCACTTTTCTCATGATTAGACAGAAGTTATGGTTGGGGGCAGGAGATCACAGAGTCAAAGTACTGTTTCCATCGGATAATCAGAATAAACAGACTTAAACAGCAATATCCTCAAGTTTGTGTTTTATTCATGTTCCCAATCTCAATCAGTATCAAGGAATCTCACTTTCTTTCTTTTTCTTCTATCTAACCAGCTGTCCATTTCTAAGATGTCTCTGCCCTTGTTTTTTTTTTTTTTTTTTTTTTTTGGTATTTTCTCCTTTTTCTTATCCATCCTACTTCTAGATATTCCTACATTATCTTTCCCATAAACAATTATCACAGACCCTCAATTAGTCTCCTTGATTCTCCCTGCCCCTTTCCATTCTTTCAGAAACCCTCAGGTAATTTTTTTTTAAGCATCCACCCTGTCTTCAAAAATCCTGGGATAAGTTCCATTACCTACAGAGCAATGTTCCAGGTGCTGAGTGTGGGATTCAAGACTCTTCAGGCTCTAGTTCCGAATGCTCTTGTTTGCTGTGATCAATATTAGTTTCCAAGTTTTGTAGTAAGTGGTGCATGGGAGTCTATTTATCTCAAACATGAATTGATGTTTTTGTAGAACAAACTTTTTCCAGTAGAGAAATAACATGGTGCACGCTTATGTGTGATGTGCTCAGCTTCCTGGAGATGACTCTCTCGGCAGGTCCTGGCTTTGGTGGGGAAAAGAACTACCTATGCCCTAGTTTGGTGGCACCAGCTCACAGCGCCAAATTAGAGAAGACGACAGGGGAAAAGACGGTACCAGGAGAGTGTTGGAAGTGTGTGTGGGTGCTTCTCTTTTCAGCGGCTTAAGATGGAGAGTCTTTCATCTCCCTGTTTCCGTGGGTCAGGAAAGCTGATGCAGCTTCCTGCTTCCTCTGGCTAAGGGCTTCTCACAGGTTCCTCCTCATCCAGGTGGCGGCATCTCCGTTCATTTTCTCATTTTGATCTCACTTTCAAAGAGCTGCCAGCTAAACCTCACTTTCTTTAAACTTTCATAACAGAGAAAGCTCAGTCACGCCCCAGGGAGGGAGGGCACTTAGATGTAGCGCTGAGCACTCTCTTGCCCGGGATAGCCAGCCGTCTGTTTCATTAGATGGGTAAAGCACCCCTTGTGCTCAGAGATCTGAGAGGGCCGGGCTACACTTTAATGAACAAAAATAAATTGCCTCGCAAATTCCATCTGCCACTTGTTCACACAAATCCAGTCTTCGTTATTAAAGTTTAAAGGTGCACGAGAAATTTGTGAAAAGCTTCCAGGAAGCTTGCTGAGGGACGCAGGAGCCAGCGGCCCCTTTATCCTCTGCTCTCCAATGCCAGGTGGGAGAAGACTGTGGATGTGGAAAATAGTGGAGGAAACAGGAGCCGTGGGTCCAGGCTTGGGGAAGAGGTTAGACACGTCACTGGGTTAGCTAACCCCGGTCTTTGCATGTTTATGAATTCAGAGCCATTAGCGACTCAGTGACACTGTGCTAGCTGTAGGGAGAGTGCAGAGTGTGTTTTCTGAGAGAGAAACAAGAACTGTTTGTGCAGGGTGGGAAACATCCTCTGAACCTCTGATAAAAACTGCTGGCATTTGCACAGGAGTTCCCGATTCCAGCTGTGTAGAGGGATTCGTTCCTCCATGGCTCTGGGTGACTCTGGGGTGAGTAAGAGCTGCCAACAGCAGAGGAAAGTTTGCTTATGGAGAACTAAGTGGCGAGGTCAGACACTTGACCGGGCAAGACTGTGAGAACTCTAAAGAACACAGTCACACTGTGTAATGCCATGCCACTGGGCTTTGAGTTTATGTCTTCAACTTCATTGTGACTATCAGGAAATATACATGTGCAAAGGTGTACACACACACACGCACACACACACCACACTACACATATCCTATACTGTCTACCCATGCATATATCAGACACAATGCTCTTCTACCCAGTTTTACCCTTATTAATTAAACATTTAATAAAAAATTGAAATGCTTCCTTTTGTATATCATCAGTGCCATGACTACCTTTAGTAGGGCCAGGCAGATAATATTTGACTTAGTAAGGAGCTCTGCAACGTCACTGTCACTGTATCTTAGCTCTATTTCTTCCCTCCCATAGCCCTATCAAGAAGAGCCACTTCCGTGAGCCCTAACATCATTTTAGATTTTCCCTCATTGGTTTTGCCCTTTCAAAAGTCAATCCTTCCATGTTCAAGGTCACGTGGTGGCAAGGCTAAGTCCTATCTCAGTCATCACTGACTTCTATTAACCCCTCTGAAGTGTCCATATGCTTTTCTAATTAGCCCAGGGACCTGCGGACTCCCCTGACCTCAAAGTTGAGGCAAGATGAGGGCAATGAGGATGTTTTTAACTTTGACTTTCTGTTTTCCTGCTGACGTTCAGCCCAGTAAAGTGTGGGAGAGCACAGGCTCAGCACCTGCCCCCGTTTCTGTCCTCCTTCCTCTTAGAGACATGGGCACTTTGTCACCACCCCTGGGCGCTGACCCCACACTTCAGTCTGAGTCGACTGTGGCTGTCAGTGAGAGCTTCGTAGCGTATGAAGAAGTACATTGATGCCCATGACCTCCATGAGCCCGTGGATATTTGGAAAGGAGAGGCAAGCATGACTGGATGTTTTTGTAGCCTTCAGTACTGATGGCCAAAGAGGACACAGGATGTACTCAGGCTGATTAGACTCGAGAGCGGCAGGCCTGGGCTTCAAACACTAGGACTCACTCTGTTACGTCATGGCCCTTGGGGAAACGGCCCATATCTTCCTAATCTTTGTGCTTTCAGGACCCTTTAAAGTGATTGGTACTCAAATAACTTCAGCTGAATGAAGGCCTGACAATACTTCTGATAACTCAGGCCTTCCTTGTGGGTTGTTCCAGAGAGACTCTGCACTTACTGAAACATCCTTTGGAGAGCCATACAGCACTGCAGCAAGCGCTGTGATGCCTCCCTTTCTTCTAGGCTGAAAAAAGAGATCAGGGCCACAGCATCTTCATCTTCAGAGAAACACACCACGTGAAGGCAGAGGGCAGGTTGGGTCCTTTAATTCGGCCATGAAGAGAGAGTCAAACATTATTCTTTCTCTAAAATGCTTTGTTCATCTTTAATCCCAGTTCTTTTCAAAAGATCAGTGTTTGGTACTGAACCCAAGGTCTTGTACAGGGTGGGCAAGCACTGTACAACTGAACCATGTCCCCAGCCTTCCTTTCACTTCCCAAGTTGTATCAGGGGGCCGCTAGTTGGTGCCCAGCTACCGGCCTGGCTTAGACCCAAAATAATCACACAGAAACTATATTGATTAAATCACTGCTTGGCCCATTAGCTCTAGCTTCTTATTGGCTAACCCTTGCATATGAATTTAACCCATTTTTATTAATCTGTGTATCGTGACGTGGCTGTGGCTTACCGGCTAAAGTTCCCAGTGTCTGTCTCCAGTGGGCTACATGGCTTCTCTCTGACTCTGTCTTTATCCTCTGCTCTCCAATGCCAGGTGGGAAAATAGCGGAGGAAACAGGAGCCGTGGGTCCAGGCATGCAGCGGGCACATGCACTTGCACACCTCTTCTGCCACACACATGGCCAACACCTCCTCTGGTCTCCATGCAGCCACGTGTTCTGTCACCATCCACCTTATCCCCTCGATACGGTGTTTCCTACTCACTGAGTCTGAAAGTAGCAAACTCCAGCAATCGCCCTGTCTCTGATCTAACAGTGCTTGGGTTGCAGACTCGTGTGGCCGTGTCTGATGTTTTTACATGGATGGTGGGTATTTGAACTTGGTCCCCACCCTTGTACAGTAAACATTCCTACCCACAGAGTCATCTCCCCAGTGCCCCCTAGGATTGCTTTTCTATGGCTGTGACAACAAATAAGATCACAAACTTGGTGAAGTAAAATAGCAGAAATGGATTCTTTCACGGTCCCAGATTAGGAGTTCAAAGTCATTGTGCTGGCCAAAGTGCTCTTCCCTCTGGAGGCTCAAGATGACAGTGATCTTTGGCCTCTTCCAGCTTCTGGGGCCTGGTGATGCTCCCTGGCATCTGCAGCTGCACCACTGATCCCTCCCTCTTGGCTCACACGGGCTTCTCTTCTTTCTGGGTCTCCGTCCTTTCCAGTTCTGCCTCTTAGGAGGTATTAGATTTAAGGTCTAATAGGTGAGTTCGGAATGATCTCATCTCAGTACCCCAAACCTAGTTATACCTACAAAGATTACTTTTCCAAATAAGGTATCATTTACAGAGCCTGGGCATCAAGACATTGAAATAGCATGCTGAGGGCATTATTCAAACCTCTGTGCTCAGGGACAGAGATGTATGTGAGAGGGTGGACTTGCAGGGGCTAGGATGACTCTCGAAGACCTGGGCTGAGAAGCAGAGAAAGGTGGGTCTGACTCAAAGGATGAAAGGGAAGTGGATGCAGAGAGAGAAACGAAGCCCCAAGAGAGACAAAGAGGCGGATGCCTATGCGGTTGTTTGACTTTCTGGGTCTTGGTACAATCTTCCAGGGCCATGGCTGCCCCAGGGCCATGGCTGTCCTATGCTCTCCAGTGTAGTCAAGTTTGTCAGCAGACTCTTTTGGTAGCTTGAATGGGTTCTTCTACTTTGCAGCCAAGAGGATTGACTAAGCGAAGCAGAAAATACGAAAGCGTATGGAGGTCGGGCTCAACGCTGCAAACCTCCCACTTCTTTAGCAATCATCTGATGGTAGCCACCCTCCTTTACAGAAGTGAGGACTGCAGCACAGAGAGTTCTGAGAGCGACAGATGCCAGAATCCACATCATCTCCATAGTAAGAATAATCATGGCTCCCATGTTGAGTAACTGCTATGCTGTCAGAGTTTTGTGCATACTCATCTCTAGGATGCTTTTTTATGGTATTTACCTCCCAAGTTCTTACCCAGTTCCCTCTCTTGTGTGGATAGGCATTGTGGGATGGAGCCCCCCACCTGGCATCTGGCTTACTTCACACTTTCTGGTCTGAAGATGGCTTAACCTTGTAGATTTCACTGCTTAGCAATAACAAAACACTGGACTCCTGTGGTGTATGCCACCCAAACATGGTGTTTCTCAGGAGTCTGGCTAAGGATAAAGTCTGTATCCTTCCAGTTACACTCTTTACTTAGGGGAGATTCAGGTGAATAAAAACCATTCACAAACTTAATCTACTTTTTAATTCCATCATCAGCCTTTGGTGAGATGTCTCTTTCCATCTGAGCGGCTTTCTCTGGTTTTGTGTTTGCTTTTCCCCTGCTTGCACGCCTGCCAGTCTTTCTGGTGCTAAGAACATCATTCAGTTCAGGCTTCTGTCATTGTGCATCAGCTGCAAATGGCCCCCGAGGAACAGGAACCTCAGAGTGCCACTGTCTGATCCTCCTAGAAAATGCAGAAATCCCTCTGGGGATGGGGGATTGTCTAAGGTCTGATGCTGAGGTGTCCTTCGACTTTCCGTAACTCATTTCCTTGCCGGAGGAAGAATAGGTGCTCCAGTCTCTAACATTACACAACTACTGTATTTTTCAAGATGAACACAGTTCTGCCCATATTTAAAGTCTAGCTCCTTTTTTTTTTTTTTTTTGGTTTTTCG
>NC_022011.1:17656255-17656921 GCF_000317375.1 Microtus ochrogaster | reverse complement strand
ACCACCATCGCCCGGCTTTAGCTCATGTTTCTTATGTAACCATTAAATCAAACTAACGTGGCTTGTGGGCTGCATTCATAAAGCAACTTTATTGCAGTCTTTTAATATCTCTTCAAAGTTTCTTTGTGAGGCAAATGATTTTCTTTCCTGTGGATAAACACAGTCAAATGCCAAGGCATCTCTGGACCCTCCTAGGTGTCAAAACAGTCTCAATGCCATTTGATTGAAAGTTGTGAGCCAGGAGTGGTGGCACATACCTCTAATTCCAACAGTTGAGAAGTAGACATGGGATGATCATAAGATCAAGGTCATCCTCAGCTACATAGTGGATTCAAGACCAGCCTGGGCTACATGAGATACCCGCCCCCCTTAAGCAAACAATGTGTGACTTCTATTTTACCTCGAATCTGCTGAAGACAGGAAATGTAACGGGGAAATGAAAGGGTATTATTAGTCGGGGTCTCTAGTGGAACAGAACTGACAGCTATGTACACATGTGTATATGTGTGTATAAAGGGGGATTTATAAGACTGACTTACAGGCTATGGTCCAGCTAGTCCAAATCTGAATGTCTCAGGTGGTCCTCAGTAGATGCTGGAATCCTGAAGAAATGGGTTTGAATGCCACTGAAGGAATAGACTTGCCAGAGAGAGAGAGTGAGATCAA
>NC_022011.1:17639324-17655899 GCF_000317375.1 Microtus ochrogaster | reverse complement strand
TCTCTCTCTCTCTCTCTCTCTCTCTCTCTCTCTCTCTCTCTCTCTGCTCACTGATGTCTCAGTCTGTGCTCACAGCTGGAAAACTGTTTTCTGGCCCTTCTTGAATTGGAGCATGAAAGGAAGGAGGGGACAGTAAGAAAGTTGTTTCTTGTCTGACACTTCTGTGGTTAAGGGATGCATCAATTCTTGAGAGTTCTTCAGGGAGCATACCCCATAAGTAGGAAACCAATAAGAAATGAGGTCAGATAGGCCTCTTGACTGGCTGGTTCTTTGCAGCTCCTGAGGACTTGACATTGCCTTCAAAATGACTTAATATTTGTGCTTCTCTGACAAAATTCCCAAGGCCAGAGAATTTATAAACAACAGACTGTACACACAATTAATTTGTTTTTTTCTTCACAGTTCCGGAAGATGCATTGTTCTGGGAGATCTCTGCTACCAACATGTACTGTTTGGAGATGAAGAGTATTGCATCCTCTCCTAGCAGAGGGTGGAAGGGGAGAAGGGGGAACTTCCTCCCTGAGCCTGGTTTTAAGGGTACCTAATGCCACTCACGAGTTCTCCTAGCCAAACACTCTCTGGAAGCACAAGATTGGTGCTGGTTTGGGGGGCTGTTTCATTCAGCTCCCCTTTGCTGAGGTCTTCTTGTCCCATTAAGGTCTCCTCCTAGAAAGGACTTAAATGGACCGGGTACAGTTTCTGAAGTAGCCCATGTCTTGTACCGCGGAATGCTCACATAAAATGAAGAGGGAGTGGGAGGGATGAGGTAAGGCGGGGGAGAGGGAAGGTTGTTTCCAACTTAGCAGGTCTTTCTCTGCTCAGCTTGGGGCAACTCAAGGGTTCACCTCTTGCCCTTCAGAGTTGACAGCGGTGCCCAGAGCCAAGCCTACTATACCCTTGCATAGTTTAAACTCCTGCAGGCACCATGGTTTACGTCTGCCTCAGGGTCTCCTCAAAGCCCCGTTGGTTTGTCTGGAGTTTTCAAGGATGTCAGGTCTCAACCCTGTCTGAGGGAATCTTCCCCAGTGGTCCCCTTCTGGCCTTGTGCATGTGCAGTATATGTGATAAGCTTGGGGAAGATGTCTGCCTTGTTTTCTTTGTAAAATACTGGTCTAATTCCTCGATTTGAAATTTGCTATTCCATGTGCCAACCCCAAATGACTATTTTAACATCAAATTGAGAGCTCATTTGTGTATTCATCTGGCATGAACTTCCTAGAGGAGAGGCACTGTGTTCAAATGCACATTTAAGGTCAATTGTATATGTATTTTAACATCTAAAATCCATATTAAATCAATGTAATTTTTCACAAGTAAAATTAGTTTAAATAGCAGTATATCCAACCTAGTATATCTAAAACATTGTCATTTCAATGTGAAGTCAATATTTTTTAAATTAGCAAAGTGTTGTGGGAACTCCTTCAGCCAATAACCTTGAAGATACCAAGGGGTTTTTCGTTCTTCTTTTGCTCAAAGTCTTTATGACCCTAATTTACTTCTAGTCCACCTTCCAGTTGGGACCAGATACATATCGAGAACTCAGGACCACAGGAGCTATTGGGCTATGAATGTAAGCTGTGGTGGACATCTCCACAGGCAGAGTGGATGTCGGACTTGACGGCTTTTCTCAGTGTCGATACACAGTAGGTATTCTATACTTATGACCCTGAATTCAAATGTAATTGAAAGAATAAAGAATCTACCAGAAAGCTGTAGAACAGCACTAAGAGTCTAAATCATCCAATTCTGCACACAATGAATTTACCAATATAGTTTGTAATTCATTTCTTTCACAGGCCTTCAAACTCCTGAAGGTAGAGATATTTCTCTTATTCTCTCCCACATTCCCGCAGTCAGCCCCTGAGTCCTGGTATTGTGTCCTGAAGCTTCTTGAAGCCAACAGGTATTTCTTTGGTGTTGGTCTTGGACCAGTTACAATTCTAGGTGCTGGGATACAAGTAACACAATCTGTGCTGATGGAGCCCACAGGGGAAAAGATGCTAACAAGGTCTGCGGAGGAAATAAGCAGGGTGACGTGATAGGATGTGACAGGGGACAGGAGCACCCTTGAGGGGGGGCAGTTCTGCAAAGAACCATCTCTTTACATCTTATCACCGTCCTTCCTGCCCTCTCTGTTGCGGCCTCGCTGACTCTCCTTTTCTGGACTAACACACACTCAAGTCTGCCCTTAATGTCCTGTTTCTGTCACGTCTTGCTTCCCCCTTGACCTCGCTACCATTTTTATCTTCCCATGCTCCAGCTCCTGTGCTGTCTCCTCAAGAAAGCCATCCCTGATCACCCTGTCCAGCGACCACCGTGATCACCATTCTCCGTAATTTGACCACAGTACTATCTGTGACCTTGTGTTTACCAGAAACTCCTAGTGAAGTAAACTGGTGAAGCCTCCTTGGCAGTTACAATCTTTCAGTGCCTGGAATATTCCCTTGATAACTAATATTTGACCAATAATCATTGATCATTAGATATGATTTTTTTAATTGAACAAGTGATGGAAGATCACTAGTTAAAATAGTTGGGAGGTGTCTTAAGGGTCAAGTTAAATAAATGTAAATAAACTCTGGGTAGAACATCACTTTGTTTTCTGTCTCAGAAAGGGAAAACGGGCTGATCCATCTGGAAATGACTCTTTCGGGATGATATGGGCTTTTGACTCCTTCAGCACATAACTGGAGGACATTCCTGGACCTCTAGAGGAGGTCAAAGGACCACAGGATAAAATACTCTGGAAATGGGGATCTAATGTATCATGAAGAGGCAGGAGTTCAAGGATATCATGTGAGAACTGGCTTTGAAAACCCGAGAAAGGTCTGACTAAGAATAGCGTTGAGATGGGCGTGAAGTCTGTGTCCCAAGAAACGGTAAATAAAATGTATTGCTTCGTTACCTGGCGGTTGCTAGGGGCGCCCGCCTTTTCCAATCATTGCTTCTCTTGCTAGTGTGTGCGCCACTCAGTCGTTGCTGTGGCAACAGATCGCAACAAGATGGACGCGGCGGCGGCGCCTGAAAAAGCGGACTGCAGGAGGTGCCAAGACTGTGAGTTTAGACCCAGTCTCGGCGGGAAGTGGGGTGTGGGATTGACGAGGGATTCCGGGTGCGCAGAGGCCACTGGACCTCTCAATAGTCTTGGGGTGAAAGAGTAGAATTATGGGGACTGTTGAGTTTTCCCCCTGCCTGTCCTTGGTCCTAGTGTTCACCTTGTTAAAGTTACGGGATCTTTGCTTTCCCTTCTTGGGATTCCCGCCTGGAAGCTCCTGAAAGGGGGTAACCTCGCTTCCGACTTCAGCCTTGGGTAAATCCCTTCCAGGCTTTCCTCCATAGGAAAATGGATGGCAGGTCCTTGGCACTCCTTCAGTTTTGCCCACCTTCTCAAAATGACCCCGAAGATCAAATGCGTGGTCAATTAAAAGAGAGAGAGGGCGCGTGGGGAGGGGAGGAGGAAGAAGAAGAAAAAGCGAGAGGGAGGAAAAATACACAAGCTTGTTTTACTTGTGCGGTCCTGTGACGGGGCTGCGGCGGGTGACCACCTTTTCATGTTCGCGCTTCTGGCTCAGAAAGTGCCCCAAGTTTGCTGCTAGGGACTGGCCCTGTTTATGCCTGCGCGACCTCAGAGCTCTGGGCTCTGTGTATGCTTGAGTTTCTCCATCCTCGCCCCTGTTGGTTGTTTCTTTTTCATTTCGGAGCACGAAGCACCACTTCATGGCTACGACTAACTTGCTTTTCAGGAAGATTGTTAAAAACAAGATCTCCATTCTAAACGAGCGTACACAAGTGTATTCAAGGGTTACTGTGTTAGAACCAGACTTTAACTAAGGTCAAAGTTGAAAACAGTTTAAAAAAACAAAACAAAAAAGGGCCAAACTCATGCAGGATAACTCAAGAGCAACCCAAGCCAAAGAGACACCAAAAAAAGTTTAAATGTGGAACTCCTGAAGAAAATGCTATAAAATTTATTAATAGTTTTTTCATTTGCGGTAAAAAAACCAGTGGAGGGTATGTGGGCCCACCCCCTGCTTTCTTGTTCTTTTGCATTTTAGGGTTCTCTAGTTCACAGCAGTTAATTCCAGGAGAGCATTGAGGGCTTGAGCATTGTCCTCATGGGGCTCACCCTTTGCTTGGGGTGGGATTGGGTTCGGGGAGTAGGGGTTGGTGTCGGCTTTTTCTGTCATTCTTTCAGACCCCTGTGACTTCCACAGTCTGCATGGCTGTTCCTGCACTGTGCTCACCAGCACAGTCAGGTCTGTTCATCTTTGCTTTATGGCACAGGCCCACCTGTTAATAGACCTGCAAAGAAAATCCCAACCATGTTAAAAGTTACCTTTTTTGTTTTCTGATACATCTAAGTATGAGCCACGTGGTCTTCACCATCCCTATCTGTGTAGCTTGCCCTGAATACTGATCAATACTTGACATGATTATTCTTTATTTAAGACTTCTGTCTATCTTTCTGATGGGAGGAGAGTAGTGATCACCTTATTTTTATCTCCCTGACTACAAGTCAGATCAAGCAGTTTGTGACCGTTCATTAATGACAGCTGCCCTAACCTGGATTGCCTGTCTTTTAAAATGTGGATGTCCTTTTTGTATAGATGTCTAGATATCCTGTGTAGCTTTAACTGTCAGCTCCGCTAGACTTGCCTGAGATGGGAGTCTTGTTTGTGTGCTTGTGTGCATGGCTGTGGTGAATCATCTTGGTTATTAACTGATATAGAAGAGCCCAGCCCCCTGTGGGCTGAACCATTGCCTGCCAGATGGCCCTGGGATGTGTAAGAAAGCTAGCTAGGCATGAGCCTGCAAGAGAGCCAGCAAGCAGTGCTCCTTTATGGAGCCTGCTTCAGGTATCTGTCTGATGGACTGTCGCCTGTAAACCAAAAGAGAGCTTTCTTTCCTGCAGGTTGTCTTTGGTCATGGTAATTGTCAAAGTACCAGACAAGAAACTAGAGTACTGGGGGTACTGTACATACTCCAGATATTAATACATTGTATGCTTCGTTGAGATAAAATTAATATTTCCTCCCAGTATGTTGATCATAGTTAGATTCATCTGTGAACTTGACACAAACCTTTATCTGGGAAGAGGGAACCTCAACTGAAGAATTGTCTTGATCAAATTGGCCTATTGGGCATTTTCTTAATTACTGACCAATGTAGGCGGGACCAGCCCACTGTGGGCAGGTCTGAGCTGTAAAGAAAGCTAGTTGTACTGGGCAGTGGTGGCACACGCCTTTAATCCCAGCCCTCAGGAGGCAGAAGTAGGTGAATCTCTGAGTTTGAGACCAGCCTGGTCTACAGAGCTAGTTCCAGGACAGCCAGGGCTACACAGAGAAACCCTGTTTTGAAAAAGAAACAGATAAATAAATAAATAAATAAATAAATAAATAAATAAATATAAAGAAAGGAAGAAGGCCGGTGGAGCAAGCCAGCGAGCAGTAAGCTGCGCTCCTCCCCAGTGCCGTCTTCGGTTCCAGTCCTGCGTCCTTGATGATGAAGTGTAGCCTGGCGGCCGAATAAGCCCTTCACTTTGGTTCAGAATTTGTCTAGATTATATATTTTTATAGAGTTGCATGTATTTGTAAATTTACAGTGACTTTTGAAATCAGGTAACTTGAGTTATTTTTCAAAATTGACCTGGCTTTTCTGGCTTCTTTGTTTTTTTCATCAACTTCTGGATTCCACTCTTGATGTTTGTTAGAAGTCCCAATGGGACTTTGATTGGCCAACATGTCACCAACCAGCTGGCAGAATTCTTTTGTTCTAGCTAGATAGAGGCCATGACTAAGCATGGAGAAGCTCTTTAATGCTGGTCCCTGGAAGTTTCCACAACTTAATGGTGGATGCTGTCTCAAATAGGTCAGGAAGAACTAACGTCTTGGAGATATTGAGTGCTCTAACAAAGTGGATCTCCTTCTGTGTAGGACCTCGTTAGCTCACTCATAATGTTTTGTAGTTTAAACATACAGCTTTAATTCATATTTTATTATCTGTATATTTATGATATTGATTTTAACTTTCATTTACATTTTCACTTATTCTCTCTCTCTCTCTCTCTCTCTCTCTTTCTCTCTCTCTCTGTGTGTGTGTGTGTGTGTGTGTGTGTGTGTATCAGAAGTCAGTTCTCTTCCACCCCATGGGTCCTGGGGATCTAAATCCAGCCATCAGACTTGGTGGCCAGCTCCTTTACCCACTGAGCCATCTCCCTGGATCTTCATGGTAATTTGATAGTTTCCATTTTTCATTGCTGTTTGTCAACTTTGTGCTTGAAACTTTGTTAACTCATGATATTAGTTTTAGTAGATTTGGGGATATATTAAATTTTTAAAAAATATTTTCATAATGGTGTAGAATAGCAGGAGAATTTTGGTCCATTGCAGTGGTACTCAGATGCTCAGTTCGTGCAGCGTCTGGAGCCTCCAGTGCTGTTCAGGGTTGTCACTGTCATAAAGCAAGTGTCTCCAAATGCATAGCCATATTTCATGAACTTTTTTTTTTTGTTTTGTTTTTTGAGACAGGGTTTCTCTGTGGTTTTGGAGCCTGTCCTGGAACTAGCTCTTGTAGACCAGGCTGGTCTTGAACTCACAGAGATCCGCCTGCCTCTGCCTCCCGAGTGCTGGGATTAAAGGCGTGTGCCACAACCGCCCAGCTTTTCATGAACTTTAAAATCATCATGAGAATCCCCCCCCCTCAAAAACCAACAGGAACAACAAAACAGAGCAAAAAGCCCAGGCGGTTCACGCCTTTAATCTCAGCACTCAGGAGGTAGAGGCAGGAGGATCTCTGTGTGGTTCACTCTGGTCACTCTGGTCTACAGAGCGAGTTCCAGGACAGCTAGGGCTACACAGAGAAACTCTGTCTCATAAAACAAGAACAAAACCAAATCATCATGAGACATCTTTACACTCAACGTTGCTATAGACCCGGGTCCTCTGGAAGAGCAGCCAGTGCTCTAGGGCACTGAGCCATCTCTCCTGCCTAGACTGAACTGTCTTTTCTGCCCTAGACCTGCCTTCATACTTAGCATCTTCCACGCTTTCTGTCCTTCTTGTGCCTTAGTCCTCGCACCAGCAGCCACATTCAGTACAGCTTTAGGGCTCCTTCAGTGGACCGATGCTAACGTGTGGTCCTCTGGTTTGCAGTTCCTCTGGGGTCTAACCAGATGCACCCTCCTTGGAGCCGCTGGAGCTTATTGGAGCTCCTCCCGTTTTCGTTGCTTGCTCACTTTCTTTATCACACGTGTTTTTCACAGTTCTTTTGATGGTATCCCATCCTTGGGGTGATGGCTCACATTCATTTGGGGAACTCGGCCACTAATTTTCAGATACTACGCCTGTCTCATCTCCTTTCTTTGCCTTTCCAGAATGTTAGTGGCACTTTGCTAGGTCATTTCGCTGCCACCTACACATCTCTTAAGGATCATTCTTTTACTTTTATCATTAAAAGAGAATTTCATACACATGTATACTGAAATATGATCATATCTATGCCATTTCCCCACAGCTTCCCATATTCCTCTTAACATTCTGCTTTCCCAACTTCAATTTTTTTTCTTTTTGATAACCCTCTAGGTCCAGCTAGTGCTGCCCATAAATGCATGGGCATGGGATTCCCAGGGTTCCCACTGGAGCATAAGCATGGGGTCCTCCACTCAAGGACAGCATGGAATCCCCCACTGGGGCACAGCCTTGGGGTCCCCCACTGGGGCACAGCTGTGGGGTCCCCCACTCGAGCACAGCTGTGGGGTCTTCCACCGGAGCACAGGACTCTGTGCTTTAATAACTGAATTTCAGCCTGCAATTTAGACAGAATTTCCAACAATTTATGGAATGGCCCTAAATCTACTTTATGCTACATTTTTATGCACAGGGTCTTTCTTAGCATTGGCTACTATAAAATGAAACTATCAATCAACCCTGAACAACAGTGCAGAGGCTCTCTCCTGCATGCCAAACACCAGCCATGTTTTCTCTGTATGAAATTTCAAAAAGTCCATCTTAGAGCCATGTACATTTGCTTGCATCTTTAATAAGTGGTAAAACTATATGCATATCAAGGAGTTATTATAAAATGAATTTCTTTATGATGATCAGTGTATTGCGGGTTTATGTACCCACACACCTATGGTTGTGTGAAAATTTCCCAGGTGAAAAGGGTTTGCCAAGGAAAGATGTTTAAAGAGTCCCTGTTCTATATTACTGGTTCTGTAGCGCTCACTATCTTTAGGAATAGGCGTCCTCAGGCTGTCTGTGGGGCACAAACCTGAGAGCCCAGCACTTGGGAGATTCAGGCAGAAACCAAAGCTCCTGGGCAGCGTGGACTGCATCCAGAGAGTTGTTCAGCCAAATAAAGAAAATATCCTGATAATGTGTGTGTGTCCTCAGAGGCCAGAGCAGGGGCCACGGCCCCTGGAGTTGGAGTTACAGGTGGTTGTATAATCCACTTAATGCCGGTGCTTGGAACCGAACCCCAGTCCTCTGAAATCAACAGACATCTTCACTGCTGACTCAGCTCTCCAGCCCTTGGGGTGTTTTCTTAGTTTGTCTGATTTTTGTTTAATTATGGAAAGGAGTATAAGCCTGTCTGCTGAATACAACCAAATGTGCTCTTGTGATAATTAGGAGTTTGACTCGTACTTTGGTGCCTTCAGTTTTCATTAGGGTTTGTTTCCTTTTAATCTGCTGGATTCCCTTTCTGTGCGGAGTTTCTGCTGGTTCTTTCCAGGGTGTTTTCACTCTTAGCCATGTTTGTTCATGTCGACTGCCAGCTGCTTGCCTTTTCGGAACAGTGTGCATGGGGACTGCTTTGGTGGCTGAAACGCAGGCCTCTGGAGGGTTTGCCTTTGTCTGCACTTGGCTTTTGGAGAAGCAAACTGTCTGGACTCTCTGTAAAGTAGAAATCGAACCTGGAGACTTGGGAGCTCATAGGTGATATAGTTTGGAATGCTCATGAATTGGAGAGCTAGCTGGTGATGCCAGGGTCCCAGGCACAATTTATTTCTTCTTTCAACCTCTCTTCTCTTGTCCGTGCCACTGAGACTTCATCTGTGTTCCACTGTGGATGGTCAGATAGAGCAGGTTTACTCTGTTCTGATCTACCTCAAAGGCAGAGTCTCCTCTCTGCACACTTTGAATGGGATTCGTCCTTCAGTCACAAGCAGAATGCAGTGTCCCCTTGTCTTACAGATGACATCACAGCTGTCTGCTCAGCTCTCCTCAACCATAGGGCTTTCCTTACATGTTGGCCTGTTTAACTCCCTGTGGGCGTTTAGCTCTTTGATACTTTGGGGACGTTCAAAATGGTTTTGCTTTGTTTCTGCTTGAGACAAGGAGCCCTGACCATCCTAGAACTAACTGTGTACTGAGACTGGCCTCGAACTGTGGGTCTAACCTGCCTGTACCCCATGAATGTGGGGATTCTGGCTTCCCTCAATTAGCCAGGCCATCTTCGAAAAAAAACAATTTATTTTTTAAAGATTTATTTTGTGTGTGTGAGTGGGTGTGTTTCTGCATGCATGTCTGTGCGCCATGTGCCTGTCTAATGCTCAGAGATACCAGGGGAGGGTGTTGGATGCCTTGGAACTGGAGTTACAGATGGTTGGAAGCTGTCATGTGGTTGTTGGGAATTGAACCCAGGTCCTCAGGAAAAGCAGCCAGTGCTCTTAAACATGAGTCAACTCTCCAACCTCCACTGATTTACTTTTTAAGTTAAGTCTTAAAGGAATTACATGCCATTTTTATACATGTGCACATAATACTTAGCATTACTTTTGTATTTTAGCACAATAACGTAAATGCTTTGTGAAAAATACCATAGAAACACAAACATGAAAGACTTTTTTCTTCCTCTCCAGTTCTCAAGCCCAGTCCCTAGAAATAACCAAATTTATTAATTTATGTATTTATTATTTTTTGAGAGCATCTTTGTAAGTTACTTTTGTTTGTTTCTTTGTTTTGTTTTTTGAGACAGGGTCTCTCTTTGTAGCTCTGACTGGCCTGGAACTCACTGTGTAGACCAGGCTGACCCCAAATTCACAGAGATTCATGTACCTCTGCCTCCCAAGTACAGGGATTAAGGACATCTGCAACTATAGCTAGCATGGGAGCCAATCGCATGTTTAGGTGTATCGACCATTTTCATGGACGGCAAAGCTGGAAAAATGAAGGTTTTGCAAGCGCCAACTGAAGACCGTGCCCATTTTGACAGAGAGCTGCTTTCTGTTTGTGTAAGGTGGGCGTACTCTCATCTCTGCTACATCTCCTGTTGTGAACCCAAGGGCCTGTCTGCAAAGCTCTTCAAGCCATAGTGCCTGGAAGGTGTTCAGCGTCCTAACAGCTGATGTGAAGTGGTTTGTTTGAGGGAATTGCAACAGTATCTCTGGCTGCGTGAGACCGGTCCATTCAGTGTCTGTCACTGAACAGTGTGTGAGGGTCGTGGGCACACGGCACAGTTTTGAGGCTGTTTCTTCAAGCACTCAGAATGTGAAAACTCTCCTCAAGCTTGAAAGCAACCCACAGAGCTGGTTGGCTTTGGAAGGGATGGTTTAATTGGTCCACATTTGGGATTGCTTAGTGAGTCTTTACTCTGGGTATGTGGATTCTAGCTCCACAGGCGTCATTAAGGGAGTTAGTGTCCATAGCCTTCTTTGTTGGATTCCCACTGGGATTTGAACTGCAGAGGTTAAAGGTCACTGCTTCATCTGTCTTTGAATGTGGTGAATCATAACCCTCCCATTAACCATGTCACCACCATTAACAGTGAAGAAATGATAGCTAGCCCTGTCCTAGGAGCAAACTCTTCCTCTCAAATGACCCTGAGATTGCTTCCTCATTAATACCACAGAAGCACTTAGCATCTGGCTCTACACAAGCAAGGATGGGGCTTGGAATGAGGCAGAAATAATCGTGGGCTCGTGGCTGGGAGGATTTTGGGCTGCATAGAGGAGGATAAGTGAGGGATTGATCTAGTGCACGATGCCCCCGCTTTAATTTGAAAAACCACACAGGTTTTTCATTTCATGGAGGATTTAAGTGCCTTTAGGCTTCTGATTTTTTTTAAGGTCTATATTTATTCCTTGAGGTAGTGAAGGAGGAAAGTGAACTTTAAAGTGTTCTGCCCTTGATTAAAAAGCATGTGGGGAACTGTATGATGCTGTTAATGTAGTGGTCTTCATGTTAGATCAATTATCCAAAGTCCACTGTGCCGAGTGTAGGAAAACTCTGTGTGAAAAGGCAGAAGAGGTCTCTCTGGGGGAAGGGACTCAGAGAGGAGACGGAGAGACTTCGGGTAGGATGTAATCTATGAGAGGGGAATAAAGTAAAGCAGTCTCTCACAACTTCACTGGCAGTTCATAAGCCCCAATATTGTTCTTTGAAAATGGTTTTAATAAGCTATCTAAAGTGTCCTGGTGGAAGGCAGGGTGGTGATCGGATTGTGTCTGCGTCTGGTTTTTATTCACTTAGCCTGGCATCCTAACCCTGTTGTAATAGGAGTGGTGGGGCTGCGTCCCCAGCACCCCGGCCTCCCACATGACTAGCTTATGCCCGAAATAACAACACACAAACTGTATTCATTTAAACACTGCTTGCCCCATCTCTATCTAGCCTCTTCTCGGCTAACTCTCGCACCTGGACTAGCCCATTTCTTATAATCTGTGTAGCCCACGAGGTGGCTTACCAGGGAGATTCTAGCCTACGTCCATCCTGGGTTGGAGCTTCATCGCGTGCATCTGCCCGGGAGAGAGGAGCATGGCGTCTCTGAGCTCACTTCCTCTTCCTCCCAGCATTTTGTTCTGTTTACTCCACCCACCTATGTTTTAACCTATGAGGGCCAAGCAGTTTCTTTATTGCTTAACCAATGAAATCAACAGATTGATATATGACACTCCCACATCATAACCCAAAATCGGGCAACTTTACCTGATTCCATGTTCAGTGCCATTATTATTATTATTATTATCATCATTATCAATAAACAAATCACTCAAATTTACTGCAGTGGCACAGATGAATCTCTAATTAAATTTCAAGGTTAAGCTGTTTTTATTCATGCCTGAGAACGCTTCTAAAATGGCAACAGGACAGGCATGGGAGCCCATACCAGGACAGCAGAAGCTGGAGTTCATGAGTGCGACAGACAAGTCTCACAGCGCCCTGGAATGTGCCTGGGAGTTCGCTAGAGGTGATTTATCTCGCGGGAAGCCGCCAGGGTTTGGCGTGAAGTGGAAAAGACTCTGACCTGCTTCAATTCTCATACAATCCCCTTTACTCTCGAGGACTCCAGCTTTAATAAAAAGGAATAACCAGAGGATGTAATCGAAGAACACTAATTAATTATTTGAGCTCTTTCAGAATGAGGTTCTGTAATAAATCGTAGGCTGTCAATTGCTAAATCACGAAATATTGCAGAGAGAGAAGGGATGCCACGCTCTTCCACAATGCGGCTTGTTACGGTAAAGCCGTTGGTGGCAGGGAACTTGGTGTTGGTTAATCGCTTGTGTTTTTACATTGCTGTTTGTAATCACAATTAAACAGATGGTTCTGAAAAAGCTAGTGTGGCCTTGATAATTAAAACCAGTGCAAACCACTCCTTCCTCCTCCTAACATACAATTATACCGAATAGAATCCCATCGCCCGGGGCTTCTTGAGGAGAGCCATCACAGGCGCAAGATTACTGTTCTGCCCTGAGCCCTGACATCTTGACCCCTCACAAAGGCTAGAGCTTTGCAGCTGGCAGAGGGCTTCCAAATAGACATGACTTACCCCTCCCTGCTTTCTCCGCAAATCTTATTCCTGCCATGCGTGGATTAATAGATTTTTAAACGGGATCTTTGGAAGAATGTCTTACAGCCGTCGCGTGCAAGTGTCTGAACTCTGGAGCTTGGCTGGCACACAAAAGTTCTCAGGGGTGTGGGAAAATCCATCCTGTTTCTCTTACCAAGAAACTAATACGGATGTGGTTTTGCTTAAAAGAAGAAAAAAGAAATTTTCATTTCATGGTGCGTTACTTTTTTTCATTTCTATAACAAATGCCTGGCAGAAATTATCTTAAAATGAAGAAAGTTGGGTTTTGTTTTGTTTTGACCCATGGTTTTCGAGATTTTGGTCCATGACAGATTGACTCTGTTGACTGAGTCTGCAGTGGTAAGACTACAGCTCAGGAGCGTGGGATGAAATTCTCACTTTATTTATTGAATCCTACACAATAAGAGAGGGGATTTTTCAGAAAAGATTCCTCACCATCCAGAAGTATTTCAGCAGTTGAGATGCTGCCCTGTGGCCGTTGGCTCCTCCCTTGAACTCGACCTTAGCAGTGCGAACCCCAAAGCCGTGCGGTTGGAGCCTGCCAAGGTCTATTCACAGCTGAGATTTGGGAAATGTGTTCTGTTAGCCTGGGCATAAATACACCCGAGTATGCCATCGATGCTTTTAGGTGCGGGCTTTTGTGCCCACGAGGAAGCCGTCATTTGCTGGTGCAATTAACCATCTGCACTTTATTATGTGGGTGCAGCTGGCTGATTATGCTCAGCACCATGGGGCAGGTTCAGCTTCTCATCTGCATAGGAACTGTATTTGCGGCAAAGGATGCTGACCTTTAACAAGGAATCTTTAAATTTGTCCAGGTTCTCCAGAGGTCACCAGCCACAGAGTTTCGTTTTGTTTTGATCTGAGGTGAAATTCAAATGTGGGTGGCGGGATTTCCATTCGGGTAGGGAAATGAATCCAGAACAGTAGGATAGGCCAGTAGTTATTAGTCAGGAACAAAGGAGATCAGTTTACATTGTTATGGAGTCTCCCTTCGGAGAGTGGCACATAGGTGGGTGTACATGAAGTTGTGAGCTTGTTTGATGACAACTTGGGGGCATCATAGACTTAAAATGGGGTCAGTTTGTGTGTCCCAACCAGTTCCACATCATTTCTAAGAACTTGTATGTTATTCTTGTGATATAGTAGATGAATTGAAGGGTCAAATGCAGAATACTGGAGAGGAGATCAAATGAACAACAGTCAGCGCTAATCCCTTCATGGCTATCAAGTATCATTTCACTGGAGAGTTAGTTATCCATTGCATCATTTAACCTCCCCCCCCCCCATGGGGCAGCTTTGAGCTTGTGCGGTTCTGTCCCCGTGTGCTCTTGGGGAACACACCTTACCTGCTCACAGGATCGGAACTCCAGTCCTCCCCAGCCAGCATACCTCTTTGAAGTAGTTCCACCAGAGACCTATCACAGACCTCACGAATCACCATCTGGGCTAGGAATGGGGACTCTTGAAGGAAGGCCACCTTAGGACAAGTTAAGTTACATAATTTTAAGGATGTGTTCTAAGTTTTGAGAAAGGCTTAATTGTTAGAATGAATTCTCTTTGGAATTTCAGTTGTGAAATTCAACATCCATGTAAGCATATGAAGCATACACACACGTCCAGACATATGTATGTAGATATACACGTACATGTGTAACTTGAGAGTGATCATGAAGGGCCTAGAGGTGCAGCCTTCACCTGGGCCAAGATTAAATTAATGCTATCCCACAAATACGTTTTTAAAAATTAATTTAGATATTTTATGTGCACCCTGTGCATGCAGTGCCCTGGAGGCATTGTTTTCCTGGAGCTGCGGTTGCAGGTGGTTGTAAGCTGCCTGTTGTGGGTTGTAAGAACCAATCCCAGGGCCTCTGGAAGAGCAGCAAGTGCTCTTGACCACTGCATTAGCTACCTTTTTATTGCTGTGATAAAACACCATGATTGAAGCAGCTTACCAAAGAAAATATTTACAAAAGCCGGGCGGTGGTGGCGCACACCTTTAATCCCAGCACTTGGGAGGCAGAGGCAAGCAGATCTCTGTGAGTCTGAGGCCAGCCTGGGTCTGGGTCTACAAGAACTAGTTCCGGGATAGCTAGGACTGTTACATAGAGAAACAAAACAACAAAAAAGAAGAAAAAAAAATATACTTGGGTTTACAGTTTCAGTTTCAGACGATTAGAGCCCATGATGACAGAGTGAAGACATGATGGCAGGCAGCTGGAAGGTCACTTCTCAGCAGGACAAGGCAGAGAGAGCTAGCTGGTGGGAATAACACAGTCTTGAAAACCTCCAAACGTGCCCCAATGACACACCTCCTCCATCATGGCCACACCTTCTCATCCTTCCCAAACAGTTCCACTGACTAGGGACCAATTATCAGATGAATGAGCCTGTGGAGGCCATGCTCATCCACACCACCACAGCACCACGGCCACCACAGCCCCCACAGCCACCACAATCACCACTGTCACCACAGTCACAGCTGCCTCTCCGATCAGGTATTCAGGAAATGTTTTCTTCTCCTTCCCTCACCTCAGAGATCATTGCTCTCCTGACTCAGGAGACTGTTATTGTTGATTGCTTTTATAGTTTACTTTTTTGTATGCATTCCTGAAAACAGGATTCCATTTTCCCTCCATTTGGGCATCATGTAAACCGAATCGCCGTGTGTGTGTGTGTGTGTGTGTGTGTGTGTGTGTGTGTGTGTGTGTGTGTATTTGTGGTTGATTCCTTTTTCTTAACTTGGTGTAAAATCCCTGCATGTGTTGACGAGCTGCATCACCTCTGTGGATGAAGGTGTCACAGGAGCCCAGCACTGCGCTCCATGTATTACCATGAAGGTGCAGGGGGTTCCCAATACGTCACTAATCAGAAAGAGCTGCCGTGGGCAGATTTCTTCATCGTCTGCAGCATGCACACGCCAGCCTTACTCAAGACTGTGGACCAGGGCAAAATTTCTGGGTCATAGGTCAGATATAGGTATCCTTAATTTTACTAGGTAATAAAATACTAGTTTTTGGACATGGTTCCATTCAGGTACAGCCCCATAGTATTTAGTACTTTTCAGCACAGGGGTCAGTGCTCACAATTATCATACTCAAATTTTGCCCATTTTGTGGATACATGCTGCCTTGTGGTTTTGGTTGCAGTTTTCTGATTGCTTTTAAATCATCAGACTCAAATTTTGCTGACCTGGAAGATATATAGTGGCATATTTTCATTTTAGTTGTGTTTTTCTGGTGATTGAAGTTGACCATGTTTTATGTATTTATTGGCCATTCAGATTGGCCTTTTCTTTCTTTTTTTTTTCTATCGGACATACCTTAAATGCTGTTTTATAGGAACTCTGTAAGTATTCTAGACCTGAGGTTGTGTGTTGCAAACACCTGTTTGAGGGAGTGTGACTTCCCATGTTTTATGTAAACTCTTTTGATGTGATATAAACAGCAATTCCAAATCAAAAGCCATAAAGCTACTTAAACTTTCTTTTGTGGCAATGCTGCTTGTGTCCAAGGGACCCTCTCCTTAATGGAGCCCTCCTGCCCACCTTCCAGCTCACCTTCCAAAGAGCTCCTGTGTGGCCTTTCCCCTTTAGAGTTTTGTTCTACCCAAAGTTACATGTATGGTGTAAAGTAGGAATTGAAAACCCTGTCTTCAAAAACAAGATGGACAGTAACTGAGGAAAGACCACAGGCATTGGCTGCTGCCTTCTCTCTCTCTCTCTCTCTCTCTCTCTCTCTCTCTCTCTCTCTCTCACACACA
>NC_022011.1:17580114-17639224 GCF_000317375.1 Microtus ochrogaster | reverse complement strand
ACCCACCTATGTTTTAACCTATGAGGGCCAAGCAGTTTCTTTATTGCTTAACCAATGAAATCAACAGATTGATATATGACACTCCCACATCATAACCCAAAATCGGGCAACTTTACCTGATTCCATGTTCAGTGCCATTATTATTATTATTATTATCATCATTATCAATAAACAAATCACTCAAATTTACTGCAGTGGCACAGATGAATCTCTAATTAAATTTCAAGGTTAAGCTGTTTTTATTCATGCCTGAGAACGCTTCTAAAATGGCAACAGGACAGGCATGGGAGCCCATACCAGGACAGCAGAAGCTGGAGTTCATGAGTGCGACAGACAAGTCTCACAGCGCCCTGGAATGTGCCTGGGAGTTCGCTAGAGGTGATTTATCTCGCGGGAAGCCGCCAGGGTTTGGCGTGAAGTGGAAAAGACTCTGACCTGCTTCAATTCTCATACAATCCCCTTTACTCTCGAGGACTCCAGCTTTAATAAAAAGGAATAACCAGAGGATGTAATCGAAGAACACTAATTAATTATTTGAGCTCTTTCAGAATGAGGTTCTGTAATAAATCGTAGGCTGTCAATTGCTAAATCACGAAATATTGCAGAGAGAGAAGGGATGCCACGCTCTTCCACAATGCGGCTTGTTACGGTAAAGCCGTTGGTGGCAGGGAACTTGGTGTTGGTTAATCGCTTGTGTTTTTACATTGCTGTTTGTAATCACAATTAAACAGATGGTTCTGAAAAAGCTAGTGTGGCCTTGATAATTAAAACCAGTGCAAACCACTCCTTCCTCCTCCTAACATACAATTATACCGAATAGAATCCCATCGCCCGGGGCTTCTTGAGGAGAGCCATCACAGGCGCAAGATTACTGTTCTGCCCTGAGCCCTGACATCTTGACCCCTCACAAAGGCTAGAGCTTTGCAGCTGGCAGAGGGCTTCCAAATAGACATGACTTACCCCTCCCTGCTTTCTCCGCAAATCTTATTCCTGCCATGCGTGGATTAATAGATTTTTAAACGGGATCTTTGGAAGAATGTCTTACAGCCGTCGCGTGCAAGTGTCTGAACTCTGGAGCTTGGCTGGCACACAAAAGTTCTCAGGGGTGTGGGAAAATCCATCCTGTTTCTCTTACCAAGAAACTAATACGGATGTGGTTTTGCTTAAAAGAAGAAAAAAGAAATTTTCATTTCATGGTGCGTTACTTTTTTTCATTTCTATAACAAATGCCTGGCAGAAATTATCTTAAAATGAAGAAAGTTGGGTTTTGTTTTGTTTTGACCCATGGTTTTCGAGATTTTGGTCCATGACAGATTGACTCTGTTGACTGAGTCTGCAGTGGTAAGACTACAGCTCAGGAGCGTGGGATGAAATTCTCACTTTATTTATTGAATCCTACACAATAAGAGAGGGGATTTTTCAGAAAAGATTCCTCACCATCCAGAAGTATTTCAGCAGTTGAGATGCTGCCCTGTGGCCGTTGGCTCCTCCCTTGAACTCGACCTTAGCAGTGCGAACCCCAAAGCCGTGCGGTTGGAGCCTGCCAAGGTCTATTCACAGCTGAGATTTGGGAAATGTGTTCTGTTAGCCTGGGCATAAATACACCCGAGTATGCCATCGATGCTTTTAGGTGCGGGCTTTTGTGCCCACGAGGAAGCCGTCATTTGCTGGTGCAATTAACCATCTGCACTTTATTATGTGGGTGCAGCTGGCTGATTATGCTCAGCACCATGGGGCAGGTTCAGCTTCTCATCTGCATAGGAACTGTATTTGCGGCAAAGGATGCTGACCTTTAACAAGGAATCTTTAAATTTGTCCAGGTTCTCCAGAGGTCACCAGCCACAGAGTTTCGTTTTGTTTTGATCTGAGGTGAAATTCAAATGTGGGTGGCGGGATTTCCATTCGGGTAGGGAAATGAATCCAGAACAGTAGGATAGGCCAGTAGTTATTAGTCAGGAACAAAGGAGATCAGTTTACATTGTTATGGAGTCTCCCTTCGGAGAGTGGCACATAGGTGGGTGTACATGAAGTTGTGAGCTTGTTTGATGACAACTTGGGGGCATCATAGACTTAAAATGGGGTCAGTTTGTGTGTCCCAACCAGTTCCACATCATTTCTAAGAACTTGTATGTTATTCTTGTGATATAGTAGATGAATTGAAGGGTCAAATGCAGAATACTGGAGAGGAGATCAAATGAACAACAGTCAGCGCTAATCCCTTCATGGCTATCAAGTATCATTTCACTGGAGAGTTAGTTATCCATTGCATCATTTAACCTCCCCCCCCCCCATGGGGCAGCTTTGAGCTTGTGCGGTTCTGTCCCCGTGTGCTCTTGGGGAACACACCTTACCTGCTCACAGGATCGGAACTCCAGTCCTCCCCAGCCAGCATACCTCTTTGAAGTAGTTCCACCAGAGACCTATCACAGACCTCACGAATCACCATCTGGGCTAGGAATGGGGACTCTTGAAGGAAGGCCACCTTAGGACAAGTTAAGTTACATAATTTTAAGGATGTGTTCTAAGTTTTGAGAAAGGCTTAATTGTTAGAATGAATTCTCTTTGGAATTTCAGTTGTGAAATTCAACATCCATGTAAGCATATGAAGCATACACACACGTCCAGACATATGTATGTAGATATACACGTACATGTGTAACTTGAGAGTGATCATGAAGGGCCTAGAGGTGCAGCCTTCACCTGGGCCAAGATTAAATTAATGCTATCCCACAAATACGTTTTTAAAAATTAATTTAGATATTTTATGTGCACCCTGTGCATGCAGTGCCCTGGAGGCATTGTTTTCCTGGAGCTGCGGTTGCAGGTGGTTGTAAGCTGCCTGTTGTGGGTTGTAAGAACCAATCCCAGGGCCTCTGGAAGAGCAGCAAGTGCTCTTGACCACTGCATTAGCTACCTTTTTATTGCTGTGATAAAACACCATGATTGAAGCAGCTTACCAAAGAAAATATTTACAAAAGCCGGGCGGTGGTGGCGCACACCTTTAATCCCAGCACTTGGGAGGCAGAGGCAAGCAGATCTCTGTGAGTCTGAGGCCAGCCTGGGTCTGGGTCTACAAGAACTAGTTCCGGGATAGCTAGGACTGTTACATAGAGAAACAAAACAACAAAAAAGAAGAAAAAAAAATATACTTGGGTTTACAGTTTCAGTTTCAGACGATTAGAGCCCATGATGACAGAGTGAAGACATGATGGCAGGCAGCTGGAAGGTCACTTCTCAGCAGGACAAGGCAGAGAGAGCTAGCTGGTGGGAATAACACAGTCTTGAAAACCTCCAAACGTGCCCCAATGACACACCTCCTCCATCATGGCCACACCTTCTCATCCTTCCCAAACAGTTCCACTGACTAGGGACCAATTATCAGATGAATGAGCCTGTGGAGGCCATGCTCATCCACACCACCACAGCACCACGGCCACCACAGCCCCCACAGCCACCACAATCACCACTGTCACCACAGTCACAGCTGCCTCTCCGATCAGGTATTCAGGAAATGTTTTCTTCTCCTTCCCTCACCTCAGAGATCATTGCTCTCCTGACTCAGGAGACTGTTATTGTTGATTGCTTTTATAGTTTACTTTTTTGTATGCATTCCTGAAAACAGGATTCCATTTTCCCTCCATTTGGGCATCATGTAAACCGAATCGCCGTGTGTGTGTGTGTGTGTGTGTGTGTGTGTGTGTGTGTGTGTGTGTGTGTATTTGTGGTTGATTCCTTTTTCTTAACTTGGTGTAAAATCCCTGCATGTGTTGACGAGCTGCATCACCTCTGTGGATGAAGGTGTCACAGGAGCCCAGCACTGCGCTCCATGTATTACCATGAAGGTGCAGGGGGTTCCCAATACGTCACTAATCAGAAAGAGCTGCCGTGGGCAGATTTCTTCATCGTCTGCAGCATGCACACGCCAGCCTTACTCAAGACTGTGGACCAGGGCAAAATTTCTGGGTCATAGGTCAGATATAGGTATCCTTAATTTTACTAGGTAATAAAATACTAGTTTTTGGACATGGTTCCATTCAGGTACAGCCCCATAGTATTTAGTACTTTTCAGCACAGGGGTCAGTGCTCACAATTATCATACTCAAATTTTGCCCATTTTGTGGATACATGCTGCCTTGTGGTTTTGGTTGCAGTTTTCTGATTGCTTTTAAATCATCAGACTCAAATTTTGCTGACCTGGAAGATATATAGTGGCATATTTTCATTTTAGTTGTGTTTTTCTGGTGATTGAAGTTGACCATGTTTTATGTATTTATTGGCCATTCAGATTGGCCTTTTCTTTCTTTTTTTTTTCTATCGGACATACCTTAAATGCTGTTTTATAGGAACTCTGTAAGTATTCTAGACCTGAGGTTGTGTGTTGCAAACACCTGTTTGAGGGAGTGTGACTTCCCATGTTTTATGTAAACTCTTTTGATGTGATATAAACAGCAATTCCAAATCAAAAGCCATAAAGCTACTTAAACTTTCTTTTGTGGCAATGCTGCTTGTGTCCAAGGGACCCTCTCCTTAATGGAGCCCTCCTGCCCACCTTCCAGCTCACCTTCCAAAGAGCTCCTGTGTGGCCTTTCCCCTTTAGAGTTTTGTTCTACCCAAAGTTACATGTATGGTGTAAAGTAGGAATTGAAAACCCTGTCTTCAAAAACAAGATGGACAGTAACTGAGGAAAGACCACAGGCATTGGCTGCTGCCTTCTCTCTCTCTCTCTCTCTCTCTCTCTCTCTCTCTCTCTCTCTCACACACACACACACACACACACCCCTAAAATGTTCAATAATTCCTTGTACCCTCAAATGTCAGTCACTGCACCTCAGGCTCTGATTCTTACTTTCACAGCCGAGCTCCGCGAAGCTCTGTCCAGAATATGATTCATGTGACATCTCTCATAGCTTACTGGCTTTTCACTGATGGTTGTTCTTTTTAATTTTAGTTTTAAGTTGTAGGAGTCTATTAAATTGTCCCATTGAGTTTCCATAACCAAGTTTTCATTGATTTCTGCCTTCGATGTAATGACAACATAACACTTCTCTGTGCTTTCTGTAAACTGGGGTTTGATCTAAAGGCTTTATCAAGTTTCAAGATGGTCCTTTTTTTTTTCGAGAATAATCTGAAGGATTTTCTTCCTATCTGCTCACATATTGTTAATGAGATTGACTGTTGGTTCAGGTGTTGCTAGCCTGCTTGTGATTGGTTGACATGTTTCCTTCATGATCTCGTCTAATGATTTTGGCATAAGAGCATGCGTTAGCCTGGCAGGAGAGCATTGTGAGGCTTTAAATACTGCCAGTGCTTAGGCATTCTCACTAGAACGTTTCTATACAGGACCTTTTTCTCATTCATTGCATTGCTTCTATGAAATATATCCAAATGGGATGAAAATAACGAGTCCTTGGCTCTCTGTCTGTCTGTCTGTCTCTCTTACACATACTTATGAGCTTAGTTTCATTAAGAATCTATACACTGGTGTATATTTGAGGTTTCCCAGTTTGGCTGAGAGAATAGCCCTTCAAGTTCAAGTTGGCTTCACTGCCAGTTTGGTTTCTTTCTTTTGCAGTTTTTCAATTTTATTTTTATTTGTGTATGTGTGTAGATGCCAGCAGAGACCAAAAGCACACAGTAGGTGCCCTGGAGCTGGATTACAGGGGTTTTTGAGCTCCCCAATGATAAGTATTGGATCCCTGTTTGCTGGGTTCCTCTGCTGCCGATACAGTAAGCCAAATCAAACCAAATTAATAAATCCAGATTTAATAAACAGGGCAATGCAAAGCAGAGCATTCCTGGGTAACTCTCGGGAAGGTGAGAGAGAGAACATGAGAGCACACGTGGCAGTCTATGGGCCAGGTCTAAAACAGCCTGTGGGCCGTCTTGAGCACTTCCAGGTGAGGAGCTGCCAATGGCGGGCTTTCTCAGGCTTGGGATCTGGAATAAGAGGAGTGGGGCTGGGCAGAGCTTCCCCACACCCAGCATGAGTGCTGAGAACTGAACTGTCTTCTGCAAGAGCAATGCTTGATTTTAAGCACTGAGCAATCTCTCCAGCTCTTGTAATTTTTTTAAATTAAAATAAAATACATGATTTCCTCTCTCCTCCCTCTAATCACTCTCATGTCCCCTCCTCCTCAAACTCATGACTCCCCTTTTAAATAATTATATATGCAAATGGCTGAATCTGCTTAGTGCTGCTTGTGTCTATGTTTTCAGGGCTGACACTGGCATGGCTAACAAGTTAGGGGCCCAGTCCTGGGGAGGTTGATTCTTCCTCTCTTGTCAGTCATTGTTTGCCTACAGCTCTTTGTCTAGGGGTGAGGACCCCTGAGATTTCCCCTTCCATGTTAGCACGTCTATCAATATTGTCATTGTCCAGGTCTTAGTAATGTAGTATCCTAGCTGACTTTTTGTCAACTAGACACAAGCTAGAGTTAGTCACCGGAGAAGAAGGAGCCATAATTGAGAAAATTCCTCAATAAGACTAGCCTAGGGAAGAGCCTATGGGGGAATTTTCTGAATTAGTGGTTGATGAAGAGGGAGGGGGATGGCAGACACTTGTGGGTGGTGCCACCAATGGGAAGGTCGTCTTGGGTTCCATAAGAAAGCAGACTGAGCAAGCTATGGGAGCAAGGTAGTAAGCAGCATTCCTCCATGGGCTCTGCTTCAGTTTCTGTCTCCAGGTTCCTGCCCTGCCTCTCCTCACTGATGGACTGGGATGTGTGACCTTGTAAGACGAAGTAAACCTCTTCCTCTCCAAGTTGCTCTTGGTCATGGTGCTTCATCCAGCCCCGGAAACCCTAAGACAGGCGGTGTTGCTGTTTTCTTCCCCCTCCATCTCTTGTAGTTCCTGACAGTTTCCTGACTGTCAGGACACACATGTGTTAGACTTAGCTTATTGACTTCTTGACCCAGCCATGGCTTTATAATATGTGTTCCTGTCTGATAGATCAGTTCTTCCTCCTCTCTTCTCTTGGACTTCCCCATGGGGACTGAATCTAGAACCTGATTATTGATATTTTATTCTTGGTTAATGGTCTTAAGGGATTTGAAACAGGCTGAAGGGTGAGCTAGGGAAGGAAATAAAAGCAGTTTTTAATGGTGTGTTGTAACATGCCTACCACTGTAGGCAGCAGGGCAGCGGTCTCACAGAGATCATGTAGAGAGCTTGGAAGAGGTCCTGGGGAAAGTCAGCCTGGACACTGAGAGGATGGGAGCTCCACACACCGTCATGCCCTCCGCACTGTCTGCTGCCTTTCACACCCCTGCCTGGGCTGGGTGAGACGTAAGAGATGCACGCCCTCAGGGAACTAATAATCTTCTGTGCATGTTGGAATGCACATTCATTTAAAGTCCTCCACACACCAATGTTCCCCCTCTATTTCTTTCCCCACCATGAGTTTTTCCTTTGAAATCACTTTCCTTTGATTAGACTGTGCTTTACTGAGAAGCTGCGACTGCCTTTAATTTGCCCTTGCTCTTAAAAGACATTTCCCTGCTTATAAAGTTACAAGAACGACAGGCTGTTTTGTCTTTTTATTTTTGTTTAAACTGGCCCTTAAGAAGCATTCTTTTTTTTTTAAGATTTATTTTTATCCCCCCCCCCCCTTGTGTGTGTGTGTTTCTGGATTAGCAAGTGCCCCGAGGGCACAGATGCTATAATGTTCCAGGACTTTGCTTCCTCCTCTGGTGCTTGGCTTCCTTGGGGTCTGGTGTGGTAATTGCATTACTGTCTTGACAGCTCTTTAAGGCTCTTAGGGTGATGAAGGCTTTTCATTGGGAGCTTTTGATTGTGTTCATCTGGTTGGTTGGGTCAGCTAATGGGTTACATACCATTATTGGGAGTGAAAGTTCCATTTTAATTCAAGGTTATTTTATTGTCGTTCTTACTGGGGATGTAGGGTGGATACAAGTATTTTTTCATGCTTTTCAATGGGAATCAATCTAGCCAATCCCCACAAAAGAGACACAGTAAGAATTTCCTAGTCAGTGTTTGCCAGCCTAATAATGAAGAGAAGAAAAATGACCCTGTTGCCTGTCAGACAACTTGAGTACAGCGTTATAACGTGTAACCAATCTCTGTCACTGGTTTTCATCATTGAACTCTGCTGTTACAGCCATCCAATATGAATTAAAAGAATTGCATTTGACATTTTAATAAAAGGCAGAAATGCCACATTTACCCGGTAGCTTCTAGTGAAGATGTACCCGCATGAGATGAATGGCGGGTACTCAATAGAGAAGGGTCAAATGAGCTTGCTGTTCACTTGCTTCTGGGAATGGTGAGTGACAGCCCCAGCGGCTGGTGGACACTGATGAAACACCAGGCTCACTCTTTGCTGATGTCAGTGGGAGCCATAGGCAGGGTCAAAGAGTGAATCCGAACTCGTTCCTCTGTGTACAATCTTCCGAAATACATTCTGCAGAAGGAGTCTGATTGGCAGGCATTTGGGGGGTATGTCAGGATCACTTCTAAATATTTGCAAGTTGAATTGTGAGTTCTTTGAGAATGTATAAAAAATATTAGCTTTCTGATCTCTAGAATCTGGAAATCAACAATTTCTCTCTAGACTTACATGTTCTGCGAACTTGAACTCACCCATCCAAAGACCAGGAATCTTCAGACTCCTGCGACCTTCTGCAAACACTTTGCTATGTGCTTGTTACATCCAAATGTGGGCTTTGTAAGAACAGAACACTTGGTGTATTAACAAGTATGAATACTTGGTGTAGGATTAACAGACATGGATTATCTAATGCAAGTATCTAGTGATTTCCCCTAAGTTCCAGGTTTCTAGGCATTGTAATGTGCACTTGGCACCCTTAGCACAGAGTCAATCGATCTGGGAATTGCCTATATTTTCAATTATGTATAAGCCTATTATCTCCTAATTGGTAATCGTTTTCAATTTGCTTGGAAATAGCAATTCATGCCATTGGATAGCAGTTATAAACCCCTCCTAATGAACTCAATGAATAAATTTCAGATAAATGTATGATACCCATAAATAGCAATTCTCATAGAAGGTGATGGATTTCGAGTGATAGAAGCTTGCTCTCATAGGGCTTAATGAAAGCAAGTCCATTTAGTTAGAACATGGCGATGGCTCACAGTCTAACAAACTAATAACAAACACCGAGTGTTTACAGTTTGGGGTTGTCCTAGTGTCTTCTGAGGTTCACTTATACTTTCCCTCCTCCTTCCATCCACCCACGCATGTCTCCATCCATCCTCCCATGCATCCGTGCATATGTTCATCCATCCATCTATCCTGCTCACATTATCCCTTGTTGGTTAAACTTTGTTCTGCTTCTTGTGATAGGGGAGATGTCATGCCTGCAGTGTGGCATTTGTCTTTAGTTCAGCAAGTCCAAAGAAAAAACTTCCTAATACGAAGCTCTCAGTCCCAGGAGGATTGTGACTGGCATTGTTAAGTGTCACCTGTCATATATGTGTCTCCACAATCATGCAGAGCAGAGAACAGGAAGTTCTGATTGGCTGCAGGTACTGATTGCCTACTCTTCCGGAGGACAGTGGATGGATTCTTACTGGAGAAGAGGATGGTGGGAAAATATTACACTAGATAACCACAAGAATCCCTCAGACATCTTTATTGTAAAAATGATTGAAAGCTGGGGATGGGACCAGGGCTCAGAACCTGGGTTTGAATTCCGTATAAAACTCGGACATAGCTATGAAGCCTGAAACTGCAGCCTTGGGAGATGGAGCCAGAGGATGCCAGGAGCTTTCTGGCCAGCCAGCCTAGCTAAAGCGGTGAGCCTCTAGTCCAGAGAAAGACCCTGTCTCAAAAAATTAGGTGAGGAGCCACAGAGGAAGACCCTCAATGTCCCTTAGCCTCTCCATGCACACACCCATATACACACACTTTGCACACCAGTGTGTGCGCACACACACACCCCAACAAAACCTTAAAAGCTGCTAAACAGTATTTGAGAGTACAGTTTTGAATCCAAGCAAAATAGAGTTGAGAAAATGATTTTTAACTCACTTTCAGCATTTGGAAAGCTATTTTCTCATGTTAGAAAATGCTACCGATTGTAATCATTATAGCAACTAGATATGAAAAGGGACCAATGCAAGTGTTGGGAAAAGGAAATTAATAACCGTTTGCTTAGAGTTGTTTCTCAAAGCCACTAAGAAATACTAGGCTTGGGGCTGGAGAGATGGCTCATGGGTTAAGCATACTGGCTGCTCTTCCAGAGGACCTGGGTTTGATTCCCAGCACCCACATGGTGGCTCACAACTGTCTATAACTCCAGTTCCAGGGAATCCGACACCCTCACACAGACACACATGTAGGCAAACACCAATGCACATAAAATATATAAATCTTTAAAAAAAAAGAAATACTAGGGTAGGGCCAGCAAGATGACTCAGAAGGTAAAGGCGCTTGTTGCCAAACCTGACAACCCAAATTGATCCCCAAAGCCCACATAGTAGAAGAAGAGAACTCCTACAAGTTGTCCTGCGAACTCCCTATGTCATACACACATATGTAGACATAGGCATATGCACAATAGATAAATGTAAAGAATTAAGAAATGGTTATTGCTGACCCAGTGGGTGGTAGTCTCTGTATCTGTTGTTGCTAGTAAGAAAGATATGAAGAAGCTAGCATTGATGTTTGGATCCTAAAATTTTGAGTTGTCAGTAAATGATAGTTTCAATATGTCTTCTTCAAGCAGATTTTATTTTCAGTAGAAATGACGTAAATTGCCTAACAGTCACAGAACACGTAAAGAGTAGATGAGTGGTGAGTGTGTGCCTGTGCCCGTGTGCAGGCAGCTGTCTTAAGTGCATCCTCTGAGCTGACAGTTTCTTTCTCGGATTACAATCTGCTTGTCTTCCTCTTTGTGGAGAGACATTTACAAAACTATGTATGGTGTTATAATTCATTGTGTTGGAGAACACCCAGATGATAATCAGTGGTAGAATGGATAAATAAATTGCAGGGGACAATTATATGTCTCTTACAGTGAATAGCTATACACACACACACACACACACACACACACATTAGATAACATAAGATAGACATGTATGGATGCACACTGGGTAATTTCATCCTTCCAAATATTATTCATCATGGTTAACTACTGTCTTAGTTGGGGTTTCTATTGCTGTAATGAAACATCATGACCAAAATGCAGGTTTGGAAGGAAAGGGTTTGTCGGGCTTACCCTTCAGCTTTGCTGTTCATCACTGAAGGAAGTAGGGACAGGAACTCAAACAGGGCCGGATCCTGGAAACAGGAGCTGATGCAGAGGCCACAGAGGAGTGCTGCTTACTGGCTTGCTTCCCGTGGCTTGCTGAGCCCACCTAAACCCAGGACCAACAGCCTAGAATGGTACCACCCATTGTGGACTGGACCCTCCCCGCTGATCCCGAAATAAGAATCTCAGCTGAGATCTCAAGGCGGCATTTCCTCAGCTGAGGCTCCTTCTTCTGATAACTGCAGCCTGTGTCAAGTTGGCACACAAAACCAGGCAGTGCAGCTGTTGTTATGCTCAGGGATGTTTGTTTAAATGTGAAAGACTGGATTCTATGACAGCAAGGTTTCCTGCGGTGGGTAGAAAGAGCTCAGCACTGTGAGACTGGTTTGCTGTGTTTTGTTTCTTGTCCTGGGTGTTTAGTCCACAGGTCTAACCCCTGTAATGTAAGAATGCATTAAGTTGTGCATTTGTGAGGACTTTTCTTTTTTAATGATGTTTCTATTCTTTAAAAGTTTCATATTTTAATTTTTATCCTTTGAACATATCATACATGTATACAATGTCTGTCATTCATATTTATCTTTCACTTCTCCCCCAAGCCCCATTACATCTTCCTCCAAACTTCAAATCCTTCTGATTGATTGATTGATTAATTTATATCCTGTAGATGGAAGCTGCTTGTTTGTTTCCTGACCACCCAGACCCAAATTAATTACACAGAAACTATATTAATAGCAGTACTGTTTGGCCAATGACTCTAGTGTATTCCTAGCTAGCTCTTGCATCTTCAATTAACCCATTCCTATTATTTTATCTTTTACTATGAGGTTCATGATTTACTGGTAAGGTTCCAGGGGTGTCTGTCTCCTTTGGTGGCTACATGGTGTCTCTTTGACTCTGCCTACTGTCTATCTATCGCTTTCAGTCTGGCTATATTCTGCCCTGCTAGGGCCAAAGCAGCTTTATTCATTAACCAATAAAAGCAACACATATACAGAAGGACATCCTATATCACTACCTATTGAGTCCAACTAGTGATTCCCATATGTGCATGGGGTCCTCCACTGAGGCATGGAAAACCTACCAGTGGCTACACTCCCCTTAAGTGACTCTTTCTTGTCTAGCAACTATCAGCTGCCTGTAGCTTCTCAGTTAGGGGCAGGGCCTTGGCAGCCCTCTCCATCCATGCTGGAATTGTTAACTGGCTTTATCGTTTGCAGGGACCCACAGCTGCTGGGAGTTTATGTGTGCAGTGTACGTGTCCAGATAGCATTTCATAGGACCCTCCTCATCCTATAGCTCCTACATTATTTCCACTTCCTCTCCAGCAAAGGTCCTTGGAGCCTTGGAGTGAGGGTGGGGTTGGTATAGATGGCCCATCGATGGCTTGACATTCATAGCTGCTGATTTGGGGTCCTTTGAACTGAAATACATCTCTGTGTTAACCAATAACATTGCAATAAGTTTATCTTCTCTGGATATAAACATGAATATGTAGACTATACATATAGTATGACAATATGACCATTTTGAAGACCAGCATAAATATGTTCTTCTCTATGACTCTGTGGCCTTGGGTTTGAGCTGTGTTTATAGGACAGACATGAATTCCCTCATGTAGAGCAGGGCTCAGGTCCAATCAAGAGAGTGGTTGGTTGCCCCATCATTGGCCTTTCCAGTTTTACGTCAGTGGCACTTCTTGCCTATGAGGCTGGTATTGTGGCATTCGGGGTCCAGTGCTGGGTGAGACTATCGATGCGTTTTCTCTTCCAGGACACTGCATAGGGCTTCTGATCACTATGGAAACTATCCAGTAGGCAAAGAGGTTCTTGATCAGTTCAAGATCAAGTTTTCTATGTCCTGCAACCAGTGTGTGGTGTCTTTAGCAGTAGGGTTTTACCAATGGGTTATGATGAGCATCCAAGAGCAATGACAATGGCCTTTTTGATTTGGGATGTTTTGGGGGAAATAACTCATACCAGGCACTGATATTTTCATAATTCATATCTTCTAAGAGAAACATTGTTCACTGATGGGGAGAACATCTGTTCAAAGCCTTTAAAACACACACACACACACACACACACACACATACATATAATACATTTATGTTCATAGTAGCATTTCATAAGGCCATATGTATCCTTCCTTTTGGCTAACTTTTCTTCTGTTTTTCCTTTCTCCCACTATCCCCACTTAAACCTTTAGCTCACAGTATTCTTTCCCCCTCCCAATCTTCCTTACCACATATATTCTACTGTCCCCCTTTCTTATCAGTTTTTCTGCTTGGATTGTGAGATCATGGGTTCCCAAACAGCTTCTTCATGCACACTTTGTTTAAGGGCTCTCATCCCTGCATGCACACCACATCACTGTGTGCTTGAGCACTTCTGCACCCAGAATTACCCCTTTCTACTTTCAATTCACCTGCATCCCCTTCACTAAATGCATCTCTTTCCTAGTGGTCAATATCTGGCTTCCTGGCTTCCCACATGTGGTCCATATTGAATACGAGAAAGATTGTTGAGATAAGGCCCTCATACAACAATTGTCTTTGAGTCTGGGTGACTTCACTTAGTATAATTTTTTCAATTCTATCCATTTATTTACAAATTTCATAATTTAATTTTTATTAGCATCCAAGTAATAGTCCACTGTGTGTATATACCACATTTTTATTATCTACCAGGTGATGGACATCTAGGTTTATTTCGTTCACAGCTATTGTGAATAGAACATGTATGTGCAGTCATCTCTGTAGTAAGACACAGTCATGGGACTACGTGCCCAGGAGTGTATAGCTGGGCTATAGAGTAGACCCTACATACGATTACATTCATCCTCCACTCCCTTCTTCCAGCTCTTCCTAGTGTGAGAGGCATCTTCCTGTATGAACACTTCAAGTTAAAATATTTAAAAAGACACTGCTTTATCTTTATTCACTTTATTGAAATATAAATCTGAACGCATCACCTGTCCAATCAAAATGTGACAATTTTCTTTTTTTAAAAATTTATTTATTTATTAAAGATTTCTCTCTCTTCCCCGCCACCGCCTCCCATTTCCCTCCCCCTCCCCCAATCAAGTCCCCCTTCCTCGTCAGCCCAAAGAGCAATCAGGGTTCCCTGTCCTGTGGGAAGTCCAAGGACCGCCCACCTCCATCCAGGTCTAGTAAGGTGAGCATCCAAACTGCCTAGGCTCCCACAAAGCCAGTATGTGCAGTAGGATCAAAAATCCATTGCCATTGTTCTTGAGTTCTCAGTAGTCCTCATTGTCCGCTATGTTCAGCAAGTCCGGTTTTATCCCAGGCTTTTTTAGACCCAGGCCAGCTGGCCTTGGTGAGTTCCCGATAGAACATCCCCATTGTCTCAGTGTGTGGGTGCACCCCTCGCGGTCCTGAGTTCCTTGCTCTTGCTCTCTCTCCTTCTGCTCCTGATTTGGACCTTGAGATTTCTGTCCAGTGCTCCAATGTGGGTCTCTGTCTCTGTCTCTGTCTCCTTTCATCGCCTGATGAAGGTTAATATTCAGGAGGATGCCTATATGTTTTTCTTTGGGTTCTCCTTATTTAGCTTCTCTAGGATCACTAATTATAGGCTCAATGTCCTTTGTTTATGGCTAGAAACCAAATATGAGTGAGTACATCCCATGTGCCTCTTTTTGGGTCTGGCTTACCTCACTCAGGATAGTGTTTTCTATTCGTTTCAGTATCAACTTACCCCTGGACCCAGCAATACCACTCTTGGGAATATACCCAAGAGAGGCCTTATCATACAACAAAAGTATATGCTCTACTATGTTCATAGCAGCATTGTTTGTAATAGCCAGAACTGGAAACAACCTTGATGCCCTTCAGTGGAAGAATGGGTGAAGAAAGTATGGATGGAAAATGTGACAATTTTCATTTAGAAATGTGATCTAAGACTTAATGTGGGCAGATACACAGCCACGCTCAAAATCCAGCTAGATTTCTGGGTGCCTGTAGCCACATGCTAGTCGGTGAGTCTGTCTGTCTGTCTGTCTCCCTCTCTCTCTACTTCTTACCTTCCCTCCCTCCCTTTCTCTCTCCTTCTTTCCCTTCATTTTTTTCTATAGCTTATCTGTAATTCACTACATAACCTAGGCTGGCCTTGAACTCATGGCACTTCTCCTGCCCCAGCCTCCAAAGGCTAAGATTGTAGTAATAAGCCACCACACATAGGTCCATAATTTTCTTTATAATCAATTACTACAGTACTTTTGTGCATAATGAATATTCTAATAGCCAATGTGATCTATAGAAATATAACTAATTCATATTTATATCTATATTCTATGTCTAAAGAGAAATTTACTATAAGATATTGATTCATGGAACTATAGAAGTCCCAAAATTTGCCCCCTGAAAACTAAAGATCCAGAGAAGATGTACTTTTAAAGCAGAATACTGGGTATCCAATGGGATCAATTTCAGCTGACATTTGAAAGCCTGGAAACCAAGAATACCAATGGCAGGAGAGCATTGATGCACCAGGCCAGACGGTCAGCCTGAGAGGAGTCGGGTGGATTCTTCCTCTCCAACCTTTAATTCAATGTGAGCCCTCAGTGCATCAGTTGCTGCCCCAATAGTCTGTCAAGTCCAATGCTAATTTCTTGAGACACACTCAAAATTAACAACTCATCCATGGGTCTGGGTATGGTCCACTCAAATAGTCACACAGATCAATTTTCACATTTGCTCTTTATTAAACTGCAGGAAAAGTGAACCCCTGTGAGAAAGTAATTATTTTGCAGCTATAACTTTTTAATTTTGTATATTTTTATTTTTTGAAACTAAAATATAATTATCTTATTTCATCTCTTTCTTCTTCCAATGCATTCACTTACTCTCACTCAAATTCTTGACTTCTGTTTCTTTAAATATATACATACATATATATATTCCTAAATATATAAATATAGCCTGATCAGTTTGTATAATGTTACTTGTATGAATATGATCTAAGGGCTGACTACTGGGCTGACCACTTGGTATTGGATAGCAAATTTGGGAGCTCTTCTCTGGGCAAGACTATTCTCTTCCAGGCTCAGCATTTCTTAGTTGCCTGCAGCTGTTTGTCTGGGGTTGAGCTCTTGTGAGTCCCCTCCCCACACACTTATCAGCATGTTTCTTGGTGTTGTCCTTGTTCAGCTCATGTTCAGGCTGAGCTGAGACTCACGTTGGTGAGACTCTCTGACAGTTCCAGGAGATGAAGTCTCACAGCAAACTTTTTGTTCCTCCAGCTCTTACTACTGTAAGCCCCCTCTTCACCATGCTATGGGAACCTTAGATGCAGGCACTGTGTTGTAGATATATCAGTTGGGGCTGGACACCACAAGGTCACTTGTTGTTCTCTGTATTTTGGTCACTTGTGTTTTTCTGTAATGTTCTTCATCTGTTTCAAAGAGATATTTCTTTAATGAGGGATGAGAGCTATACTTACTTGTGGGTATAAGGATAAACATTTAGAATATACATAGGAATTATTTTGGCTTAATAAAGTGGCTGTTGTAGGTTATGCTTTAAGATCCTTGACTTCAGTAGCCTTGGGTAGTTGGCTAGTTTCCACCAGCAGGCATGCTTTTCCTCTTGTTGAGCAGGCCTCAAGTCCCATCAGGGAGTTGTTGGTTACCCCCAAGGTATGTGTGCCATTATCACACCCTTAGGGATTTCATGCCATGCTGGCTCATTGGTTCAGATCATAAGCATCATAGCTGGGTAGGACTCTTAGCTGCTTCCCTTCTTTGGAAGTTTGAGTGGCTTTGTATGATACCATGAAAATTAGTCCTCAGGGAGGAAGCTTTCAAGTCAGAACCATTTTGGATCCTCTGGGTCTTGTATCTGAATTTAATAACGTGTTTTCCACAATGGGCACTTAATATCTATCTCTGAGAAGCATCCAGGGGCAACAGAAATTGGCTGTTCTGGGACAATCATAAACAACAACTCCAAAGGAGGGTTCTCTTATCTTGTATTAGGACCTTTGTTAGATAGTCAGTGGCTCTTGAAGGGAATATTATCAGCCCAGATATATTTTTATATTTATATAAATAAATATATATCTATATGTAGTTTAAATAAATTTTATATATTTATATATAGTAGACTTATTATATCTAAGCTTAGGTAGATAGATAATAGTGTGATTTAATATGCACACATGCAGATTTGGAGCTGTGAACCACAGATGAGAGAGACATGCAGTTTATCCTCCTGGGTCTGGGTTACCTCACTCAATATGATCTTTTCTAGGTTCATCCATTTGCCTGAATATGTCATGATTTCATTTTTCTTCAGCACTGAATGGCATTCTATAGGGCACACTATGCTTTCATCAATTCCTCAGCTGAAGAACATTCTCATTGTTTCCATTTCCCACCTATTGAGAATAGAGCAGGAATGAACATGGCTGAGCAAGTAGCTGTGGACTAGGAGTCCTTTGGGCAGATGCTGAGGAGCGCTATAGCTGGGTCTTATGGTAGATTTTAGTTTTAGCCTTTGGAAGGTTCTCCACTCTGTTTTACAGTCTCAGCAACAATGGAAGAGGATTCCATTTCCCTACATTTTCTCTATATTTGTTGTTGTTCTTTTGTTCATCTTTGCCATTCTGATTAGGGTAAGATGAAATCACAAAGTTGTTTTAACTTGTGTTTCTCTAATTGCTAGGGTAATGTGTGTGTGTGTGTGTGTGTGTGTGTGTGTGTGTGAATGTTTGTGTGTGTCTACAAATATATGCATACTCACATGCACATATGGAAGCCAGTGGTTAACATCAGGTATCTTTCTTTATTGCTCTCCACCCTAGTATGTGAGACAGAGTCTCTCACTGAACCCAGGACTCATTGGTTGGCTAAACTTCTGGCCCCAAGCTCTGGGGACGCACCTGGCTCTTTCCCTTCCTCAAGCTAAGGTTGAAGGCACTCACCACCTGCCTGGCTTTTCCATGAATGCTGGGGTCCAAACACAGATTCTCATGCGTGTTCTGCAGGTACTTTACCTACTGAGCCGTCTGGCCAGCCCTAGAACTATAATTCTTATAGTCATGGCATGGCCGTAAGATTATATGCCTAAATGAAAACACCATAATGATACAGACTGTTTTGTACAATTGACATAATAAAATACCATTTTTAAAAAAAAATAATGTGAATTGGAGCTCACAGGTTACAAGAACATTTGACAGCTTCCTTTCTATCCTGTTACCTTCTTCTTATGTGATTTTTAGTTTGCTGTTTGACTTTCTCAGTGTGTCAGGTCTAGAAGCTTCTAAAGTTTAAGCAAGTTTTTAACACTTGATGTTCTCCTCTGAAAAGGAAGTTCTGCTCTGTAGTTTGACCTCGGAAAAATTGCTTTCCTTTGTATATCTGAATCTTACTTTTCTCCAACATGGGTCAAATAAGAGGGTTCCTTCTGAAAATTCTCTCTTTGATCTACCTGAGATAGAGAAAGTCACATCCTGCAGAGAAACTTTGTTTTCAACAAATATTCAAGGGGAAGGGAGCAGAGGCCAATGCAAAACTGGTAGCATCAGAAATAATTTAATTTTAAAGATATCAGACAAATAGAAAATCAAGAACTATAACAGCTTGAGAGACGGTAGGATAGCAGAAGAAGAAGCAGGATTATAAAATGAAAATTAATCTTTTTGCTCAGTGAGTGCCCAAAGAAACCCCAACTCCAACAAAAAGTCCTGTTGTATTGATATTCTTCTTTTGCTCCTTTCCTGCTAATGTGGTATTCAGCCTCACATCCCACCGGGGAATGGCTCCCTCTGCCACCACACAACTGTAGAGAGGTTGAAGATGTGTGGGTGACCGTCAGCTCTCACATTTACCTTCAGCAAGCAAGAGTAATTGAATAGAATTTTCTTCTCTTTAGACGTTCTTCTTGCTGCTTTGACTTTAACTAAATTGCATAACAACAGTAATGCCAAGAACCATTATGTGTCAGGAGCTGGGCAACGAATACTTTGCAACTACTATCACATTTAAACTTCTTGATAAGCCCCTGAAGGGAGTTTCCAAGATGGCTTCCAGTTACCATGGATCCTGATAACTGTGGCCTGTTGTGGTTTTTCCCACACTGAAATGAGATGATCTGCATGGCCAGATGTGTAACGATCCATGGGACTTTTGGATTGAAAATGACATTGTGTTTATGCTTCTACATGATCTTCTGGCTTGCTTATGCCTGTCCCTATTCTTTGGGGACATTCAAGCAGTCCTGCTGAGAGGTCTATTAGAAGATCAATTGCACTGATAGCTAGGCCCAGCTTTCCAGCTCTATGAATGAGTCATCTGGAATTTTCTAACCCTAGTGAAGTCTTCAGATTTGGTGGCCTTAGTGCCATCTTTGACTACATCACTAGAGTGTCCATGCCCAAGTCACCCAGCCAAGCTTCCTACAGTCTTTCAGGTCACTGAAACTTGGGATATCAATTATACCCTGGTTCAGGGTCATGGAAGCAGTGTTGTTTTGTCTGTTATGTGGCACAGGTAACGAGCAGAGCAGACGCTGTTGTCATTGTCATTACCGAGGCCCAAGGTGCCTAACTTCCAGATGTAATCATTCTAGAACTTTTGGGCTAGTAGAAATGAGATTTCACTGGGGATTTGGTTCATCTCTTTTTTTTTTCCTGAAAAGAAAAAATAACTTCTAACTGGAAGCAGCATTTTTGTCTATCAAAGCTCCTATCTGTTAAAATGTGCTAAAAGGGTGTGGGCTAGGGAAGTCTATCATAAGTGCAAAACACACTGTTTGGCTCCAAAGATGTCTCAAGTTTGTTTACAGTCCATATATTTCTCACTGGCTAGAAAGGATTTGAACATTTCTGAGAGTTAATTTCAGACCAAATTGGCCATTTTCTGTTTCTCTTTTCTGGGAGAAGATGCAGGGTTTGGAAATGGAAGATGATAAAGGGAAGACGGTGGTGATACATTTTGAGGCATCTAGGATGAAAGGCCAAGCGTGGAGATGATGGATGGAGGCATGAGTGTGGCGATCATGATAGTTATTAATGTGACAAGCACACAATCCTGCAGCATCTGGAGACATTCGCCGATAATAACACACATCAGGAAATTCTGCTTTCCCAAGCAGCACTCCTTTCTGAATTTGAACTCTTGTAGACTTGGCTCTATCGTGAGTTCCTGGGACTGAAGAAACTATAACTCCCTATAGAAAATGAATTTTGTGCTTAAGAGCATCTATTCCCCAACATCCCACACAGGAATCGGTGGTACAAATACATGAAGTCAGAGCTCTAGTGCAAACTCCCAAGTCCTGTCCTAAGCGTTAGCTGGGAATACATCTCCCTAGCTCTTCATCATTCATTATATTTGAAAAGAAGCTATCAAGTCACAGACAGTGAGCACTTACTCAGCCTAAACTTTGTTAGGTAGAAATGCAGAGGTTGAAACTTGACATTTACGTTAAGGAAGACAAAGCAAAGCTTGAATTGTTTATTCTGAGAAGTGTCTGGGCCTCCTTAAAAATTCTTTGTGTGAGCACAATTTAATACCCACCCAGCTGGACAATTATCTACCAAGCCTCTTCTAGATGCCAGTGTTGTGTGAGCCTTATAGTCAAGGAGCTACAGATAGGTTCATGAGCAAATAAAGGCAATGCAGTGCATTTAATAATTTCATGTAGTGGGTCCAGCTTTTCCTTGCTATTGCCCTGATGCTCCCTTAGATTAGGAATGGTTACTCTGCACCGTGCCGCTGTGCATTAGAATTATATAACTTGTTTTTATCTGACCCACCTGTCTCCATCTTCCCAGGGTTAGAGGTGTGGGCCACTTACCTGTTTTCTTATGTGTATTCATGCTTGTGGAACATACACATGTCAGTGACTGAGCCATCTCACCGCCTGTGGTGGTTTGAATAAAAATGGCCGGTGGGCTTGCTCATATATTTGAATGCCTTGTCACCAGGAAGTGGCACTTTTTGAAAGGATTAAAATGATTAGGAAAAAATCAGTGGCCTTGTTGGAGGAAGTGTGTCCCTGGTGGTGGATTTTGAGGTTTCAAAAGTCCATGCCAAATCCATAGTCAGTCTGTCTGTCTGTCTGTCTCCCTGTCTCTGCCTATGGATCACGATGTGGCTCTCAGCTACTGCTCCAGCACCTGCCTGCACGCAGCTGTGCTTGCTATGATGACAATGGACTAACCCTCTGAAACTGTAAGCCAGCTCCTAGTTAAATGCTTTCTTTTCTAGGAGCTGCCTTGGTCTCAGTGTCACAACAACAGAATGGTGACAAGGATGCTATCCTTATTAATATCTTTAATTATGAAAAATTTAAAACATGCACGTATTAGGAGTACATTATGAACCAGCTTCATTAGTGCACAACATCCCCCATCTTTTGTTGTCTCCCTCCCCCCCCCCCCCCCCTCACATACAAGCACTTTTTTTCTGGAGTATTTTAAGGTCAATGATTTCTCTTTACTTACAATTTTTTTTCCTAAAATTGCTAATATATAATAACTTCCTTACAAATACTCAGGATCACTGCAGTGTGAGCCTACCTAACAATTTTTAAAGCATTATTTTAAGTTAGTTGATATATCCAGCAAGTACTAACAGCAACAGAGCCACTAAGCTTTGAGAATGGATAGGGTTTGATGTGATCTTAATTAGCTAAAAATTAAAAGTAATTAATTCACTGAACAATGATGATTTTTTTTTACCTTTTATTATTCATTTGGGGGTCTCAGAAGCCAAACAAGGTCTGCCCTTGCACCTGGTTGGCTAAAGACTCTTTATTTGACGTTCAGTCTCTCTTCTCTCCGCAAGCAATTTACTGCTCTGCTAAGCTTTCCCCACGTCCTGAATTTGGCCTAGCCATGTTCTTATAGGAGGTTCTTGTTTATCCATTCCCCCTCTCTCCAACTGCCTGGTGGGAGGGTCTAGAAACTTAGCTAGAACTAGGTCTGGTCTTTTGTTTATGGGCTCTCAGGGATGTTGTGGGGTGCATCAAGTGAGATCTGTAATCCCTGCTTCATATAAGCAGTAAATATATACAGTGTTAGGTTTCACCATGGTATCCTTGTTTTTTTATTGCTTCTTGTAATGCTACCTCTCAAAGACAGAATTCCCCTCACTGAATAAAATTTGAAGATGCCCAGGCTGGTGAAAGACACTCATGGACCAATAATAGAAAATATGAAATGTTTATTACCTTCATAAAGGAGCTTCCCGAGAGAGCTCAGCAGACCTCAAGCCTTTATACACCAGTAGTTTCTTCTATATTAGCTCTTTTATAAGTCTCCATTATTTAGCTACTACTGCTTATCAAGTAGTGGTTTAAAACAGTGGGTATTTATTTTCCTCACTGTTCCTGTCTTAAGAATTTGGATGGGACACACCTGAATGCCTCCTATCTGGGCCCCTCTCGTGCCACTCCAGGCACGCCATTGCCTGGACTCAACTCTGTCTAGATGCTACCAACAGCTCATTCAATGGCTGCCAGCGGGCTCCAGAAGACCCATTTTAAAGCACATCCACACCATTGCTGCAGGCCTAGTTCACAGTTCACAGTACGGTTCTCTATGTAGGTTTCTGGACTACCCAACGATATGGCAGACAGTGATCTGAGAAAGAGCCAGAGGTACCAAGGCAGACCTGTAGAATAGGACCCCACCACTCAGACTGTACGTGTTCTCATAAGGGCCTAAGCATAGTGTGCATTCAAAGGGAGAGAATTCAAGTATACAAATGTCAGGGGACAGATAGTACAGACTTATGTCTTATAGGCTTTCTGTCATAATCCACTTTATCTTCCTTTATCCTGACTGGTCAGTTTGATGCCTGCCTATGATGTGTACCGTACTCGCTCCTATTCTGCCCCTTGCTTTCTCTTTTCCCCTTCCAGCCTTACATTCCATTCTTCTCACTGTCTCAGAAAACGTTTGCATACTTCGCCTTGTGTTCCCAACTTCATTTCAGTTTTAGCTGAACAGCCGAACACAAGAAATATCCATTGTCGGTCTTTTGGCTGAAATTCTTCAGTTCCTTGACTGGATGAAGCTTGTTTTCTAGTAGATTCCTCAGGAAGGGGTGATGGCTTATCTCAGTCATCAACCCGCACTCTGCTGTGCATACCTGTCAGGGATTTTCCTCACCAGATTATCTGAAGCAGGAAAACCCACCCTACGCCTAGGTCACAACTTTCGGTGGCAGTCCTCATCAAAGGACATGGAAGAATGAAGCTTTGCCTTTTGATTGCTTGCCCTCACTCTCATTGGCAAGTCCGTCTGTACCGTTGTGGCATTGTTTCTTGCATATTAGAATCTAATCTACTTTTAACATAGGCTGAAGATAGCAGCTTTTTAGGACCCCAGCACCTAGTCAAGACCGCTGAGACATCCAGCCTTGTGAACTGAACAGCTATCGGATTCTTGGCCTTCCTGTTGTGAGAGCCATTGCTGGTTTACCCAGACTACATCCTGTAAGCCAAGCCTAATCAATCTCCTTCGTGTGTGTGTGTGTGTGTGTGTGTGTGTGTGTGTGTGTGTGTGTGTGTGTGTGGTGGGGTGTTCATTCTATTTGGTTCTGTTCTTTTAGAGAACCCTGATTAATGCAGAAGAGATCTTGCCTGCTATCTTCCCTGGGTTTTTCCATGATCAAATGTATTTCTGTAACCTCAATAACTTAAGAACTTAACTTAATCTCTGGCTTGCTTCTTAAAAACCGTGAGAGGCTTCCGTGGTTGCTGACCACTCTGAGTTGTACAGTGCTTGCTCTGAGCTCTGGGCTCCCAAGCAGCCATCTGCGTCCACCTGCCATACTGATGTTCTAGCAGGACCTCACCTGCCCTGAAGAGCAGCTCTCTGACATTTACAAGGTCCAGGAGACTTCTGGCTGAGTGCACCTACAGATAGAGATATTTGGGGACAGAAGGAAGCATAGTAGAAAGGCTTCCACCAAAGGCCCAAGCCCGGTGGTACCAAAAGCACAGAACTGGGTCGTGTTTGTTGATATTGTCACAAACCGTCCCTAACAGAAGCCAATGCCATGGAAGAAATATATAACGATTGCATGACATCACTCAAAGGCAAACTTCAAGGACAGAGACCAGAAAAGAAGTAAACCTCTTTTGACAGGGGCTGCAGAATTTCAATAACTATCAGTTTTTTATTGGTGAAAATATGAACCCAGGCAGCACAGCTGCAGTCCTGGACTGCCATGAGAATCCTTGACCCCGTCTGCGATTTCCTCCAAGAGGGGCTGAGAGCCGGAAGGATGCTAACGAGTTGACCAATTACCTTGCATCTATCACCTGTCATCATAAACGGCTGCTGCCTGTCAGCCCCATACTGCCAGGGCATAAGACAAATGTGACTGATGTCATTTCGGGCTCTTTATATATTTTTACTATGATTTGTTTAGAGCAGAGCCATTGTGTTTATGGTTTGTTTCTAAAAGAGCATGACACGTAGGCGGTGTGAAAGTGTATTCAAACTAGGAAAAATTGGGGTGAAGTGATGTCACACTGTTGCCTTAGTAAGTTAAAGTCCCTAAAAAGTCTAGGGTCTACTGGGTCTGCACAAGCTGGCTCCGGGAGAAAATGAGCCCGACCAGGTGGGTTCATCTGGACCCGAAGGAGCAGGTGAACTGCATCAAAGAACTGGGCGACCATAGAACCAACTTGCACAGGATGGGAGCCTCCAAATCTGGTATGGCAGAGTATCACCTTGTGACACAGTGATCACAAGAACTACGCTGACTATCTCAAAGCCATAAAGACACACAGGGAGACATCCTAGCATGTAGATTTACGAGAAACTTACATATGAGTATAAAATTTAAATGTTTTCCATAAAACATTTTTCTTTGTTTTCTCCCTCTTGTTTCCCGCTGCTTGTATTTTTTTTTTATTTTTTGTCTCTGCCCAGCTGTGAAGATGGGATGCCCCATGTTTAATCTGTTTGGAGGGTTGACTGTCATGAGGCAAATCTTTGGACTTAGTGAATCAAGTAGTAGAGATAACAGGTCTTTAGTGAGCAGTGCCTATTCATTGTATTTGAAAGTCAAACATGGCAAACTGAGGGAATGGCTAGTGTGTTCGTGAATGTCTTCCCGAGCAGAAAAGCCTGCAGTTGGCCTAAAATGGATTCTTGACCTTGAGATAGGAATGCATCTAGTCACGTGGAATGCAACTCTTTGTTTAATGTGTTTTTGTTCCAAACATTTGATATGACTTTGAAGATGATTTTCTTAGCCTTCCCATGTGTGAAAAAAACTGTAAGAAATGTAGAACATGGAGCTAGAGAGATGACTCAGTGGGTAAGAGCACTAATTGCTCTTCTATCGAACTCGAGTTCAATTCCCAGTACCTACATGGTGGCTTATAACCATCTGTAACTCCAGTTCCAGGGGATTCAATGCCCTTTTTCTGGCCTCTGTGGATATCTGTATGTATATTGTACACAGATATACATCCAGGCCAAGCACCATACATGTTAAATTGTATGACCTGTATTCAGGAAGTTGTTGTAGGAACTCCTTCAACCTTTAAGATACCACCCCATGTTAGATGCCATTTGTAAGTGGAGACCGTGCCTGCATTTCCTGGCCTCCCAGACCCAAATAATCACACAGAAACTATATTAATTACAGCACTGTTTGGCCAATAGCTTAGACATATTCCTATCTAGCTCTTACATCTTAAATTAATCCATTTCTATGACTCTGGTATATCACCATGAGGCTGTGGCCTACTGGTAAGGTTTCCAGCGTCTTTCTCCTTCAGCAGCTACATAGCATCTCCTTGACTCCACCTATTCTCTCTCTTTATCTCTGTTCAGATTTCCCACCTGGCTTTATTCTGCCCTGCCATAGGACAAAGCAGCTTTTTTATTAACCAATGGTAATAAAACACATTCATAGCATACAGAGGGGAATCCCACACCAGGAAGTAACTGATATCTGCTGTATATCCACCCCTTCTTATCCTTAGGTGAACAAAGAAGATATCTGAAAATGACAAGTAAAAGTCTTGAGGAATCCATGGGGGCTGTGCAGAGGGGGCTGGCCAAAGTGAGCACAGGATTGCAGAGCAAAGTCTTGCCACCCATGAACCCAAAGGTGGTCACAGAGGAAGAAGTGAACCGGATGGTAATGTATCACAGGATCTAAGTGTAAGACATATAGGGCAGTATACTTGGGTCAATGCCGTTTTGTTCTTTCAGAATATCAGAGAATCGCTGATTAATATCATGCCAGCCACTAGAATGCTGGAGAGCATAAATGCCTTCCAAAGCTGGAGGACTTCTTAAATTGTATATATCCTTCAAGGTGCAGGGTTGGATTGGGTAATCAGTTGTAATAAGAATTTCTGTCTTAGTCCATTTTCTGTTCCTATAGCAGAATGTCAGAAACTGGATGACTCATAAAGAAAAGAAATTTGTTTGGGTTTGCAGTTGCGGAGCCCAAGAAGTCCAGCTCTGGGTAGCTCTGTCTGGTAATGGCCCCATGCTGCAAGCACCCATGTGTGGAGGGAAAGGAGCTAAATTCCCAGAGAACCATTAATTCCTTCTCTAGGACTCTGACACGTGACTGTGGGGGACACACCCAAATCATGGAAAAATGTGAATAAGCTTAGCAAACTTTTCTGAATGGTGGGTAGAGCCACGTGAACTGCCACTCATGTAGTTCAGTTGAGACAAATGTCAGATTCTCACACAGCTCCGCCCAATAATCTGTTATCTGAGAACTGGCAAGAGTTGTTTTTATAATTTGCAGGGCACAGAGCATTATAAAAATGGCTGATATCTGGGAAAATGGGCAGTTTTCTTTTCAAATAAAAATAGGTATATTTCTAATGAGTGAAAAAGTGATGTGCTAGGAACTGGATTATGAATCACAAGCTGTAAAAACAGTAATAAAAAAAAGTGTGGTGCTGGCCATGATATTCCCTATGTTTTAAACCCAACCTTGAGTTACATTTTAATTAGAAAAATGAAGTCAGTCATTGCCTCTTGTGGTGACTACTGGTCTTGTCTATACAAGGCTCTGGCTTTTTGTTGTTAAGATTTTGTTGTTTTAATTTAAACCACACTATTGCTGATACCTCTTAACACTCTGTTACTCTGATCTGTGTTCCTGCCAAAAAGGACTTAAAACCAAGTTGAAAGCAATGTTAGAGACAAGTCTTTATTTAAATGGGCTGAATTGCAGAGATAAGCATTATTGAAGAGTTCTAGACCCTAACCTAAATCAGCTATGTTAAAGACAAGTGTTCATTTAAATGGGTTCAGTTGCAGAGATAAGCATTATTGAAGAGTTCTAGACCCTAACCTAAATCAGCTGAATTACATATTCCAAGCTCTTATAAATAGTCTTGGCATAGACTCTACCAATGATCATGCCCCCCTTGCATGTAAAGTAGGCCTGGACCAATAAGAACTTTCCAGAACAGCTGTAAGTGCACTACAGTGACAGGTTTGGGCAGCTAATCCTCTGCTGGGCTACTGTTATGTAAGTAACAAGTTACATGTATCTTCTCATAAGACTGGTAAGAACTGAAATACTTTGTGTTCTGATTTTTGAGTGTGAATCTGATCGGCCGCAAGATCCAGCTCTGATGCAAGCTTACAGTTCCGTGTGAATACGTCCTTCCTTTCTAAGTGGCTGGACCACACCTCTAAGATCCTTTACAATTTACATATCCTTTTAGCAAGGTGTATGTGCTCTAGTTAAACACCCCAGTGCTCTGCTTACCTGATCTGTAGGTTCAGCTCTGATGTCTGGAAGTGGTTTTGTTGTGTGTATGAGCACAGGTGCTCTGTTCTTTGGACAGATCCCTGTGCAGTCCCTGGGCTTATTTTCTCTAGGGCTCCATTGTGTGCCTCCCTTGCAGCTGTGAGGGGGCTAGTGCATGTCACTTGCAGTTGCTGCACTCAGACCTCAGAAGTGCATGGGATTTCTCTTCTCCTGTATAATTTAGTTATCCTCAATATTTTATAAGGGAACTTAGTGGCATTCCACAATTATACTGAAAGCTACACATACAAATTATTCATTACCAGTGCTTAAGAGAACCCTTCCCCAGACTAACCATGCTGCAACTGGCTCTTGTTGAATTCTAGCTGACACCCTCAGAGTTCCTGAAGGAGATGTCCCTCACCACGGAGCAGAAATTGGCAAGCACACGAATTATATGTCGGCCACAGATCACCGAACTCTTAGACATGGGAGAAACAACACATCAAAAGGTACATCAAAACCTGGAGGGATGGCTCTGTGATTACAGAGGACCCAGGTTCGGGTACCCCATCAGACAGTTCTCACTGCCTCTTACTGTCCGCTCCAGGAGATCTAATGCCCTCTTCTGGCCTCTAAAGGCATTGCACCCACGTGTATAACACCACAACACGTAATTAAAAATCAAAACACAATCTTTTAAAAAGCACATCAAGGTGAGCATAGGCCACATAAATACTCACAGTAATAGATGCTAAATAGAAAGCAGTGTTTCTAGGCTAGCCAATCCCCTAGGGGCCGGCTTTGCCACTCCTTTCGTATGTGTTGATCTCTGTGACCTGGTGACGTCACTACAGTTAATACGGGCAAACCTCACTTAAAGTCACTTTTGACTCATTCTCCTCCCTATTTAGTTACTTCTGACCAGTATTTGATACAACTATTTACAGGGTGAGAGGAATTCTAAGAATTATATCAGCCAAGCCCAAGTAAGCTCTCTCCTGGTGTCCCACGCTGTCCTTCCTTCCTGAACTGCCCACGAGTGAAGAGGGAGAGGGGGAATGCAGGCATTTGCTAGCTGGCTTTGGCCCATTCCCAAGAAACTTTTAGCCTTAAAATAGCAATGGTTCACATTGCTGTATTCTAGTGTCAACCACATGTTCTTGGCTTTAGGAGCAAATACTTTTAACCCCACAGATATTTTCCTTCATGATCGCCTGGCATTAAATGATGCTCACAGAAGTTGGAGCGTCGGCTCAACCCTCCCCCTGCAGACATGCTAACAATCTGGTCTGCACGCTCAGACTGTGAACTCTTCATTCATGCTCAGTGTTTTCTTAGACATGGCTGAGTTTTTCCTATGTAACTGTGTTCTTGTTTTATCTGCAGGAGGTTTATTTCTTAAAATCTGAACAGTTTTTCATGTTCTTCTGAGTTCCTTCCCTTTAGGAACATCAATTATGGATGTGTTGGGCCTTCCTTGTCTGCCCTGCTGCTCTGACTTCTCTGCTCTAACCCACTTTTAACTTTGTGTTCATCTGTTTTATTGACATGACACTGAGCAGGCTGTCCTCTGTGTCCCTTCCTTTGCCTTATGTGTCTGTCTCTCTTAAGTGCAGCCAAGCAGATGCTGGTCATCTCTAATCAACCGAAGCCTTGTCTTTTCTGAATCTTGTAATCCATTAGGGTCCAAGTGATCCTACTGATTTGTGGAATCTTTCTTCTTTCCTTGAAACTCTGCTTTCTCTCCTAAATTCAGTCCTAGATCAGGGCCTCCTAAACATTGTTGACATATGACCCCTTTTTGTCTGAGAAGATATTAAGTGACAATGGTTATATAGGCACAGAAGATAGGTGTGTAAGACAGGCCTGGGAAAATGGCTCAGTGGTAGCATGCTGGCTGAGCAAGCGTGAGGACCTCAGTTCTAATCACCAGAACCCATGTACAGACAGACATGGTAGCATATGTCAGTATCCCCAGTGCTTTTACTACGAGATAGGAGGAAAGATGGGAAGATCCCAGAAGCTTGGGGCCAGCCAGCCTGGTGTAAGCGGCAGCAAACATGAGACCCTGTCTGTCTGGAACAAGGTGGGAGACAAGAACTGACACCCCAGAATTTCTTCAGACTTCTCCGCATGTGCCATGTGTAGCGAATTTGCACTGAACACACACACACACACACACACACACACACACACACACACACACACACACACCCTTTACACATATAAAATAATTAAAAATAAACTTTCAGAAAAGATAGGTATACAAAACAAACATCTGATAATAAATTATAAGGAATGGATTTTGAAAAAGTTCTTTGCCATTTTATCATTTACTTTGATTTTTTATTGCATGTTGTTTACTTATTGTGTGTACACAAATGCATGCTAATACTTTGGCATGTGTGCGGAGGTCAGAGGACACCTGGTGGAGTCAGGAATCACACTCAGGTCCTCAGCCTTGGCTGCACGTGCCTTTACCCACTAAGCCATCTTGCTGGCCCCCAGTTTTAATTATTTATTAAATATAAAAGCAAATTTGCATACTAATGGGATGGGTGTGCTTGTTTATTTTTTCACTAAGAACTAATCTTGTTTAAATAGCACCACAGGATGGAGAGGAATGCCAGCGTTTTCCAGAGCTGGTTGATCTTTTGGTATCTTCCTCCTCAGTGCTGAGACCACTGCCCTTGACAACTAGGAAGCCCAAGATGGCGGACGCCTGTTCAAGGCCATTCAGGAACAGTTAGAAACTCTATCTGAACTCCAGCCAAAATTCGGTTAACTATTTTTTTTAAATGAAACTCGTCAGAAATGGAAGCAATGGGTTTTAGAACCATGCAGTCCAGTCCAGATGTGTACTGATTTGACATTTCCCGGCTAAGGGGTGACTGCAGGAAAATATGGAAGGTCTTTCTGTTGTTCTGTAAGCAACCATCTCTATAGCAACAGAAAGTGCTGTAGATCCAGTAAAGGCACTGCAGTTCCTAACATGGAACAGTCTTGACTGTGAGCTGCAGTGTTTCAAGCAGCCCTTGCTGACGTGCGTGGTACAACAGCAGCCACAGTGTGACGCACGCGCATCCATCTCATTGGTATGCATGCTGTTTAGTGCTGAGACTGCAGTAAAGTCCTGAGGTGCAGCACAGGCCATGGCTGCCAGAGACACCGAAGGTTCACTATGCCCTTGACTTTGAACTAATTTAGGGTCATGCATTCAGAAACTTCTCGCTGTTCACAAGGTTTTCATGACCCTTTATGTCTAGTTATGTGACCCCATATGAGAGCATGGCGCACAGATGAAGAAGCTGTGCCTTAGGTGACCTTTTCAAGGAGAATGATGTCTTGGATCCTCTAATCTCTTCTGTAATTTATGTAGTTAATATTAGTGGTGCCGGGGAGGTGCATGGGATGCCTCCTGTCTGCTAGGCAACTGTCTCTAATGAACTACATCCTCAGCCCACATTTGATGCAGACCTTCATGGTTATATCTCATGCTATGTGTCGGTCTCCGGACTCAATCATATATTCAGCTCCGTGTACAGTTGACAGCTCAAACTTGATATGTTGGAGATCAAAATGCAGGTTTGAGTTCTGTCTCTCAAAGCCTCTGTTTCTTTTGCCTCTTGTCTCCTGCAGATAGTAATCCCATTTATCTTGTTTTCCAGGATGCACTCCAGAGTTATCTCTGCGCTCTCTCTCTCTCTCTCTCTCTCTCTCTCTCTCTCTCTCTCTCTCTCTCAAAATCAAGCAGAAAGTGCTTTAAACTCCTTGATTTGCACAAATATATTTTCAGTCAAACCATTTTCATCATCTCCTCAACCATCAGTCCAGTCACAGCATGCAGACTGTCCAAATAGCTGTCATGGAAACAGCTCCTCCCTCCCTCCCTCCCTCCCTTTGTTTGTGTATGGGTGGTGTGTATGTGCATGTCTGTGCTTGCATGTGTGTGTGTTGGGGAGTATGCACATGTGTGTGTGCACATGTGTGTGTGTTGGGGAGTACGCACATGTGTGTGTGCACATGTGTGTATGCACATGTGTTGTGTTGGGGAGTATGCACATGTGTGTGTGTGTGTGTGTGTGTGTGTGTGCATGTAGAGACTGACAAGGGGTTCTGCACTATCCACCTTATTTATTAAGGCAAAGTTTCTCACCCAGAGTTTACAGATTTAGTTAGTCTAGATAGCCAGCCTGCTTCTGGGATCACTCATCTCTGCCTTCTGAGTGCTGGGGTTAGAGGTGGCTACCATGTCTGACTGGTGTGTAACAAGTGCTCAAGCCACTGAGCCATACCCCAGCCCTCTACTCTCTGATTCTGTCTCACCTCTCCATTCCCAGTAATCCACAGTACAACATGAATGAAGTTTTAGACTGTAAATGAGGTCTTGGCGAGTGGGTAAAAAGCTTACTGTCAAGCTTGATGACCTGGGTTCAATTCTCAGGTACTGCCTGGAAGAGAGAGAACCAACTCCCACAAATTGTCCTCTGGTCTCCAGGTACACATCACAGTAAGCATATTTTGCAGGTATGTGTGTATGCACACATGCACATGCACACTAAATATACATGTAATTAAAATGTAAATGGGATCATGTTACTCCCACATTTAAATCTACTTGCGACTCTCATACGATCTAAACTTGACCCCTGGATCCTAAGACTGGACATCCTCCTCCCCTCTTTCTTCATGGCCTTATTGACCCCCAACTGTCCTTCCTCCTTACCCCTCTTTACATGCAGAAGTATTCTCGTGAGAGAAAGGGGAGATTGGTTGCCCTGCTAAAGAGGAAGCTGTGGGAAATCCTCTCTGAGCTAGACAGATGTCTGAAGCAAGTCATACAAAGGTTTAGAGATGGCGTTCCAGTGGGAAGGAAGAGAAAATATAAAGCGTGGGAAGGGATTCCATCACGGACAGGTCTGTTGGTGGCTCAGTTCACTACTGTTGTGAAGGGTGTATAAGCTTGTGCATAATTTTTGGAAGGAGAATAGCCTTCTTCTTTAAAATAAAAACTTGTGTGTCGTATCTGTGTATTTATATATGTATCATGAGTGTAAGCATGTTCATATAACCACTGGCTCCCTGAAAGGTTACTTATGTCAATTTTCTGACCCTTACCTCTTCCTTCAAAAGATTCCTAACTTACCCTCCCCATCGTAGGTTAAATTTTCCTCTGTGTGAGGGGAACGTGACAGATGCACTCTTTCATTTCTGACTAGTTCCTCTCATATCATGATGTTGCTCATTGCTCTGATAAAAAGCAAGTACCCAATGAAACTCACAGCAGTAGCAGAAAGCCATAGGGATGTGCCCATCCCCAGCCTGATGTGAGTGTCCAGCTAGGGCACACATGTCATGGATAAACAAGTTCTCACTGATGTTGTCTGTATGGCCCAGTCATTTAGATAGACTGGACAGTTATGCCTTTATCATCCTTTTCTCCTTCCCCTATATCTGAAGATCCAAGACAAATATCTCCCTCTATGAGAATACCTTCAGTGGTTTCCTTTGGACATTGTTATAATTATAATTTTTATCTTCCCAAAAATGTTTCTGTTTGAGCTTCTTTGTTGAAAGGAGTTTTTTTTTTGTTTTTGTTTTTGTTTTTGGATAGAGAATATTACTTCTGCAGGTTCTCTTTGTTTGTATGGTCGGTTGGTTGGTTGGCTGGTTTGGAGTTGTTTCCCCAAGGTTTAAATGACATTATTTTCACACTTTTTACCCTTGTTAATTATGTTGAACAGCCAACACTTTTTTGTTTCTTGGATTAAAAAAAATACTCCCTTTTTCCTGTTAGCATCTCTTGCACATTGTTGCCTCTGTTTTCAGTGGTTTTATAATTACTACCTAGGTGTGGATGTCTTTTTAACCCTACTGGAGCTCATAAGGCCTCCTGCATGTTTGCATTGGCGTTATCATCAACTATAAAAACCTCTCTGCCATTGTTCTAGCAATAACGCCTCTTCCCCACTTGGGCATTCCCAGCCTCCAAATGCTGCACACATTCTAGGCCTTTTCACATATCCCCTCCCATATCAGTACTGAATTTTCTCTCATCTCAGTCTGCCTTCTTCTGAACGCTCTTCTAAACCTTCCTCCGTACCAGCACCACTTCAGCTGTGGCTAACCTGCTGTTAAACACGTACACACCCTGACTCCCTGCTTCCCATGACCGTGTGTAGTACAGACCCTGCATTTACTTTCTTGCTATTTCTACCTTTGCTAAATTCCGAGCCTTGTGTTTCAGAGAGTGGGTCACACTGCTGTTTTCTGCCACCTCTTGTTTGTGCTGGCTTTTTGTGCTGACATACTGTTTTCTCATATTTATGGCTGGTTTATATAATTACAATCTGCAGGTTTTTGCATCTTAAAGAGCGTTCTTGGTTATGAGCTATAAAATTTCACAATTGGAAAATTGCATAAATTATCCAAATCCTGTGGTGATTCACTCTTCCTTCCGAGGAGACATGGTTGCTGATGCCAGACCTCTCTGACCACCGGCACTGAAGGACTTAGGGACACTAGTTCATCCTTATTCCTCCCTGAGCCCCGGCACTGAAGGACTTAGGGACCCTAGTTCATCCTTGTTCTGTGGCGCATCTAGCTACAGATCAGCGAGAGTAAAGCCCGTCAGAGTCCTACCCTTCCTAGACAAGCTTTGGAAGACTAGTCTCCGTCTCTCTAGCCTTGCTGCAGGATCAGGAGGTCATGCACATATCTCAGCCCCTCAGTCTAATGCATGGGGGCTGACGTAACCCAACTGTCATTATCCCCTGTGCTCTCTATGGCCATCCATCCTCTTTCTCCTGGAGCGCAGCTAGCAATTGTTAGCCATGTGGCAAGCACACTGCTGATAGAACTCTTGGGTTATTCTCACAGGCTAGCTGGGTCAGCATCCACCTTATTTTCTGAGGCTCTCTTATCGAGATGTGGAACTGACTAGGCTATGTTGGATGACCAGTGTGCCCCAGAGATCCACCTGCCTTTGCCCCACAGTCTTGGGATTACAGGCATGCACTACCATGCCTGACTTCTTATGTGGGTTCTGGAGACCAGAACTCATATTCCATGCTGGAAGCTCTATACTTTACTGAGCCAGCTCCCAAATTTTCTGTCTTCTTCCGTAGCGAAGTTAATGAAAACAATCTCACTCATTTTAATTATTGTTATGGTAGTTTCCCCTTTTGAATGACCCCCCCATGTTCTTTATTTTAAATAATTAGATCTTTGCATTACTTCCCCCAGTCATCTTGACCATTGTTCACAGTATGAGTAATTTTCTCTTTCAATTGCAGTATTCTGGAGTTGACTTGGACCAGGCCCTATTTCAGCCCTTTCCGTCAGAAATCATATTCCAGAACTATTCTCCCTGTGAAGTCTATGAGGTTCCATTGGTTTTAAGAAACAACGACAAAGTGAGTATGTTTGCTGGCATAGGCGAACTCTATAACTTGTAGTTTTCTTCCCTTTTGTGGTCTTTTCCATTATATGACACAGTCTTGAGACTTCGTCTGCAGAAGACTTGTCTCGACGTCCATGCTCCTTTATAATTAAATGGAGGGCTTCTTCTCTAGCCTTGTGTCTTTTCTTCTTTAGAGATAAAACTAGGGTTCGTTTCAAAGAAAAGAATTCAATGCCAGAGGATTTCCTTGACACCTGATAGTAATGGAAGGGGGATTATGGGAAAGCTTTGAGTACAGTTAAGTGCAAAAATAAACAGATGGTGTGCGAAGGGGGGACACCTCAGCAATACTAAACTCCAAGGGAAAGATGATAGGAGTGTAGGAAAAGAGGTGAGCTACAAGAAAAATGAGAAACTGAGTCCATGCAGGAGCCCAAAGCAAGCGGGAGGACGTGGAGGTGTGTTCACCCAGCAGCTCACTAAATGGCTCAGTGATGTCTTTCAGAGATCAATAGGGTGATTAGTGCCAGCAAAGCCAGATGCTGGAGACAACGGTAGGTTTAGAGTTTGGCTTTGTTTGTTTGTTTCTGGCTGTACGGCTGTTAGCGAGAGAAGCTCACAGCAGAAGCTAAGGGTAAGCAGAGCCATGAGAGAGAACGGAAGGTGCCGAGGGTCCTGTCCCTGGGCCTCAAGAAGAGCCACATTCTGTGGACACAGGGCTGCCAACAGGTTCATTTCTCATGTAGAATTCTCTTCTCCCCTCTTACAACTGTTTTATACTTGTTATGTATTATTAGGCTAGTAAGGATGGAGTGGGCCTAGTCTCTAGTCCCTTGTAATTCCTTCCAACCCTAAACAAGAAGCGACTATCAGTAGGTCTATCTGAGGAAGTTGGGGTAAGGGGAATATATAAATTTCATCTTCCAAATGGCACAGTTTTTGTGGATAACCCAACACCTCTTGGGTGAGATTCAGCCAAAGCATTGGCCCCACAGGAAGTCCTCAACCAGGGACCTTCCAATTATAGACGAGCAGGTGACTCTCCAGTCTCGGCAGGTTTGTTCTCACATGTCTTACACCAGGCTGTGTGCTGAGAGGCAGATATAAGCTCTCTTCTCTCTTCCTAACATACGAGTGCCCATGGAGACCAGAGGTGTCGGATGCCCCTGAATCTGGAGTTACGGTCAATTATGAAGCACTCAACACGGGAACTGGTGTCTGAGCCTGTACTCTTGAGCACTGAGCCATCATCTCCCTGGTCACCATGATGCTCTGGTGATGCTCTGGTGAACACATATGTTGCTCTTTTCCTGTCTAAAATGTGCTCTCCAACCCCACACATCTGTCTGTATGCATGTATGTGTGTCTGTCTGCCTGTCTGTCTCTGTGTATATGTCTGTCTGTTTCTGCCTGTGTCTGTGTCTGTGTCTGTGTCTTTCTCTCTCTCTCTCTCTCTCTCTCTCTCTCTCTCTCTCTCTCTCTCTCCCTCTTTCCCTGACCCTCCCCAGGGTCTCCCTGTATAGACCAGGCTACTTTTGAGCATCTGCTGATGCTGATGTTGGTACCTCCTCCTGAGTGTGTGCTTAGTCTTGAAGACTGACTGTCAGAGCCCTTAGGATAAAGGTAGACTCCACCATTTCCCTTTTCAGCTGAAGCCATTGAAACCCTGGTGAAGGCCACACATAGCAAGGAGTGGCCACCTCCCAACACCATCATGCTTACTGTGCCTTCCTCTGGTGCCTGGTGTGACCATCGTGTGTCTCCCATGCAGATCCCAAGGATGGTAAAAGTTGTTGAAGAAAGCTCACCTTACTTTAAAGTCATCAGCCCCAAAAACATCGGTCACAAGGTGGCCCCAGGAGTGCCGTCTATATTCCGAATCCTCTTCACTCCAGAGGAGAACAAGGTAATGACAACACTGGCCAAAAAAAAAAAAAAAAGAGTATGTATCTCAAGCACTTCGTAGTTCAACTCACAGGACTGCCTGGTGTTCACGGTAGTGTTGGTGGTATTAGGAGTGGGCTGTGGTGGTGGTGGTGGTGGTGGTGGTGGTGGTGGTGGTGGTGGTGGTGGTGGTGGTGACATTTATTTGGTGGGTCTTGATATTTTGGCAGTAGAACTGGTGATGGTATTTTGTTGTTGATGGTAGTTGTATTAGTCTGGGTTTTTGTCAGTGGTTTTATTATTGTTATGGATACCTGAGGGTAGGTGTGTGAAGAAGGGATTTATCTACCTCCCCCGTCTTAGAGGCTGACCCTGCCAACAGCTCTAACTGCAGCAAGCCCACCCACTACCTTAGCTGAGTCACCTCATGGGGGATAGCATCCTCTGCAAAGGGGAGATAGCATGGAGTTAAAGGAAACTAGAACTTGCAGAAGGACCAGCACTGAGCTCCCCTCCAGTCTCCACCTCTTAAAGGGATACCACCTCCCAACACCATCATGCTGAAGACTAACCCCCTGCCGCCCCTGAACCCCAGGACAAGCTGTGTGCAAACACGGCATCAGAGCTTGTGTTGGCGGTGCTCTGGAGATTGTCGCTTTTAGATTTGGTGGTGGTGAGGGTAGAAAGGGAGGTAGCAGAAGGAGGGTTGCCATGCTACTAGCAATGAGCAAAGAATTGTTGGGTGACGAGGGTGCCCATGAGCCCTAAGTCATTGGTCTATGAAGAAGCCTGGCACTGCTGGACACTCCCTGCTAGCCTGGATCCAGCAGGTTTATACTGTGTACAGAGAGCCACCAATAAAGAGAAGGTCCTGCCTGGACGCAGTGAGCTGAGAGAAAGGATAGACAGTGGGTTTATAGGACAGGACACTAGTAGGTTGTGTGTCCTCCCTCCCAGGATTCTAACATAACTTGGGAAAGAGACCTGAATTCAAATATTGATTGCAGTCAACCTCAATTTGAGCAAAAATATAGTCAGGGCTCCAGGCTGAGATGGAATTTCCTGATCCCCACTGTCTACCAGATAACTGGTTCTCCGTAAAGGGCTGACTTCCGGTAAAATCTCCCTCATCCACAGCCAGGAAGAAACAGCTAACAGCAAAGCCCTGCCTGGTCAGCTGAACCCTGTCTGCACACGAACAGCCAAAAGCTAAGGCCCCTTTCCCTCAGCACCACCCCCAGGCTTTCCTAGGTCATGGGAACCCCAGCTCTTCCTTGGAGGGAAGGAGCTAGGATGCAGGAGTCGCAGGCACAATTGCTGGTTAGGTTTTCTCCTTCTTGAGCCCACCTGGGTACTCAGGAGATGGCAGAAGGGATCTCACCACAGTGTGGAGGAACTAGAAGGGAAAACAATAGTTAAATGGGTAGAAACAAAAGGCTCCATTGTCAGCATAGGTAGGGGAGATGATTTCCCAATGCACCACCCCTTCTGAGGCGCCACTAGCAGTGGACAGTTGTTGGGAGAGGAACAAGCATTCTTTCCTGAGGATGTGGCCACTGATGAGGTCCCCATGCTCCAGAGGCTGTCCCCATGCCTGTGCACCTATGGGCAGCATCGACTGAACTTAATGAGTTATCCTATATATGAAGTTGGGAGGGAGCATATTGAAAGAGACTTGGATGGGGAGATAATGAGTATATATGATAATATTTCATTCTATATAAGTATGAAATTCTCAAAAACAGAGCCCTAGGATAAAGAGGTGGGCTATGGGTAATGTTAATAGTGGGAATGCTTATCTGTATGGTGCCATTATAGTGGAAATCAGTAGATGAGCCAGACAAGATAGCTCTGAGCCACTTCTCTGCCACTAAGACTCACCACCTGCTGTTAATGTCATCACCAGGTCTCACTGCTAATGTGGCTGCCACTACTTTCCTGAAGGGCAGCAAGGCAGTCTCCTGTGACTCTCTCCTGCCTCGTCACTGGTCATACTGTTTGTTTCTTGGGTGGTGTTTGTGGAGTTTCTGTCCTGTTTGGTGACCGCTGACAGAAGGGAAGCTTTTTGCTATGGATTGTCGAGCCAATCCCTGGTGGCCTAGGTGCCCAATCCTAACCATGCAGAAGCATGAGGCAGACAGTTCTCAAGATCAAGGCCTTCTTGGGTGATAGAATGAGTTCAAAGCCAGCCTGGGTAGCTTCCTGGGATCCCATTTCTTGATTAAAAAGAGAAGAAGAAGAAGGCCTGAGGATACAGGTCAGTGATGAAGGACTCACCCAGCAAGCATGAGGCCCTGTAGGTGATATTCTGGTTTCCAGGGCTCCTCTTACAGCTGCCAGCAGTATCCAGCGTTCAGTGTCCCACTCCTCACTGTTGGGAAGCCGACAGGGCCTGTGCACAGAATGACCAGCTAAACTCAGGCATGCTGTCTTTCGTGCTGTTGCAGAAGGCAGCAGAGGAGAAACGAAGCCAGGTATGGCTTAGGAAACAGTCATTTCACTGAGTGTCCCGGTTTCTTCTGTTGGCTGAATTGATAGTCAAAGAGTTGAGCACCACACAGTTTGCCTCTGTGTCCCCTGCTGCCCGTTCCCTGGCCATTCACAATCATGCTCCTCACATCTGGGGGAGGGGTGAGATATGTAAATTAATTTAATAAACTCTATTTAAGATTAAATTAAGACACATTTAATAAGCTCAGTTGGATTGTCAGCACCAGTGTATATCAGCACATTGAAGATGACAAGCCATTTGCATTCTCGCCTGCCATCTTTTGATTGGCTTCCTGGGCATGGCGGTTGCCAAGAATGCCAACTGCCCAGATAACAGGTGCAGTTGATTTACTTTGGCTTTCCCTGTCTCCTCCCACACAGACTTAAAAAAAAACACTGTGTTATTAGTCTACTAATGCCATTGTATGCAGCATGCACCATGGAAGCGTAATAGTCAGTGTTTTAGTCAAATAGCACCAGGGAATTCTGGAGCCTGTCATCTATTTTCTTGACCTCTTAAATTATGTTTATTATTAAATTGAGCTGGGAAAATATTAAGCTCTGGTTAGGAAGCAGCACAGTATACTGACTTAGGCTCGAGAAAACATGTTTGTATAGTGCTGCAGGGTGAGAATGTAGCAGTATTGGGAGGAGGGAATGCAGGGTGGAGCTTTAAGAATCATGTTAGATGAAATCAGAATGAAGGCACATCATTTATGGTTAAATCTAGGTGATGAGTGTAGAGGCGTTTGTTACACTATGTTTTCTCTGCGGATGTTTTTAGGGGAAATGGTCAATTACCTGTCAAAAATGGTTTTCCTATAAAATTTAATACATGTCTCAAGAAGGAAAAAACATTAGCATATCTTATGTGTCCTAGATATATAATAATCATAAATTCTATTGCCAGAACTTTGAATTAAAGTGTAGATACCATAACATCTTTTAGGGTGGATATGAGATGGGATCCCGTGGCACCTAGACGAGCCTTGAACTCACTGTTCAGCTGAGAATCCCTTCGAACTATTGACTCCCCTGCCTCTGCCAGCTCAGTGCTGGAATTATCAGCAGCAGGCATGTTCTCCTAATCAGTAATTTCAGTCATTAGGAATTTTATTTTCTTTCTGTCTAGATTCAGCTCTCCCTAGTTCTGTCTAGGCCTGTCCTGTAAACCCACAGCCCAGCATAGTGCTAGACACATTGGAATAGAACATTGAAATGTGATTGTAAGCTGGCCTATTGTAAGTGTGTCTGTTCAGGAAAGAGGAAAATCCAGAGATTTGGGGCGGGACTGGGGTGACAGAAGGGTTGCTATCTGATATGTAGGAGAGAGAGGCTGATCCTAGGAACATGGTGAAGGCAGAGAGTGTGTGGATGTGGAAGCAAGCTCAGGTGACTGGCAGGGTTAAGGGCACTAGATCACGCTTCTTTGCACTTAAGGGAAATCACTTGTCCTCGTGGGTGATATTATTCACGTGAATTCTAAAAGTAAATTCACATTATCTATTTAAACAACCAGTAATTAAAATAAATTCATAAATCCTGGCTCTCTTTCCATATCCAAGGTCAGAAATGGTTCTCTTAACAGATGGGATATAGCTACCCCCAGGAAGCTGAGATCTTAGCTCAACAACAGGAGGTGCTACCAGTGGCACAGGTCAAACCCAGGATATCTGGTCAATCCCTTTTTAAACTCTCTAGGATTTCCAAAAGAATTCTAGTTTCCAGTTTGGAAACTCCAAATTCTAGCTCCTAAGGAATTCCTTCTGAGGGTGAATCTAGATTGAGAAGCTACTATCTAGCAAATGCTTGTCACTGGTTAAGGATTTGGAAGGTTATCCAGACGACACGGGGACTTCACTAACTCCTGGCCACATCGGTTTTCACTCTGTGCAATTTCCCCCAACACAGAAGGCAGAAAGGGGAGGTAAGGCTTTAGCCTCTTTGACCTTGACCTTAACATGTAGTCATCTGTTGGAGTAGAAGGCACCATTTCCCTCTGCCGGGTCTCCAAAGATATCTATGCCCTTTTGCTTCCTATCAAGGAACTAATGTAAAAACCAGGATTTAATTCTTTTTACTCCCAGAGAATCAATTCTTCTCTGCTAGTGTTTTCTGCTGGTTTTCATGTTTGAAGAGGGAGGTCAGAAAGAAGGCTGTCTGGAGAGCACTGTTACTGGGGTAGCCTTTCGGTGGAGTGATTCACGGCAGAGTCTCATGGTAGAAGGGAGAGAGCTTGGAACAAATACCCTGCCTTTGAATGGTGACCTAGTGGCTCTGCATCCCAGGAAGGAATTCCATCAGCTGGAGCAATAGCTTAGGCTCCTGAGTCATCATATCTGAGTTCATCCCAAACCAATAAAGCAGTATCTACTGGCATGTTACATAATCTGCGATAGATAGTGTATTATATTATGTTATATTATATTATATTCCTAACCTTGGAGATTGGAGTGTGTTTTAAAGGCACTGTTTTACATTGTCTTCATGTTCTTTTCTGGGTGTGGGAATCAGTTAAGAGAAAAAAATTGTGCCTCAGTGTCTAACCTTCACTTAGGAATTTGAGAAGACTCCAAACTGTCCTTGGTACCATGTCAGTCAGCCTCCTCAGCTATCTCTAGCTGCCTTAAACCCCTTACACAGCAAGGCATAAGACACATCAAGAACTAAAATAAAACACCCCAGGCTTGCCTCTGAGCCTGGTTCTGTAGCAGCCCTTCGATGCCTTAATTAATCCTCTTCCGACTGCTTTCCAGTTTATGGCTACCAACAAAAACTTTGCTGGCTGGGTTTGAGCACCTGAAGAAAAATGAAAGCAGTGCTTACCTCTTTAAGATGCCGCTGTCATCTGACTAAACAGTTGTGTGATTGAGTTTTATGGGGCTTCCTAAGACCAGATATTTCACTATAATTTGTACTTCCTTATGTCCGGATGTCATCATTCCCAAGCTTGGCATTGCCATCTGAAAAGCAAAATCAATTGTGAGGCGAAGAGCCCAACAAATTAACTTTAATACATTTTGAGAGTACTGTTCATTAATTTTTATTGCATACACCTACCTGAAGACTTTATGTTCATGGTCCCCCTTGCCAGGAACACTCTGTTCCCTGGATCTCTCCTCGTTAGTTTCTTTTGTAGTCCAGATCTCCATCAAAGGTCACTTCCACCAGGAGGCTTGCTTGGTTCTTTAAGACTAACGAGTCCCGTACCACACAGCATTTGTCTTAGTTACTTTTCTATCATGATAAAATACCATGAAAGGCACTTACAGAATGAAGGTTTATTTGGGATTATTGGTCCAGAGGGATGAGAGCCCATCACAACCACTATCAGGGAGCCATGGCAGCAGACGAGCCTGGCCATTCGCATCTTAGATGGCAAACACGATGCAGAGGAAGCAAACTAAGAACAGGGTGAGGCTGCGACATCTCAAAGCCCACCCTCAGTGACACACTTCCTCCAGGAAAGCCACACCATCTCAGCATCTCCGATAACACGGCCAACTTTGGGACCAAGTGCCCACGTGCCTGAGACTGTGGGAGACATTTTTCATTCAGACTGCAGCTCTTGATGATACTCCATTTTCTCAAAGCCCTCACTGTGCCCTGACTTACCTTGTCCTCATCCTGGCATCATTTTCAGCGGGTGCCCTTATGATCACCTCAACAACACAAGGAAGCACATGCAGACCATTCGCCAAATGGCTTTCACCCAGCACTGTATTTAACATGTGAGATTGAGAACTTCCTCCTTGGCAGACATTTGGCAAAGCGAGCACATTAGCTCACGGTTCAGATCAGTATCATCTCTTGCCTGGGACTACAGTGGTGACCTCCTAGCTGGCCTGTCATACTTCCCCAGCGAGTCATCCAGCTATATAGCTTCAGTCCCCACTCTGGCCACTCTGACTAGCACGCCTCCTCTTTGTAGAGGTCCTTCCTGGCCCCTGCCCAGTATTCTGTCCTTTGATCACTTTATTTATTTACTTATTTTCCATTCACTACTATCCAGTGTTGTATTACTGATTTCTCTTAATTCAGCAAACGTTCACCAAATGTTTGATAAGTCTGAACTCTGATGTAGTGTGGGATGCCTAGAAGTCAGTGGCATGGAAGGGCTCAGCTTAGATGGAGTAGACAATGAGTTCTCTGTGAGAGAGTGGACAGAAGCACCTGAAGTAACCAGAGGACAGCGAGGTGTGAATGGAGCAAGCACTGAGTGTGAAGGCTCGGAGTGGCCCTGGGAGATGGTAGCTGCATGGAAGAGCGAGCAGGACAGGGGGAGATATGGCTGGGGAGAAGATGGAGGCCTCACTGTGGAGTCCCCAACCAGTGTGACTTTGACCAGAGGCACAGCCTGAGCTCACTTCCACCTTAACTGGATGGAAATGGACTTTGAATGAGGAGGGTCTCAATAGCCCAGGAGAAACTGCCATGCTAGGATCAGGGTGGCAGGAAGTAGCTGCACTCAGGATATCTCTTGAATGTAGGTAGGTTCTCAAGAGCACCAAGGAAATAAAGGGGGGGGGGATCTAGAATGTGTTAGTCTGTTCAAGGTCACTCAAATGACGGGGACATCTGCAGCAAACCTGAGAGGATGTCTTAGAACTGAGTTGGGGTGTACTGATCAGGAGCTGGACCTCAGCTGGCTTTGTGGGGTCTTCGTGGGGACTAAGAAAAAGTCCGCAGCCTGGGCTGATTCAGTCAGGTCCAAGAAGAGTGGCTTGGGTGTCAGCTCCTGCTCTCAACTCTCACTCCTGCCCATTGGCAGGGGATTTTATGTGGTGTTGTATGCTGCAGTGTTAATCAGGGGGTTTGGTGTGGGACACGATGTATTTCCATCCAGAGAGGTGCCTGCTGGGAAGCTGGGTGTGGGGCTGGGGGTTGGAAGGTGCAGAGAGAACCACAGGTTTATACACCGGTTATTTTGCCCTTATGTTTATTAATGCATCTCCACAGTGGACGGCATTGTATTGCATATACATTATGAAATAATGTCCATAGACATTATTCGTGTGTTCATTTTCTTTTCCATCCTCATGTAAAGAGAAGAGGTTGTAACCACGTCTGTTTCCTAGCCAGTACTTTGCCAGGCACCTGTACCCTCACCAGAATGACTAGACTAGCGGGGAAACCCACAGCTTCCTCCCTGCCCTGTGGCATCCTGAAGTGCAGGGCACAGCTGATCTGCGTCAATCTGTATGCTAGACTTTCCCACCCCTACTCTGTCCCCAAAGCCCAAAGAGACCTGTTTAAAAGAAAAACAAGAATAAAATAAAAAAAAAAAACTCCTTTTACAGACCACTGTAAAAGGAAAACTAGGGGTTATGGCAGGCATTGTGCAGAACAACTCAGCACGTTCCTCTACAGACTTCTCAGGACAAATAGTGAGGTGATCTCTCTGGCATCCTTTCTATTGAGAGGCAAGGGCCTGGCCAAGTGTCAAAACCTATAAACCAGTGGAGAAGCTTGGAGTTAAGGTTTCTCAAACAGTTGGAAAATGAGGTTGGGGGGTGGAAATGATGAAAGTCTGTAGAGGAACTCTGAGTTGTTCTGCACAATGCCTGCCATAAACCCCTATTTTCCCTTTTACAGTGAGCTTGACCATGTTGGGGTCCCCACAAATAATGATCGTATCCTTTCCTGGCAGGATTATGCCCACATGTTGACCTGTATTACTGAAAGAGAAAAGTTTGTTGTGCCCGTCAAAGCCAGAGGGGCTCGAGCCATCCTGGACTTCCCTGACGAGCTGAATTTTTCCACTTGCCCTGTGAAATACAGCACCCAGAAGATTCTGCTGGTCCGAAACATTGGCAACAAAGACTCCGTGTTCCACCTCAAAGCTTGCAGGTATGCATTCCTGCAACTCTGGCCTTTGATCACTTACAGCCAACTCTGGCTGGACTAGCTTTGGAGGTGGCTTGGCTTGTTACAGCTTCAGCTGCAAAGCTGGGAGACCACATTGCTGTCGACCAGGCTGTGTCTTCATCCTAAAGGGATCAAACATTCCAGGTTTACCATCCATGTCTTACCAAATGTCACCTTCTTTAATACATAGGATGACCCATGGGAATTTATAAGCAAACCTAGATTTTTTTTTTGACCAAGAATTGAGAATATTGGCTGTGTTCATTTGCTATTGATGATACACCAGGTTATCATAAATTTAGTGACTTCAAACAATATAAATTGATAATTTCACATCACAGTGGATATCAGCAGGCCTTTATCCTTTCTGGAGGCTTGTGAGGAGAACACACACCTTAGCTTTTCATCTTCTACAGAGTTGCCCATATTCCTTGACCTGTGATCCTCAGTTTTTTCATCTGAGAAATGGGGGGCTATAGTCACTTTATAGAGTTTATAGAGGATAAAATTAGTTAGCAAAGCCAAGCTGCTGGAGTAATGCACATACTGTATAACAAGTGTCTGTCCTTTTGTTTTTTTAAAGTGAGCTAATGCCGGGTGGTAGAAAGAATACTAGCTCCCCAAATATTCATAATTCTAATTTCTGTTAAAAAGAAATAAAAGATGCTGCTATGCTTGGTTTGCAGAGGAAAGCTGACACATAGTTTCCCTTCAGGAATGAGTTTTATCATATTGATATTTTTATATGTAAACAAGAAGTCACCCGATATGGAAAAACAAATGCAGGCAGAATGTCCTCTTGGATCGGTTGTTTAATTCTTAACACTTTTCACCTATCAGTTTCTTACATATCAGATACATGTAAATGCCAAGAAAGCAAACAAACAAACCCTCAGTCAACAGTGTAACATTGCTGACAAATATCAAAGGCATTTCTGTTCATTTACCCATTCAGCTGTGAACAAATTACCACATTTTCCTAGTGCAGTAATTCAGAGTTTAAGTGAGGAGTAAACTCAGGGGCAGCTGGGAATCAGCGTGAGAGACCCTATCCCCACGTTCCCACCTTACAGCTGAAGGTGGGAGGAAGAAAATGACCTAGCAAGTCCCCCACAAAGTTATCACCGAAGCTGTATTAGCACACACAGACTTGGGGCTTGTTTACCCTTCTCCTGTGTGGCTGTCATCACCATTCGGGTAATGACCTTCCAAGCCTCTTGCGTCATTAGATCACACTGTGTCTGACCATGGGTCACCAGAAGACTAGAGGACAGGAGGAAGGGGGTAGGGGGCTCCTTCTCCCTCTCTTTCCTCAGCTGAGCCCTGTCTTCACTGTGGTCCCAGCTGCCATCAGACTGGACCCCAGGATCTGATAACCCTCCTCACTTCCTCTTCCTTTTGCTTCTGGTCTAAGGTTTGGGATGTCTAGCCGCTGTTGGCCATCCCTCACTGTGTGAAGGCAGGTTTCTCATTTTGCCCGTCTTTGTGTGGTCAAGTCTCTCGAGTCCCCACCTTGCAAATTCTGTTGTTTTCCTCTCCACACTCTTTGTGAAACTGTACCTTTGTGCCTGTCCACAAAATTGATGATTTCTAACCACATTGCCAGCGCAGTGAACCGCAGGGCATCCTTCCTGCGGTCTCTTTTCTGCATTAGCTACATTTGGCTTCTCTTTGCAAGTGAGGCTTCTCATGACTGCAGCGAGAGGGACGTGGTTGGGTTTGTAATCTGCAGTTGGGATTTCTGCAGAGATTCCCTAGTGGGTATCCTTTCTACAAACCACTCAGGTGGTCTGTCTCCCAGACAGGGTGCATTTGTCAACACGATGCCAAATAGACACATAGAGATAGAACTGGTGGCCAGTGGAGAATATAAAGGCAAAGGCCTTGCCTCTTGGTCTGAACACTTTTAGTTCAAAATACAGTGTGAAACAATATCACATAGGAAATTCTGTTAAAACAGATCTTGCTTTTGTTCTCATTTAAACAATGGTTTAAGTGATGTATAAGATAGTTCGGTTTATATAGACGATAAGAAGAAGAGTTGGCTCCCACATCTGAGGCCCATCAAAAATTGTATCTTACTGTTTCATCTGCATGCGCTCAGCAAATGTCTAGGGTAAATAAGTGCTCAGTAAATGTTTATGGGATGCCTGGCCGACAATATGTCACAGAGGCAAAGCTACAACTGCAAACCTCCGCAATGACTTAAACTAAGAACACACGTTCCAAGGACTATAAAATGGGTGTAATGGTTTCTGCACTAATACAAGGAGCAGCGGTGTGCTATAAAATATCCAGAGAACATACACAATTGCCATTCCACTTTAGTGCAGCTTTGACCTAGAACTCTAGCAGGTGACACAATAACGTTGACTGCTAAAGGGGGATTAATATTGGGAAGAGGATGATAGAGGGTTGGGAAGCACCTTAAAGACCTAAAGACTCAAGTTGGAAGTGAAATATCAGAGAGACCATGGGGAGGAAAGGCACTAAGATGATAGTCACTATTTAATATACCAAGATGAGACTCATGATTTTTCAGAAGACCAAATTCCATCCATAATTAAGAATTTGATATTAACGAGGGTGTCATATCAAAACTAAACAGTGTAATAGTTAGAACCCGCCCCAGACCCCGGAGGATCACTGCTCTTCACTTCTTTGTAAGAGTGTTTTCTGACACTTGATATTTTGCAGGCGGTTCGGCCTGGAGGCCTCTAGTAGAATGAAGTGCAAAATCCAATTACAGGCAGTGATTAAACACCAGTGCCTAACGCACTCTGCCCAGTTAGCATCTGATGTATTGAGAGAGCTTGGGCAGCTCCAAGAGGCGAGCGTGATCCCAGGTGACTCCTCTCACTGCTGAAGAAGCTTAGTCTAATCTAAAGCTATCAATTAGCACGCGGGGAAAAGTATCCATTACCTCTCTATAGAATTTAGAATCCTGCGGGTCCTAGAGATGTGACCCTGGCGTCACCTTCTCTGCAGAATATTAGCTGAGGTTCTGCAATAGGATCGCATCCAATTCATTTCAGCATGTTCTTGTGCTACCGAGATGCATTTGGAAGGAAAGTGAAGGCGCAGTATTAGAAAGTGGAGAGGCAAAGGAGAAGTCACAGCTGTGTTGTTCTCAAAGTCAGAATGGGGCCCTGTCCTCGAGGGTCAGAGTCTTACTGAGCCGGAAGGGAGGAAAGGACCTTGGGCCTTGGAAGACTCAGCATCTTCCATAAAGGAAGGATGCCTTGGCTGCTGGAAGTCTACTCCTTTTCTATTCCAATTATATAAATTGATAGAAGAAGGTGAAAGTTTTATTGGTGTTCATGATTGACTGTGGCCAGGGGTGCAGCTCAGTGGCAGAGTGCACTTCCCTGCTTCTTCCCATGGCTTACCTTGCACCAACATTAACTTCCGTGTGTGCCTCTCAATAGCTGATAACCCTTAAGCGGAAAGGGGGTTTCAGGAGTGGGACCCCACATGCAGGCCCACAGGCGCTCCACACGTGGCAGTGTTCTGCGTAAGCGGTGACTTGGAATCTGAGCTCTGAGCAGTGACAGTCAATGGAGTGTCACATGCAGGAAAGCCATGTATTTTCTGATAGGATCCTGGCAGTCGCAGGTTGTCTATGCAAGAGGCTGTCTGTTTGGTCGCAGCAGGTGCAGTACTTGGGGGACTTTTTGGGTAAGGAGACCAAAGCCTCCCACCTGCCCCGCCCCAACCGTCTGGGAGTGTGACAAGTGATACATGTGAATGCGGGCAATTGGAATGCAAAACCTGGGTGGGAACAAATTGTGTTTGGCTTTGAATTCTGAGGGTTTGAACTTGATTGCTTAGATCACCAGGCCCAGAACGGTGTTTGGGTAGGAGACTAAGTTATGCTGTACATGGGTGTGTAACAATCTCCCCAGAGCTGAATGAAGGCAAAAGGGGCAGAAATAGAAGCTCGAAATTAACTGAACACCTGAGTATATCTTTAGGTTTCCTCCTCCAGCATTGCTGGAAAACTGGTAATGATAAAATAGCAATAAACATTTGTATCATGCAATACTCCTGGGGCCAGACATTATCCCAGACACCTTATCCCTTTACTCCACACGGCAACCTTATGAGGCAGGTGCTGTCTTGACCAATTTTTTAGATGAGAAAACAGCTTTTAAATAACTTGTCCAAGGTCATGGCACAGCCATTCGGTCATCTCCAGAGGTCAATGTAAAGGTCAACAACTCCAGGTTACCCTGAAGTAGCGCCAAGAGATCACCAGAGAGTTGGTATCATGTCTACTAGGAAAGGAGAGAGAAAGAAAGATCAGGGGTTGGAAGAAAAGATCCAAACAGAGGGCAATAGAGAAAGTGAATAGGTATTATTCCTGGAGGCCACAGAGATCCCAGCGAACAATCTCAGCCACCACCTCGTGCGACCCATGTGTCTTCTCTGTGTCCTCGTGGCAGAGAGCTTATGTTCTCTGAATCTGAGTTTGTTAGCTACAGGCAGACTCAGAGGATGCTGATCCCAAATGCTGTTGTAGAAGTACGCAGAAACAGCTTAGCCTGCCAGCTGCACTGCCTACCACATTACTTTGAAAAACTAGCAATTTAAAGACGTGAAATGGACCGTGAAAATAATTAAATGGACTGAATTTCCTGTTTAGAAGGAGGAGCTCCATGAGTTATTCAAGGTGCTTCATAGTCAGGTCCAGCTTACTATTCCATTCCAGGACCATTCAGTGAAACTATCCCGTGCTGCTCAAATCCACCCTCCTGCCTCCTGAATCTGAGTCTCCAATTCTGCTTTCAAGATGCAGAACTTGCCCTGTTCATCTCCTTCCTTCTTCCTCCTGTGTGTGCCCGGGAAGCTGACCTCTATGGTACACTTCCGTAGGCCTTTTGACTTCTGTTTGGATTCAGCCAATAGGAGCCTGGGATAAGCAGTCAGACAGAGGGTGAGGTGAGGGACCAGGGTTTTTGTCAGTTACGGCTCATGAAGTTATCACAAAGCACCCACCAGAAATAACTTAAGCCAGGAAGACCTGATTTTGCCTCAAGTCCACTACAGCAGAGAGGGTAGGGAAGAGCAGGTCACTTGACGGCATGGGGGACACTTGGCTGGCTTTTTCCCCTTTTCTCCTCTTTATCCCGTTCAGGCCCCTAGCTCACGCGATGGTGGCACCTGCATTCAGGGCAGGTCTTCCCCCTTTAGTCAGCCGTCTGTGGAAGCCTCGCAGACTTACCCAGAAGTGTGCCTCAGTGATTTGAAACCTCAGTAGACTCGACAATGAGATGCCCATCATGGTATTATTTACTGCAGGGCTTCCTAGGCCGTTCCCCTCCCTTTGCTCACTAGGCCTTCTCTTGGGATTCCTCCTTTCCCATGACTTCTTGGGCCTAGAGACGGTAGCGGCTGGTAAGAACCCTGAGGTGTTGTGTCATCTCTTGAAGTTCTCTCCACTTCTCCCATCCCCTTAAAATGGAGCCTTGGTAAGCTCTCCTCTGGGAACTCGGATAGGGTTTCCACTATTGTGATCTGCTCTCCTCTGGACTCGCCACACTGGACTTTTAGCCCTAGGAAGGCAGGATTCTTTTCAAATAACAGTCTATTCAATATTGCAATCTCTAAGTCTTGTGGGCACTGTTGACTTTTATCCATTTTATTCCCAGCAGGAACACCCCACAAATTTAAAAAAAAAAAAGATCTGAAGGGCAAGAACACAAACAGGAACACGAATGAATGACTGGACCTGTCGGGTCTCTCGCCTTGCTGATCTGTTACTGTTACTTTAACGTTCAACCTGCTTCTTTCCCACCAATGGGCAATCAGTACTGCACTTCTGAGCAGGAAGTTGGGTGTGAGCCCTCTGAAGATCCGGAGCCTCTGCTCATCCCAAGAGTCGGAAGTATGTTCTGATCGTGCCTCCATGTGTTTTACAGGCCTTTTTCCATAGAACCAACGGCTGGGATTCTTAACGTGGGGGAGTCCATGCAGCTAGAAGTGGACTTCGAGCCCCAGACCATAGGCAACCATAACGGGAAGCTCATCGTGACGTACGACACTGGTATGCTTCTTTCTCTTCCCTTCAATTTCAGTTCTAGAGAGGAAGAAAGGGCAAATAGAAAAACGAGGAAGCCAAGATGTATTTTGCTGGCACAAACTTGTTAAGACTGGAAAAGTAGAGAGCCAGACTAGGAATGCGTCCACCAGAAATGATGTCAAGTCCTATAGGACTCACCAAATTGGCTGCCCCATACTGAAAACCTGCACTCAGAAGTCATAATGGTGGGTGGAGGTTATTTATATGTATATGAAAACTTGAAGGTACTGTTTATCCCATGTGCTTTCCGTTTGACCTATGGCTGGCTGCTATTGTCTGACATTTTTAAATGTATGTACATCCCAGTCCAGAATATTCTTTTATGTGCCTAAGAGTCTATTAAGATCTCATGGCCTTAAGCCTTGCATCGAGCAAGTGTTGTTATAACATCCCACATAAATCCCAGAGTGTATCTCTTGTCACTAGCATCTTTTTGATGGTCGCATCCCATAATTAATCATGGAAATTGCATATTGTGTTTTTGCTACTATTTAACTTACAGCCATGTCGACTGCTGTCTTTTGAAACATGCAGATGGCACTGTAGAGGAACCGTTTAAGCACACAGCCAGAATAGAGTCAGCCATGGTATTGAGGTCACAGGTCAGAGCTGCTGGCTTTGTACATTTGTGTCAGAGCAACACAGTTGAGACTTTTCCTAACTCCCCACGGTTAAGCGGTCCTGCTCCATCTTGTCCAGATCAGACACCGCACAGCCGGTGGCTTGGTGGTATGTCTTCCTGTTTCTGTCAGCTGTAATTCACTGCCTCCCAGCTAGAGAGACTTAGTTTAAACTAGCTTTAGCGAAGGAGGAATCTTTCAACCTACATAAGTAAAGCCACCTCTCATGGCATGCAAGGATGTCACTTTGCAAAGCATCTGGGTCATCTTACATGAAGTCCACCAGCGGAGACTGAGAGTTCCAGCTGCTCCCCATTCTTAATGCTGAGGGCCACTCTCTTCACATTTGATGCAGTAGGAGTGTAAAATGGAGTCAAAGAATGGTCATGATGTGAGACTTCTTTTCATGTATAACTAGCCATTCCTGTATCTCTCCTGTTTGTGTAACTCTTTTGCTTGTTCATTTTTCTTTTCTTGTTCATTGGTAAGAAACCTTTCCAAGTGAACTCTCTACATACTAATCCTAGTCGGATAGATGTAAGATTTGTCTTTTCTCCCAGTCTCCAGCATGCCTTGTCATTTCTTCAGCGACAGTTCTTGATGAGCAATGGTTTTTACGTTTAATAAACTCTGTTACCATTTTGTTTTTAAGATAATTTTTCAGCTTGTCAAAAAGTCAGCCTTTGCCCCCTCTGTGGTCACAAGCATATTCCATGTTTATGTCTCTAAGAGATGAGCTTTGAGCTGCTGCGCTTAGGCTGGAGATCCAGCCCTGACCTAATTGTGTGTGCGAGACCGGACATCACTTTCTTTTCTTATGCTCATCATCAGTTTCCCTCACTCTCACTGTCTTGCTCTTGATCACTGCTCACTACCGCACACTCTGTGAGATTAAAACAATTCCCCCCACACCTTGGGTTTCCATGACTTTCAGTCTAGGGAATGTCAAATGCCTTCATTAACATTATCATAGATTTTCTGATCTTTAAGTTTTCTAATGTGGTGACTGATTTGAAATGCCACTTTCTGGTATAAATACAAATTTTAAAGTTTGAGAAATCGCTGAGGTAGAGTTTGCTAATAATTTGTTAGAGAGGTTTATGTTCAAATTCATGAGAAAAAATTCTGTAATTTTCATTTTACATAATAGCTTTCTCAGGTTTTTGTCTGATGAAACAAAGTGGTCTCAAAACACAAATTGAGTCCAAAGGTACAGAGAAACCCTGTGTCAAAAAATAAAACAAAAAACAAACAAACAAACAAAAATCAAGTTGAGTGTTACTAGGAATTATTCTCTTCTCTTATTCTGTGGAAAAGCCCTTCTTAAAGATTTGTGTTGTTACTTGCCTAAATGACTAAGAATTTCTTTCTTCAAGTGTTGACAGAGGTTTCTATCCTGCCCAGTTCCCACAGTCGTTAAGTCCCAAAAAAACCACACAGAGGTCTACATTAATTATAAACTGATTGGCTTAGTAACGCAGACTTCTTATTAACTCTTATATTAGCCCATTATTCCTGTCTATGTTAGCCACGTGGCTCAGTACCTTATTCAGCAAGGCAGTCACATCTTGCTTCCTCTGTGTCTGCGTCACAACTGCAGACTGAGCTTTTCTCTTCCCAGAATTCTCCTGTTCTCATTGCCCTGCCTCTACTTCCTGCCTGGCTACTGGCCAATCAGCATTTTATTAAACTAATACAAATGACAGGATAAGAGACCATTGTCCCACAGCATTTAAGTCATACTTTTCTTTGTCAAAAGACATGTAGATTCTTAATGTAATTACTAACTTGTTTTTCTTAAACAAATTTCCAGGGATTTTGTCATATAACTTGAAATCTTAAATTTCCAGCATAGGGTTGTTGAAAACAGCAGCTCACGGTCTCTGTGCTGCTGGGAGGGCCTCAGCGCTCCTCCTCTGTCCTTAGTTGCGGGTTTCCCTAGGCTTTATCCATTTATTCATTTACTCAGAGGATCAACTATAGTTGATTTTCTTTATTGTTCGCATTTTTCAAACCTTATTTGTTTTTCTTCCTTATTATTTCCCTCAGGCTTTCCTTCTTGTAGCCATTCTCAATCTTAGGGGAATACTTAGAACACTGACTTGTAACATTTAGTCTTTTATAATATGTATATTTAAGACAAAATCTTTTATCTAAAGTTGGATTTATCTTCAATGCATATATATATTAATGTTTCATATTTCTGAAAACTTAAGAATTTTCTATTTCAGTTTTTCTTGTACTCAGAAACTACTTAGCAAAATATTGAATAATAGTCAAATTCTTGGGAATTTTGTTGTTAGTGGGTTTATTTTTTTTTCTGATTTCTTCTTTAATTCTTCCAGTGACAGAAAATGAATTCAATATGATTTCAGGCCTGGAAATCAGTTGAGACTAACATTTTTATCCAGAGTATGTTCAAGAGGAGTAAATGTTCTCTACAATTTGAGGTTGTATATTCCATAAATTACAATTAGGTGAAGTTTACTAATAATCATGTCATTTGGCCTATATCTCTACTTTTTATCCTTTTCTTGGCAGGTAGCAAAAGTTATTAAAATTCACAAGTATAATTATGGATTTAGCAATTTTCATTTTGGCATTTTGAAACTATAATACTTGGTATGCACAAATGTAGTATGAATATAGTTTCCTGTCAAAATAACCATTTTATCATTATGAAATATCTTAGTGCAAGTTCTGATATTACCATCTACTTGGTCTGACATTTGTGCAATAGAATAGCTTCCTTTTGATTAACGTGGACATTCAATACTCTTTTTATCCTTTTACTTTCAACTTCTCTAGGCCTTCTTATTTAAAGTTTGACATTTAGAAGAGCCAATCCCCAGGTGAATTTTTAATTGACTCTGAAAATCTTTCTCTTATTGTTATTATTTTATTTTATTATTAAATTGTTCCATTTGGTCCTTTTATATGGAATGAGAGCCCTGACATATTTAGGCTGAGGTTGCTGACTGCTGTTATTATGAGCACTGTGGGAAATAATTAATTGAATTTTAACTACACCCTTCCCATTATTAGCTGTTGGTGTCAATAGCAAGTGACATTTAGAAATGAGTGTTAATATACTAAGTCAATGGCGTACTTTTCCTACCTATGTCCATATCTTTGTAAGACATCATTTTCTGTCAGTCCACCAAAACCAATGTGTCAGGGGAAAAAGGTGCCCTTAGACTTTCCTTTGGGTCACTAGATCCAAGATTTGAAGGCGGGGTTTGGAAAAGCACAACATGTGCCTCTGTGCTCATAAAAGAGTTGTTTGGTTTCCTTATTTTAAAATACTGCTTATTTCATTTTAACTCATCCTTTTTAATGTATTGAAATATATTTATTATAGGAGTATAATTTATAATTAAACAAGTCTTCATGTGTTACAGTATAATTTAGAAAAGTTTCATTAGGTTTTGAGATTAGTCATCTTAGATTGTTCAAGTGATAGAGTCAAAGCTTGAAAGACCAGACACATTTTAATCTTGCCACAATCAAACTCAGTTCCACCTAACCCAGTACCAATCTAACCTGGTCACCAACTAACATGGTCATCATCTAACCCAGTCACCATCTAATCTAGGTTTTTAGGAAGGGAAACTGGAGCCCTAAGAAACTGAGAAACTTCCTGAAGGGCACATATCCCAACCAAAGTCCAGTTAGAACTCAGAGGTAGACCCTGGACTCCTGAAATCTATCTTTTACACCCCAGGATATCTCCCCAGCCTTTCTCATCACTACACAGACATTCCCCTCTTTCATTTGCTGGCATTGAAATGCAGCCCATTCTCACAGAGGCCACAACTCCAGTTTTACTTCTGTAGAAGTGTTTGAAATGACACCTACGCTTATACGGATACTCCTGTGTTGTAAAGGAAGGGTAGTTCGACCCACAGTGAATATTTTGTGTGTTGAAATCTAGCTAGTCTTGGAAAAGTTAATGTCCGTTCCCTGAGGTGCTTCTGCCATCTGTGGTAAGTGAATAATTTTATGAAGATTGAAGATATTATTCTTTGCATAAGAAGATCTGCCGATAAGAGCATGCTTTCATCTTTATTGTAGGTTATCAATGCCCAGAACCTTCCATTAGTGTAAGGCTGCAATGATTGCCTAAGCCCACGACCCGCGGAAGCCCTTCCAGTGGGTCATGGTTGTTGTCTTCCCGTGTCACTGAATCAGCCTCAGACTGAGCTCTCTGCAGCTGCTTGACATATGAATTGATTCAGGAAGGATGTTAATATGGGCTAGTGATGAATGTCTTTTCTTTCTGCTTCCTCAAACAATGTTCTAGAAGATGACTGACTTCGCCTCAGCGGGAAGTGCTCAGTCATGTCTCTAGCCCTTGTGTGGTCCTGCCAGCTGTGGTCTCCCCCTCTGCTTGTTCTCCATAAACCACAGCTACAGTTCTTTTCGGCTTCTGACAGGAGTTTGAACCAGTGCCCTGCTCCTTAAGGAGGTCAGATATAGTTCTTCACCAATGCTGGCATTTGCTCTCTCCCATTTGCCTGAACCAGAATTCTCCTCCCTTCCCCCTGCCTCCCTCTTTGTCCTTGGAGTATTAATGGATAGTAAAATTAAGTCTGCTTAGGCAGCTGATTTACCCAGAAATGATTGTCAGCTTTACTCACGGCAGCAGAAAAGATTACACGTAGAACTTCTCAAGGTTTTATTCATAAGAACAAAACAAAAGCAGGCAGTGTGTGGTGGCCCCCGCATGTAATCCCTGCACTGAGGAGGCCCACGGGAAACAGTGAGTTCTAGGTCAGCCTAGGCTCTATCTGAAGTTGTACACCAGAAAGACAGTGACAAAGCAAAACAGCATGAACAAGAGTGTCAGTTCATGTCAGGCAGACCCTCATTGGCTGCAGGCATCTGCTACCTCTGGCTTTTCTGAGATGTTTCTGAGCCTTCAGGGAAGGGGAGTGGTACAGATTCGCATTCAAACCTTAGCTCTCCACCCCCTTCTATCTCTGCATGACCAGCGTCTTTGTGTTAATCACCAGCCCCAGGTGACTGGCACCATTGGCGATGATGGCTGCCGTAGGCCAGGGAAGGGAGCCTGTTTTCTTCAGGCGTGCAGCCTCTGAGAGGCCGTTCATGCTCCGGTGGACGCCCTACATCCACGTGTATACAGGCAGCACTAAGAAGACTCAGTGGGTTTTTAAAAATGAGCTCACGAAGCTGGGCAGGGAAAGCAGAACTGGGAAGAAGGGAATGGAGAGAGGGTTTGCACAAAACACATTACATGCATGTATGAAAACCTCAGATTTATGTCCGTCAGACTGAGACATGGAAACAGCACATGGGTGCAGCAGGACAGACGAATGGCCGCTCAGCTGCTCAAGTCCTGACATTTTCAGCCGGGCGTCGAGGAAGTTTATGTAATCTGAGGCCTCCCAGAGAGACTGGTATTCACAAAACAGCTTTGTTTGACAGAAAAAGACATTTTTTTTTTTCCTGAACATTCAGTTACTTGGATGAGTCAGAGAAACAGAAATCAATGCCTGGTGAGGTGGTTGTCACCTGAAAGGTGACATTAGCCACTGGCATAGTTGGGAAGTCGAACTGATGGACCTACCTCCTCAGTGGCTTTAGAGTCTTACGTTTCTTACTGAAGAGGAGATATTTCAGTCTAGAGCCAGACGTGGGGACATAGGCTTTTTCCCCCAAAGGCAAAATGGTGGGTTATTATTATATTTTTATATAATGCATTTTATTTTTATATAATGCATATTTTATCTGGTTTTCTTTCTAAAGTATAACATATTTCTTTTTTATTCCTGTGAAGGCTAATAAAGAAATACCAAAAAGAGAATATAGCGAGCAATTGATTGTGATTAAGGAGGGGAAGGGAATAAATACAAGGGGAGAGCAAAATAACAGTAACGATTGCTGGGAAAGTCCTAAGGGATCCCACTATCAGTCAGCTGCCTGAATAGCAGAATATACGTGTGTAGGTCTGTGTATAAATATGCATATGCAGCTAAAATGAAATTGTCTCATCTGGGCTGACAATACGATTTCCAGAAGTCAGACATTTTCTCACAAGACCCCCGAACTAGGCATGAGAAGTCCTCTTTTGAGTGATTGATCAGGATGTCCAAGAGAAACCCAGTCATTATAGACTATTGCTTTTTTCCTTGGTTGCTTAGCCCCCAGAGGTAGAAGGCAGAAATCCCAGTGGCTGAAGATATCATGGACTTCAGATGCAGGGACCAGAAGCCCCTGAGCTGCAACTGACCAGAATGCCTCCTCCCTGCGGGCCAGCTTTCAGGGTACCAGAAGGTGCCATACTGTTTTCCAAAGGAGGAAAACCACCAACCGGCCTGCCCAGCTGTGATGTCTATGAACCACAACAATGACCAGCATGGCAGGAGAACCTATAGTGTCATCTAGTGGCGTGCATACATTAATGGTAGCCGACGGCTCTCTAGTTGGACTTAAGGCTCACTCAGCAAGAAGGAAATCATGCCTGGTATTGGAAATCTAGCCAGCTACCCAGGACTAGGAAAGCCACAGATCTTGAAGGAGCTAGGAGCCTCTGATGAGTGTTAGCATGTGATCTTTCTGGGTTTATTTATTTCTTTTCATTTCAGAGATGAGTGAGTATACATGACCCAGGGTCATTTAATGACTGTATCTATGTAAGGCCTGAGCTTGAAGCCAAGTTCCTGGTGTGCTCTAAGCTAGAGCCCCTTTTATGATGTGGGAGTGTCATATATCAATCTGTTGATTTCATTGGTTAAGTAATAAACAAACTGCTTGGGCTCATAGCTTAGAACATAGGTGGGT
>NC_022011.1:17552150-17576994 GCF_000317375.1 Microtus ochrogaster | reverse complement strand
GGGCTAGAGCAAAAGGGCCAAGCGGTGATTAAATGAACACAGTGTCCGTGTAATTATTTCGGGTAGAGCTAGCCATGTGGGTGGCCGGGTGCCGGGACGCAGCCCGCCGCTCCTATTTCTACACTTTTACATATCTGCGCTGCCTTTGGTGCAGAGCAATGGCAATTTTAGTCTTTGCCACTGATGTGCTGGAGTTATAGTTAGAATTTAAGATGTGCCATAGGCTCATGGTCCCCTGCTGGTGGTGGTGTTCTGGGAAGGTTGCAGGACTGTTAGGAGACAGAGCCTCCCTAGGGGAATGCATCAGTGGGTATGGTCTTGAGGGCCTGTAACCCAGCCTCACCTCCTGGATGCCCTCTGAGTCCTGACTGTAAATGCTATGTGACCTGCGGTTTCATACCCCTGCCTTTAGGCCTCCCCCACCACATAAACTATATCCCCGCAAACTATAAATAAATCCTTTCTCACTTTAGTTGTGTCCTGTCAAGCATTTAGTCAAAGATAAGAAAAGTAGCTCACGTAGCTGGTGAGCTCGGATTGCTCCGTTTCAGCTCCCAAACAAAGGGTGCCGACGAGGAGTTTGGTGGAGCAGTATGCACTGACAGTGGTAAATCTGACTCCGCTGTGACCAAGCGATGAGAAACGCTCACTCTCCATCACCAACCTGTCCCCTTGAGACTCCATAGCTCCCCCCATGTATTTTATTTCCTATATCTGTATCCTCTGTTGTCTCCGAGTCCTGAAGCCACAGTCAGGGATGTACCGGGTACACAGCTGGCTTCATGTTTAGTTTTGGAAAATTAGCTCTGTTCCTGTTTGGCTTTGCTTGATTGATAGTAGTAAACTTGGCAAAATGTAATGAGAACTTCCATGAAATTTATTTTTCTCAGGGTGTAATATATGATTCTGGTTAACCTGCACTGCAGCACTCAACACCAGAAAGGGAACCAGAGTAGGAGCAGGGAGTCCAAGGACACAGAGAGTTAGCAGAGCCACACAGCCTCTGCAGCCCCACAAGTCTGCTGCTGAGATAGTAGGGCCTGGAGAGCCTTTTTTAAAGGTTGTCTCTAGGAAAATGGGTATCAAAAGCTAATTTTCTGACTGTCTGGAGACAAGAGAAGAGCCCTTCCTCCTCCCCGCCTCTTGTCTTACTTACTCTTCTATTTCTGTGATGAGAAACCATGGCCAAGGCAATTTATAGAAAAAGAAGTTTACTGGGGGCTCACAGTTCCAGAGGGCGAGTCCATGAGCTCATGGCAGCAGGCAGGAAAGCAGGGGGGATGCTGGGGTAGCAGCTCAGAGCTTACGTCTTGAGCCACAAACATGAGGCACAGAGGAAGAGCTAACTGGAAATGCTGTGGGCAAAGCCCACTCCCAGTGACACCCCTCCTCCAACAAGACCACATTTCCTAATCCTCCTCAAACATCCTACCAACTCAGAACCAAGCATTCAAATGGCTGATGGGGACTGTTCTCATTCAGAGCAGCACATTTCACCCCCAGGCCCCAACAAGCTTGGAGTTATAATGCGAAAAAGCATTCAGTTCAACTCCAAAAGTCCCCTAGTCTATAACAGTCTCAACACGGTTTAAAAGTCCTAAGTCTCTTCTGAGACTCAAACCATTCTCTACATTGTAGCCCTTTGTAAAATCAAAATGCAAATTACATACTTCCAACCTACATTGGCACACAATATCCTTTGTCAGTCTAAAAGGGAGGAATGGATGCATAGTGATGAGATACTGGACCAAAGCAAGACTGAAACCCAGCAGTGAAAGCTCCAATCTGTAGCTCTGTGTCTGACGGCAAGAGGCTTAGATGTCTCCAACCTCCCTGATTTCCTGATTGCAGCACACTTCCTGCATGCAACCTCCAAGGTCTTGGGGTCTCCAACACAATCCAGGCTACATCTTCACAGCCGCATGCAATGACCCCTCAGGACCTCGATGCAGAAATCCCCTGCCATGCACCTGGCCTCAGTGGCTCTTCTTATCTGTAGAAGAGGATTTTGCAATCTCTTTATACATGTATCCTTTATGCCTCTGAAGCTAGAACCACATGTCTAATGCAGCAAGTTCAACTGCTTGCTTAGGATGCAGCCTGAGCCCCCTCCTTGAATTACATTTGGATAAGCGTTCCTTTGTAGCATAGGATTACCTTTGTTTTAAGAGCAGAAAATTCCATAGGCACTTCCCTTTGCTTATTGGAAGCTTAGCTGGGAAGGGTCTTGCCCCAGGACACCGCTCTCTTTATTCTATTTTCATCAGGCCTTTTACTAAACTTTTCATCTTTTTCTACGCAAGCCTTGCTTCCAACTTTAAATTTCCTGGCGTCTTTTTCTCATTGAATGGTACATTTGTATTTCTTTTTCCCCCCTGCTTGTCTGTTTTAGCCTTGTGGCTTGGTACTTTTTTCGTCAAGGCAGTCACATCTTGCTTGCTCTGTTTGGCTTCCTCTGTGTCTGGGTGACGACTGCAGACTGATTTTTTTCCTCTTCTCAGAATTCTTCTGTTCTCCTTGCCCCACCTCTGCTTCCTGCCTGGTTGCCCCACCTAGACTTCCTGCCTGGCTACTGGCTAGTCAGCATTTTATTAAACAAATACAAGAAACAAATCTTTACAGGGTAAAACCATTGTCCCACAGCATATATGTGCATGTATATGGAGACCAGAAGTCAATGTTGGGTGTCTTTGTCTAGTGCTCTCCTTATTATTTGAACCTAGAGGTACTGATTGCCTAGAGTGGCTGGCCAGTAAGTGCCGGGGGTCTGCCTGTCTCTGCACCTCCAGTGCTAAGGTTAAAGGTACACACCACCATGCTTGGCTTTTATACAGACACTGTATAACTCAGGTCCTCATAGTTACATAATAGGCACTTTACTGAGCAAGCCAGCTCCTCAGATCCAAAAGTACCACATGTTGTCTATTCTTCTGAATATTTAGGCTGTTATCACAGGGAGTGTTGCCCTGAGCATCTTTGTACAATGTCCTACAACTGGATGAGATTTTCTTTTTGAATAAATGCCTAAAGGTATATTTTATGGCTTACAAAGACATTTTATATGAAGTTTTCCTGAGTAGTAAGTGAATGGACTTAAGCAATTATATGAATTTATATCTTCTTCAGCAATATATGAGAAATTTTGTTTTCCACATCCTTGCCAATATGGCACCAAAGGGGCACTGTCAAACTGCTGAATTTTTGTTAACTTGCTCGATGGGATGACATCTCATTTTACATTTATTGCATTGTTGGGCTGCCTAGCAGTTTTACCTGTTTATTGAAAGCCCTACAGTTTTTTTTCTTGTATTAAAAATTTTGGATGAGTAACATAATCATATGCTTAAAAACTAAAGAAACACTGTAAAAGTATGCATTTAAAAATCTTGCTTTCATATTTTCCCATTTATCCAACCCACTACCATTTTATTAGCTTCATGGATAGTTTTTATGCAAATAAATGCAAATGTGAATACATAATATTTTCCTTCTGTACACAGAATATAAAATACAATATAAATCATTCTATGCATGTGTTTTCCCACTAAATAATGCATCTGTAGATCCTTCCTCTCATCTGTGCTTTTCATACCCACACAGAGCTCTGCTTTTAGTGGTATGGAAATGAATACTTTACTTTGGCATCGACTGTGGTCTCCCTCACGGATCCCTGAAGTTGAGCTAGAAGAGGTTCCTGCTTAGTTTTAGAGGTAGTGAACAATGTCTAGCCGTCTTCTCCTGCCCTATGTGTGCTTTCTCACTCCGTTCTTATTAATAGCAGCTCAGTATTAAACACCCCTGAATTTCGTGCTCCAGCTCGTCTCCAGGATAGAATCCCAGAGATGAGGCCCAGCCAATGTATGGTAATTTTGACTGATGGTTTGAGCCACGTTGCCAGACTCACTCCAGGAATGGAGAAGAGCAGGCTGTTGTGTTCTCTTCCCCTTTGACAAGAAGTTACATTTTCAAACATTTTTTTTCTTTTAACCAATTTAGTATCTATATTTATGCTGTGAGGGTGCTAATGTAAATTTGTCTTCACTTGTGTGTATTTTATTAGAGCAAATGTGTACATATTTTCAAACATATAACACCTTTTTGTATTTCTGGGGTTGCAATCTTGTCCTAGTCTATTGAACTGTCTTCTTGGTTTTAAAGATACATTTTTCCTTTTTAGTAGTTTGTTTAAAATTTTAGACAGTGTATTTTGATCATATTTACTCCTCACATATCCACCCTTTTCCCTATCCACCCAACTTTGTGTCATCTTAAAAACAAACAAAAAACTATCAAATACAATTTTTGCTGCCTGAGTACTTTTGTATGGTATGTGTGGTATAGTTCTACTTACTGCAAACTGACTCTCCCTCCCCCCAGCTATCAGTTACCAGTAGCTGCTTACCTAGGGGTGGGACTTCCTGCCTTCCTCCCCTCTCCAAGCCAGGATGTGGTCTGGCATTGGTTTCTGCAGCAGGTCTTGTGGGTGTTATCGTAGCCATTGTTAGTTTAGGAGCCCAGCTGGCCTGCTGTGTCTGGAAACCACTCTTTCCTTGTAGTCATCCCTTCTACTGATCACCCTCTTTGTGCTTCCTTCTGCAGTAGTCGCTGAGCCCTGGGATGATGTCTCATTTGGGGGCCAAGGATTCCACAGTTTCTTATTAATTCTTTGTCCTTTGGCCAGTTGTAGGTTAATTACTATCTACTAAAAAGAAGCTTCTTTGATGAGGGTTGCTAGAAGCACTTATCAATGGGTTTAGCACCAATTAAGTCATTAGAAGTCACTTCAATACTATGCCCATTTAGCAGGTTAGTAGTGCTAGGTTCTTCAGGACATATGACCTATCTACCCATAGTGGTTTTTATATTCTAGATTGCCTCTGTCCGATGTATAACTGGTAAAGGTTTTGTTCTCCATTCCTCTTTGCTGTACAGAAGCCTTTCAGTTTCACGAGGCCTCACTTACCAATTGTTCTTTATGCCTTTGCTTCTAGGGTGCTGTTCAAAGAGTCTTTTCCAGTGTTAATGAGTTCAGGCCTACTCCCCATTTTCTCCTCTATCAGATTGGGGCAGATGCAGACTTTATAGATTTTTAAAAGTGTATTTTGAATTTTGCAAATTTGTTTCCAGCATCAATAAAGGGCGTATCATTTCTTCCTTTGATCTATGACGCATTTATCCATTTCTAATAAAGAGCCACTTTCCCATTCCTGAAGTAGACTCCGCTAGTTATGAAGTATCACCCTTTTAGTGCAGCAGTGGGTGTATGTCAGGGTCTCTGCAAGCCTCACAGCTGGCAGGGAAGAGTGAGACTTGGGTCAATGCCACCTTAGCAGGTGCTGGGTCAAAACTTTCAGAGTCTGGCCAAAGAGTTTATTTCTTGAATAATAATTGAAACAGTAAAAGTTTGGGAGAAAGGTTTCCTTATAACAATTATCACACCAAAGCTTCAGGGATGGCTTCAAACCCCCTTGCAAAATACACCTCTATAGCAAAGAACCTGTGACCTTTGTAATCAAATGAGTTCTATTGACTGATAAACAGTGCTCAGGGTCAGGGGTTAAAGAGGAAGCATTTGTAATGAGCATAAGGAGAGATTATATTGATACAAAGTGCATGGCCCTCTTTCATAAGGATGGATTCTGTTCACTGAGCGGTAAAGCTCAGATCAGGGCCTAAACAATGCTCAGGATTGTGGGGCATTCTGGTAAAGGCTGCCTCCATAGAACAGTGAAAAGATGACCAGGTTGTTAGATGACATTCACTCCCTCTTTCCGGGTGGACAGGCAGCCTTTCCTTCCCTTGAAGAAAATAAGCCTCCATGTTTAACAATTCTGGTTCCTCTTTCCTCAACACTTTCTCTAAGCTATGCCTCCTACAAATATGATTGCTAATTTTTTCATTTGATATCTTTACCCTGGTAGTGACTTGTTTTATATTCACCAAATTTTAATAACTTTATACTGAAAAAATATAGTGTTGAAAATTAAAAGTCATATAAGTTTAGCAGAAGAATAAGAGATAAGGAGGAAGATAGGATCCATGAACCTAAATGTAGGCCAATCAAAGATGCTCAAAATGAGATACAGAAAGAAACAGCAGTGTTTAAGAAAAATAACAAAGCAGAAGCATACAGGGCATAGTCAAAAGATCAGCATGTGTGTAATTGAAGCCTCAGAGGTAGAGAAAAAGAAGGTGAATGAAATTTTTGAAAGTGTTTTAAGATATATTACCTAAGAATTTTCTAAAAATATTAACTTATATTCATCCATATATTCATGACACTCAACACATTTTTCATACAAAGAAAGAAAACCAAATGTAGGCATACTATTGTTTAAAAGCAAAGAAAGCAGTATAAAAGAATCCAGGAAAAAAAAAGACACTTTGCTTAAAAGGAATGCTCGTAATCCCTGGCAAACTCTTCAGCTGATATCAGGAAAGCTAGAAGGTACAGAACAGCATCGTTAAAGTGTTGGAGGAAAACAGGTGAAACTGAGGCATTTCAGTGTTGCGATATCTTAAAAGGTACAGACAAAATAATGACATTTTCAGACAAAACTTTAAAAACGGAAAAATCCTATAGACTTCTTTTGTCACATTTCCCGTTTGTCAGGCTGAAGATGACCTTCTATTAACTTTTAGTTTTCGCTGTCTCAGTTAACACATCAGCTATAATTCTGCCTGTGGATCCACTGAAAGCAATGTCTTGTCTCTTTCTGCTTCCAGGATTTTATCTTTGATTTCTTTTGTTTTATTGTTATGGATTTAGGTATGTATTTCCCTACTTGAATTCCCTTGTGTTTTTTGAGCTAGGAATCGATGTCTTTAATTCCAGAAAATTCTTAGCCATCACCTCTTGAGATATCATCTTGGGTAGATATAGCCATTGCTTTGCTGAGATTCTCATGAGACCCCTATCCTCATGTTATTTCCTCATGTCACTGTTTATATTTTATAAGCCATTTTTCATTTCACTAATTTCTTTCATAAAAAACAAAATTCTCTTATTATTGATATTCTTTAAAGGTTTTTTTTTTCTCCTCTGCAGTCTTTTCTAAAATTTAGGTCATTTTATTTTATTGTTTCTCTGTAAGGCCTAGAGTATGACTATTCCCCACATTTGAGATCCCTTTTCAAACTCCTGTTCTCTAGGCACAGCTTCAAAATCATCCAGGGGTTTCTATGAATGTGCTAAGTCTAACTGCCATGTGGGCTCTGTCTGTTGGTACCTGGTGTCTGTTCTTGGTGAGCCATTTCTGTTTTCCACGTGTCGCTGGTTCTAACACAAGGAGCTGCAATTCTTCACCAGCCTCACTATATTTGGCTGTGTGCAGTTGGATGCAGACGCCTTCACATGAGTTGTTTCTTTCCATCATCTCGGGTCAGAACCAGGGAATGGCATGAACTCGAAGTGAAGTGCTCTGCAAGATGCAGGCAACTTCAGCAAGCTCTCTGACAGCAAAACTAGGACCAGGCTCCTTCCAGTTCACCGTCATCTTGGGGTCATAACTCTTTGAGTACCAGGATTTACAGTGAAGGTCCTTTTGTCTCATCTATTTATTAACTTGTATAATGGAACTCAGTATCATCCATAATTAAGAATATGCGAATGAGATGAACCGTTAGCTTTCACCAATTATTAAATTTCATTCTGCAGACTGAAATGGCATGCATGGGGCCTGCATGTGTCTGCAAAGGTCTTATGCATGTATGTTATGGCTGTTAGTTTGGTGTTTGGGGAGGACTCCTAACAGTAGTGTCTCTGGCTCTTTTTCTGTTTTGAGACCCCTTTGATCTCTTTGCCTGTGACTCGGCAGCAGTTCGCAACCGTTGCCTTGCTAAGGGAAGATGTTCCTGATATCCCTTTAAAATTATCTCCTGGTATTTATCTTTGTTTTCTCTCTGTGTGTGTATGCTACCCCAGCACAGTACTGTGTGTGCTATTGTCATTATTGTTTGGATATGTGATTCTGTTCAGGCAGTTTCCAGTTTCTAACGTACTGACTCTGTTTTCTGACTTAAATCCCCTGGTGATGATCAGCTCCTCCCAAATATATTTGCCTCTATCTTTTTAGAACCAGAAACTAGATCATGCTGTAGCTAAAGATGAGGCAGGTGTTTATGATTCTGAAGCACACGGTCCTCATGGCTAGGCTGTAAGCCCAAAAAGTATTTGTGAAGAAGAAAATCCTTAGATAACCTTCCATAACAATTCATATTTTGCGTGGTTTATATTTCTTAAAATGACCAAAAAAGATAGTTTGATTTCCTGTAACTTCAACGAAGGGCTATAATTAAGTTTTCTGATCATGTCTGACTCTGGATTGATGGACTTAGGGAGAGTAAAATATGTGATGGTTGTTCTATATTCCCTAACCTCATCTTGATTTTTTTTAAAGGCCAGATCTATCATTCTAGAGTTAGTCTTTTACATGTGTGCATGCCTATGCAGGTCAGAGGTCAGTGTCAGCTGGCTTCCTCGGTCCACCTTATTTTTTGAGACAAGGTCTCACCTTTGGCTCGATTGGCTGATCAGAGAAACCTCAGGAATTCATCTGTCCCCTCTTGTCCAGCTGTGGGCTTCTGGACATATGCTCGGCTTTTGTGTGGGTGGATTCTGAGGACTTGAACTCAGACCTTCATGCTTCCCACCCTAGAATAAATCTTCGTGTGTTTCTACCTTGTTCATTCCTAGGTGAAATGGTGTTTGTGCGTCTCTATGGAGCTGCCATAGATGTGAATATAAGACTGGACAAGAATTCCTTGATCATGGAGAAAACGTACATATCTCTGGCCAATCAGCGGACGATAACCATTCATAACCGCTCTAATATCATTGCCCATTTCCAGTGGAAGATATTTGCTACACAGGAAGAGGAAGACAAAGAAAAACATAGGTTTGTATCCTAAACCACCTCTATGTGGCAATGCAGGGGTACAATGGGGTAAATCCAGTTAATCTGGGGGAGGGGTGGGAAGCACAGTTTATGGTAAATTCTTACCCACCACAAATAATATCCAACCTTGAGAAACTGGCTCCAGTGTGGGTGCTCTTTGGGAGCCTTGTAGCATCAAGTGCTGCAGATGCTCAGTCAAACTTAACCTGGTTATAGTGTAGCAATAATTAAAGACTTAGTTTTTAAAAATATGTCATTCTTTACTGTTTTCTTAAGCACTAATGTACATGTATATATTACTTTTTGAAGCCCTGGCCAAAGTTATCAGCTCTTACAGTGAGTCCCCCAAATAATCCATTTTGGACTGGCATCAATGTCACTCCCCCCCCCTTATAAAAAGATATTTTCAGAAAATAGAAAGAAGGAAGGAAAAGAAGGGTTTAGATGTAATGATTTTTATATTTTGGCTTTCACAACACTGCCCAATCTCTCTGAACCATGTAATTTAATAACGATTTCTTAGTGGAATCTTTAGTAGTCTATTTTAGAGAAAATGATCATTCAAATAGCAGCAGATTAGAAAAATGTGAAACCAGCCGTCTTTTAGCTCGTGCCTCATGGTCGCATCCTGGACATTTCTTTTGATTGACCCCATCTTTGCTTGTCTGAAGCTGCGCTCACTTTATCTCCTTAGATCTGTCTGAATTAACACCGCTGCTGCTTTCATTACAATTTACTTCCATCTCTGCCTCTCCATTGCCATGAAGGATTAGCCCTGGAAGGCTTCAAGGCTTTGTTTAAAACCACGTTAGGGTGGAATAAAAGTGAAAGTCTTGGACCCCTGGAGAGCTGGCAGAAGCCCGCCAGTGCCCTGTCCCTAATTGAATCAGAAGGATCCAGGACAATGAGGGGACACAGTGGGCAGAAGCTCCAGGTGATGAGCTTTAACCACAGGATCGCCCGTGAAAGAAAAGCCTTTCCTGCCTACAAACCTCACCGGACCTCATGGCCTAGGAATGTCGATGATGGGTTTTTTTCTTTAATTATTAATATTGCATAACTATGAAAGATCACAATGAAACCCACTCGTGTACAGTTAATAATTGCTAATAAGAGTGGGAAATTCTTAGAAGGAAATTCTGCAGCAACGATGTCTGCTGAGCTGCAGCTGGAAAGGCCAAGCAGGTTTAAAACTGGTGCCAGAGTGGAGCCAGGGGAAGCGGCGAAGGGAGTAACAGCAGCATTGCTGCAACCGCCCTCCTGGGGAGCCGTTTGGAGAAAAGGAGAAAATGCAGCTTTGAGTCCAACCGTTTCTCCACAGGGCGGGGGCTGTGGGGACTGGTGCCAGGCCAGTGCCCAAAGAGCATCCAGAAGCTAAATTTTAACAGTTAAAGTTTTGGGTTTTTTTGCTATAAATTGATAGAAAAAAGGAAGGGAGGGAAGGAGGGAGGGAGGGAGGGAGGATGGAAGGAAAGAAGGAAGGAAGGAAGGAAGGAAGGAAGGAAGGAAGGAAGGAAGGAAGGAAATGGTAGGTATGGAAGGTGCCATACCATCCAGAATAGAACTTCAGACACAAGTTCTGTCTCCACCTCATTTCCCCTGACACTCATACCCTTAATTTTTTTTAATATTGTTTTTTACCTGTTTTGTTTGTTTGGCTGCTTGTGTTCTTTGTTGTTTTGTTTTGAGACAAGACTGACCTCAACCATCACTAAGTAGTCAGGGATGGCCTAGCATTGCTAATCCTCCTGCCTCTTGTCTCCTCATAGCAGAGTTTACAGGTATATGCTGTCTTGCCTGGTTTTATCAAGTACTGGGATTCAACTCAGGGCTTTGTGTGTGCAAAGTCAGCATGCTAACAACTGAGCTATGTCTCTGGCCTGGCTGTGTGTGTGTTCAAGAATGTGTACATGCACATACAGAAGACAGAGGGTGATGTTATCATCTTTCCCAGTCACTCTATAGAGGTATATCTTATTTTTTGAAATGGGGTCGTTCACCAACCTGGAGCCCTTGGACTTAGCTGGACTGGCCAGCAGTCCCCAGGGATTCTCCTACTTATACATCTCCAGTGCTGGGATTAGCAGCAAGCATCCTGTGCCCAGCTTTCTACATGGGTCCTGGGGAAATGAGCTCCAGACTTCATGTTTGCATGACAAGTGCTTTATCAGCCGAGCCATCGCCCCAGCCCCAGTCCCGCTGTTCACTGTGTGTCTATTGTAAGTTTTCTTATGATATCTCCATTTCAGATGTGTGTCTAGTGAACTTTGATTATGTTGATTATATTCATGCCCAGGCTTTCCTGTTCTCCCTCTCTCACATCCTCGTAGTCTCCATTTTAGTTTTCATATCCTTTTATGTTTCCTTGGTCTGGCCTCCACATGTGAGAGACAATATGCAGCGCTGTGTTTGTGGGGCTGATGAGTTTCACTTAGCATGACGCCCTCCAGTTCCAGCTGTGTTCCTGCAAATGTTTTAATTGCATCCTTCTTTTGTGGCTGAAGGGGCTCTGCTGTGCAGTAATACCACATTTTCTCTATCCACATCGTTTCTCTACACCACTTGTAGGTGTATGGCCAGAAGATACAGTTAGCTCTCCATGGTGGCATCTGCACATCACAGTTAGCACAGTCCTGTGCACAGGTTTTAAACAACAAACCTAACAGTGGCTTTTGATCTCTGAATAGGATTGTCTTCACTTTCTCTTGGGGTGACATATATCAAGGTACCTTGTGGTTCCCTCAAATAGATTGATTTTTCTAAGTAAAAAGTCTACTGAATGCGACCCTGCCTTCTCTTCCTCTTCCAAGCAAGCCGTATTATGCCTGCTCTTTAGCTAGACCAACAGTGGCCCTTCTCCCTTTTCCCTCTTCTGTTCCTCAATGCGTTCCCAAGCATGCCTCAACTTTCATACGATTATTTTCACCTGGGGCCCCTGTCTCCGAAATAACTGCCAGCTACTCTTTCTAGAACAAGGCAGGTGCTCCTTACTCAACAGCGAGTGTGATGGTGGTACTTGTGCAAAAGGTCGTGGTCTCCTCTTTCACTGCATATCTTCAGGTTGTACCCAAGGCCATATATGAGCAGTACACAGAACAGAGGTCTGCCCAGTCCCCCCCAAACAGTAGCAAGGTCATGAACGAGCAAGAGAATGCCTCTCGTGTTCTCCAGCAAGGCCCATGCTGATGTCCCTGACCCAATCCTTTGTATATGTGAATCTCTTGCTCCTGATGAGGCCGACAACAGCTTCTTCTTTTCCTCCACCAGCATCTCTAGTTTAAACTGCAGAGAGAAGCGTCAACCTTGGTCCTGAGCTTAGCAGAGAGGGAACGTGTCTTTAATTAGAGACGCATTTCCAGGGATTAAAACTTCCCTTTTCAGCATCTCAGGGACCTAAAATAGAAGGTTAGTTTTACTCCACAAAATAAGACTCCACTGTCTTCTCTCAGCTGTCTGTTTGCAAAGTGGCTTCCATCTCATCCTGAGCCGTTCACCTGCAAGTACTGAAACTTGCTCAAAGTTCCCTATAAAATGCCAACCCTTCTAACAAATGGCTCCAACTCCTGTTCCATTCATCATGGTATCTCGCCCACAGAATCTTGGAGAGCCAAGATTTGGTTGTCTCTTTCCCCAGTGGAGGACTTTCAGCCTCTCCCTCTTCCATCCTGGGAAGGATGACCTCCCTCTCTGCCTGTCTTACAGTGTTGGAACCCTTGGGCATGTGTCTGGTCTGAGAAATATGGGGCTCCTGCCAGGCTCCAGGTTCTGGCCATGAAGATGCCTCTCCTCTAGGAAGAAGTTCTGAGCTTTAAAATTGTTCTTCTCTTTAAAGACCAACAAACAGAACACCTTTAGAGTCTGAAATTAAGGATCCTTTGAATAAATCACCTTTTTGATCTATTTTTTTTTTTTTGATGTTTCTCTGGAGCCAGAAAGGACATTAGTCTCTTCAGAAAGGACCGCATCCTTCCTTTCGTGCTCAGCTGTGTCTGGGCAAGTGCGCTCTGCAAGGTTCTCCCAGCCACATTCCCCTCATGTTCCCCGTTTTCAGAGACTCAGTGTGGGCTTTTACGGATTTTTGCTCCTAGGATCTCCAGCAGGGTCAAAGTCATTGTTTCAAGAGCAGGTGGCTCTAATTCTACACTTGCTCAAGACCTCACAGTAACCTCAACGGACAACCCCACACTGTGGTTAGCAGGGATTTATTTCACGGCATTCAGGTGCACGAAATGACACATCTCTCTAGTTAATTCAACCTTAATTGATGTTTGAGCCTGCCACCTGGGTTACTGTAATGAATTTAATTTCAGTTATGTTTAGGGGCCCCTTCCTGGTTTCATTAAAAAAAAAACCACTCTGAAGACAGAAATGGCACCTGATAGACAGGACAGGAGACTCTAGACGTGCATTCGTCACACCGGCACAGAGTTCCCCGTTATCTAGGGTCACACAGTTCATTCGAGGTGATGGCCCCATTGTCTCCACTTACTCTTTCGTGTTATAGGCAGCTTTGAAAGTGTTTCTCCCAGCTCTGAAGGCCAGGAAACTTACTGTTTAGTCGCTTCAGCATCCAGTTACCATCTCTATTTGTTACTTGTCTCATTGCGACAAAATACCCTACAACATGAGAGGGAGGCCCTTCCTGGTGCTGTGTATGTATCTCACCCTTTGTTCTTCCTGCTACAAGATGTCTTGCTGCAACCCATGCCTCTTCTGGTGGTGGAACCCTGGGCTGGGTTTGCATCCCAGGCTCCTGTGAAAAACTCCATAGTGCTCCGACCTGAGACCTGATCCACACTGAATTGTTTTGTTTTGTTTTTTGTTAGACATAATTGGTACTTTATTAGAATATAAAACATGGCAAGTGACTTTTAGGACTGTCTTCTATTGTGGATACACAGCCGGATGTGAGTGTCCAATCCTCTGCCTCAGTATTTTTCCCCTTTATGATACCATTGAAATTGGCCCTGGTCGCTTTTTCTGGTTTCCACTTTCGAGATAGTATTTAGGCAATCTTGTGAGACATTTGATAACTTCTTGTTTATTATAGTTTAGGTCTTGAAGGTCCTCCTAAGGCCCATGTGTTGAAGCATCCCAGTGGTCACATCTCGATGAAGACCACACTGAATTTTTAACTCAACTTGTTTTCTAATTTAAAAGAAACATGTTTTTTAAAGTATAAATGTTTTTTTAATTACATCTGTGATTATGACAAAAATCAGTTCTAATCATAAGACCCAGAGAAAACCTAAGGAATATTTTAGTATCTGTAAATGTATTCCTTTGCAAAACGAGTATGGGTTTTCCCCCCTTCTTGCTTTTTTTTTTAATCAAAAAATTTGGGGATTTCTCTTTCCAGAATATTTTTTTTAATTTATTTATTTATTAAAGATTTCTGCCTCCTCCCCGCCGCCTCCCATTTCCCTCCCCCTCCCCCGATCAAGTCCCCCTCCTCTCCAGAATATTTTGTAACAAGTCTACTGCCATCTATAACTCTAGTTCCAGGGAATCTGAAGCTCCTACATGGAGTTTACAAACCACTTTTCTTCTTTGTCTTTCAAAGAAGGTCAATCTAGCTGGGTCTTTGTTTCTGTGATTGTTGTAGAATTTACTGCTGCAAGTGGAGTCTTTCACTTGAAATGGTATTAGTTGCTTTCTATAGCTGTAATAAAACACTACAAACAAGGCAACTTATTAAGAAGTTTGGCTTGGCTTACAGTTCATGATGGTGGCGTGAAGGCCTGGGGGCGGGAACAGCTGAGAGCTCACATCTCAAACTGCAGGCAGGAGGCAGGGCGCACACTAGGAATGACCTGTGTCTTTTGAGTCTTTCGAAACCTCAAAGCCTGCCCTCAGGGACACCTCCTCCAACAGGGCCACACTTCCTAGTCCTTCCCAAACAGTTCCACCAACCAGAGGCCAAGTATTCAAATATGGGAGCCTATGGGAGCCATTCTCCTCCAAACAACCACACAAATGATGTGCAGTTTGTAAGACTCTCAGATAGCTGTCAACTAGCAAAATAAAAAAGAACTGGATTCCTTGCTTTCCGAGCTGATATGGCCAGTGGCATAGAAGGACTGGTTACCTTGGATACTGCTTCCCACCTAGCAGTTACAAGGGAAATGCAGGCTGATTTCTTCCTTGGATCCAGAACACACCGGATCCATTTATTTGATTTCCTTGTGTGATATAGACAAAGCGTCTCAGAACACTGAAGTTATTTAAAAGAACCACTTGACAAAATGGAGCCTCTGGTTTGTATGAGGTCATCTAGGAAGTCAGAGCTGAGGCAGGAACTCAGTGACCTCACACACCCACTCAGCACTCTCTTGCTAAGGATGTGCTGTCACCTGGGTCACAGCATCACAGTGCTGGGAACAGGAGCAAGTGTCCCAAGGGGAGAGTGCAGGCCAGTCTGCAGGGTCATCTGGAAAGGTGAGGGCTGCGAGGAGAGGCTTGGAAGAGGCTGTTCTCTCACTGACCGTGGTAGACAGTGAGAACTGGGAAGTAAGTGAAGGAGGCATCTCTGGGCGTGGCTCAAGCCTCTTAAAAGCTTGGCATCTTAGGAAGGCGGATGCCTGACAGAGGCAGAAAGATGGTACTGATGGAGCACCTGCTCTGTGCCGGGATCTGAACCGAGGCCCGAATCACCTTTAAGCCCCATCTCTCAGGTTAGAAACTCTGCTCCCATCACCTCTAGTTTTCTGGGAAGGAGCACCGAGGCTTAGAGGAACTGGGAAGCTCCCAGAGTCTCAGAGTTAGGAATTAGATCGTAAAATCAGCATCTAAACCCAGCCCTCACACCAGCCCCACATTCTATTCCCTAGACAACAAACAGCTAGGAAAGAATTAAAGCAAGACAAGCTTAACAGGAACAAAGTCATCCTTGCCATATGAGAGCAGAGCAGATGTTAAATAATTTAAAAATAAGCATGGAAAACACAATTACCTAAAAGGAAATATTTGTTCAGATACATGCTGGCTCAGAAGTAAACAGAAGGGCCTTGGGTGGGAAAGAAATCCCAGAGGACTTCTGGAAGGAGGTGACAAGGGATCGTCGGACTCGGCCTCTGAAAGAGGAGGCAACACAAAGTCACCCACTTACATATTGTAGACTTAGGGCAAGGAGGAACCCCCCCCCCAAGAGGTGTAAGGACAGTCCCAGGAGAGGAGACCGGAAGCGAGTTCCTGCCCACAGCTCTTCATGGGAGTCCCACGGTGACCCTTCTATTTCCTCATTTTCTTTAGGATCTGTGACGATCTGACCAAGGAGGAAAAGCAGGAAACCGACATGTTTCTGGAAGAGTGCCTCTTGGATCCTTCGCTCCGAGAACGCCTCTCTATTCTCTCCCGCACCTTCGAGAACCAGAGGAAGCTGGTGCGAGGAGACAGCATGCTGTTTCTGGATCACATTTTCACCACCGAGCCCCTGGTGAGCACCAAACAGAACCCGATTATGTAGTGAGCACAAGCGGGGGTGCAGGGCTGCTTCTGGGCCTGGCAGGGCGAGTCCTGAGATTGATGTGACTGACGTTAGAGACACTGGTGACAAGGATGCCGGCAGGTCACACTTTCTGTCCACCTGTCACAGTGGTCATCTTGCCAATTGCCCAGGATGTAGCATTTGTGTATATATCACCTTACAACAAACCCAAAATATATAATTAAAGCCCCATATAAAAATAAGGAAATGAGAGCACTTAGATCTCATAGCTGACTTATGGCCAAGCAACTGGTGTCTGTGGTTGAAAACTTAGCCCAGATTAGTCTGACTATATAGCAGGATTTCTCAGCCTTAGCACCATCGATGTTGTAGATGTATAATTCTTTGTCCTGTGCCTCCTTTCTCCCAGCATTCAGCTTAGTTTTTCCAGCCTACCTCTTTTCCCTGCGCAGGCCCAAGACAGTTTCTTTATTAACCAATGATATTCATAGCATCCACTAGGAGCATGGGGCCAGGGAGAAGACGGAGAGGGAGAGAGCATGCAAAACCCATGACCACGTGTTCCTTTTTCTGGTGTGAGCTTAAATAGCCTGTGGAGTGGTCCTGACCCTCCCTGGGGAGGGATCAGCGTTTAGCAGGCTTTCCTGAAGGTGGAGTCCAGCTCAAGGCAACTCCCAGGGGGAGGGGGCCTGAGATGGAGTTTTCCACTCCATTGGCACTCCATTGGCACCCCAAGAATAAATGCCAGGGGCTGGGGTGATGTCCCCAACTTAATATTACAAAACCCATTTAAATATTTGGCCTCCCAAAAGAGTCAGAGTTCATGCTAGCAGCATGGCCCATGGTGGGGAAGCTGTTTCAAAACCGTGGCTTTTTTTTTCTGTTATCGCTGAATCAGGAAAACCCCTCTTAAAGGAGCCATGGCGTTAAGCCATGCTTAACTTTGTTTTTTGTCTGTCTGTTTGTTTGTTTTGTGCCTCAAATTCCTTCCCAAACTCCCTCAGGTTTTAAGTGAATTTTTTTTGTTTTGTTTTTGTTTTTCGAGACAGGGTTGGCCATGTTGGGGCTATTTTGTTGCAAGGAGGCAGCTTGTTGGTTTCCAGCTGCTCAGCCCTGAAATAATCATACAGAAACCATATCACTTAAATCATTGCTTGGCCCATTAGCTCTAGCTTCTTATTGATTAAATCTTACATATCAACTCACCCATCTCCATTAATCTGTTTATCACCACGTGGCTGTGACTTACTGGATAATGGTCTGGCATCTGTCTCTGGCAGGGCTACATGGCTTCTCCTTCCTCCCAGCATTCAATTTAGATTTCCCTGCCTACCTCTATTCCCCGCACAGACCCAAGACAGTTTCTTTATTAACCAATGGTATTTACAGCACACAGAGAGGAAATCCCACAGCACAGAAGAGATCAGAACCAGACATTGGCAGAAAGCTATGGTTTAATTAAGCGAAGAGGGAGGGGAGTGTTCCCAGTTAGAGAGATCGTGGTAGCCATGGGGAAAGGAAACATTCTGTTTACAGCAGGATGGAAGACAGTGAGCAGAACAGTTTCTGCTTGGGTGACCAGAGGGAAGGTGGCCTATCATGTTCAGCCTATAGCTCCCTGTCTCCCACTATGCTCTTCTGGAATGTCAAACAAATTTGGGGAAAACTATGGGGAAAGAGACAGTGTTTGTCCACATGGCAGAGTTCAAACACCACTTCCCTATGAGCAGATCCCTCCCACAGAACACCCACTGGAGCTGACATCCTGTAGGTCCCAGCTTTGCCAGTGCTGATGAAGATCTGAGACCCAATGCAGGAGAGTGGTGTGCCCAACAGGGCGTGGAAAGTTTACCCCGATATCCGTGTGCGGCTTGAATTGGAGGAGGGTGGATAGAGGGAGCGTTGGATGGTACAGGTCAGTCGGTGGAAGGTGGTGGAGGACAAGGGGCTTAATAATCAGGTCTTCAGCCACGATCAGGATGATTTCATGAGGATAATAGTGACCTGGAACAGTCGCGGGGATGGGGTGATTAGAAAGGAAAGGAGGTGGCAGATATGAGCCATAATCAAAAGGAAGACACAGCATGCTTTTTGATTAGTCACTGAGATTGAGACAGTATAAGGGCTGTAGATCTCACTGGAGTGACTGGAGAAGTTATGACATCTTTGATAGAAATTGGCAAATTAATAGCTCTGGTCTGAGTCTTGGCTTTGCAAATAGTAAATATGGCCTAAACTAGCCATCTGGTCTCCCTTGGCTGCAGGTTCATTATATACCAAGGAACTGTGAATATTGGGAATAGGTTAGTCTTATCTTTTTTGACTCATAAATTCTAAGTCTAATTTGAGTCACACTGTGAGCTCCTAAAACCAAGAAATGTTTAATCCTCATCCCTAGCACTTGGCTCAATGCTAATAAATAGTTGCATGGATATATAGCAATCAGAAAATATTAGTGAGTTTGGCTCTGAGCATGTCAACTTTGAGATTACTACAGATGTCCAGAGAGCTTCAGAAATATAGAACTAAAATTGGTGTTGGAAGAGATCCAGAGAATTCAGGACCAGAAGCAAGATTTGTGAGGCTACTGTAAAGGTCTTTATTGGGGACATGAAAACCAAATGGGAATTCTAAGAGTAGAGGGATAAAGGACAAGTTTAGAGCTACAGAAACATCTCCCTGCACCCACCCAAAGGGGACCCAGGAAGAGAGTAAGTGCTGGGATCGGAGAGTATGAGAGCACACACACACACACACACACACACACACACACACACACACACACACACACACACACACACACTGAGGGCTTCCTCTACACCCAGGGCAACTGATCCTGCACCACTGAACTTCTCTTCTGAATATTGCTAACTTGTCAGGTCTCTTGTATCAAATGGTCACTACTTACTTTCTGACAGCTTAGCTGCGCATTGGTGATTAGCTTTTTTCTGTGGTATGATCCCAGTTAAATAGCTTCTTGCTCTGGGTTGATCTTGCAGCAGAAGCAGCAAAGATCAGGAGCAAGTAGTGTTACCAGCTGGTCTAATAACCAACCTTAGTCACAGTCTACCCAAATAAATAAAGCCAAAGGTCATCAGCGGGTAGAGACCATCTTGCCTTCTGATGGGCTTCCTCTGGCCATGGAGGAAGGGCAACGTGTTCAAGTGAGGTAAATATAAGAGAGACAAAAGAAGCAATAACAAAAACCCCTAATGCCTTAGGGGCTGAATAGAAATTTTTAAAAAATCATCTCGTTTTATCAAGTCTACATCAACATAGTTTCATTCTTCAAGCATATCAGTCAATACTAAAGTTTAGCCTAGTACTGCATACAGGCTGTGTGCCCTGCATACTGAGTATTTTCTGAGAACATTGTTCCAGTTTCAGAGGCTCTTTCCACTTAAAGCAAAGAAATCCAGGATCAGGAAATCAATCCTGACCCCCCCAGGTTGCCCAGAGATGGTGATGGGTTTGAATTTAAATCTCATTTTATTGATATTATCAGATGAGGAGTTGTTTGGTTCAATCCTGTAGAAATAAAAGGCCCCACATTCTATTGTAGTGAGTTCTTACTGTGTTCCAGGACCGCCTCACCATTTGGCCCTTCAGGGGTTTGAATGAGAATGAATGCCCCCAAAAGCTCATATTTGGATACTTGGTTCCCAGTTGGTGGATTAGGAGGTATGGTCTTGTTGAAGGAGGTATGCCATTGTAGATGTGCTTTGAAGCTTTCAAAAGACTCCTTCCACTCCGCAGTTAACCCTCTGCCTCCTGCTTCTGAATCAAGATGTGTGCTCTCAGCTGTTCCATCTGCCAGAGCTTTGCCACTGTCGTGGACTCTATCTAACCCTCTGAAACCATAAGCCCAATCAAACTCTTTCTTTTACAAGAAAGAGTTGCTTTAGTCATGGAGTTCTGTTACAGCATCAGAACAGTAACCAAGACAGGTCCTATGTCTTTGCAGACTTTCTTCTCATGCCCATTCTTTGTGAAATGTGGCCATAAACCTGGCCATTGGGTCTGCTGCTTGAACTCTGAGGAGTTAGATTTGGGTATCCTGAGTCCTGGTGGCCACAGAAGCACAGAGCCCTAGGCCTGCTTCTATCTCCCATTTCCTCAGGATATGGACACAGGGGAAGCTGGCCACTGCTCCACTGATGAAGAGCTGGGACTTCATTGTGGGACTTAGAATGTCCTTTGGTGGGAAAAACGAGGGTACCAAGGACCCAGAATAACCCAGAGACAGAACACTAAAAGGAATTTTTTTTAAATGGTAGTTATTTATATTGTTATTTTAAAGCCATTGGGATTACTGTGTACTTATTAGGGCATATGAGAAACAGCTTTTTACTTCTAGTTTCATCTTTTTTTTTCTTTTTTTTTTGGTTTTTCGAAACAGGGTTTCTCTGTAGCTTTGGTGCCCGTCCCAGAACTAGCTCTTGTAGACCAGGCTGGCCTCAAACTCCCAGAGATCCGCCTGTCTCTGCCTCCCGAGTGCTGGGATTAAAGGCGTGTGCCACCATCGCCCGGCTTTACTTCTAGTTTCTTACATATCAATTCTTCGGATAATATCTCGACATATTAATATTATATTATTAGCTGACTTTCTCCATTTATTGCTTATCGGGAAGGCATGGAGCCATGCAGGCCACCTGCTTCCATTTGAGATTTTCCCCATCTTCAGAAATAACCTGAGTCTATTATGCATGTTTTGTGCTTTCCAGAAAAGCAAAAGGAATTGACTGTTTCATAAATATAATATTCAGTTGTGCCAGGCAGACCACTCTGGGCCCAGCTTTGATGGTCTCGTTCTGTTATTTCCTCTGCTCGAGTCTCCTGAGTCCCCCTGAAAGAGAGAAATCCAAAACTCAAAAACTCAATTTTGAACATTGAGCGGTGCGAGAATATCACCAGGCAAAGAGAAATAAGCTTTTGCTTCCCATGGGCACCTAGCAATCTCAAGACCTCAGCACAGATGTAACCATCCTGTCTCTGAACTGTGGTGCTGCTGGCTCAGGTTGCACTTTGAAGACAGCAATTTTCTGAACGTGGAACACTTGGTATTTTCTCAAAAAGAAAGGCCTGAATGTTTCAAGGTTTTTTCCCAGCTCACGCCGGCTGCATGTCTACAGTATTTGAGCTGGCCCAATAGTCCTGCTCCTCTTAACCCACATCTCCCGAGTAGCCTTAACCCTGCAGCCCTTGGGAAGCTGAGGCTTCAGCTAAATGAACTATCCAAAGGGAGAGACACTCCATCATTTCTTCATCACCATTCAAGTTAACAGTAACCTGTGCTCTGATGTCATTTAAGCCTGAGAGAAACGTGCTGTTCTAGCAACCCAGACGTGTAGAGCCAGCTCAAATTTAGTTTACTTGATCCCTCTCCTCATTCGGTATAGTGGATGAGGTCAGCAGAACCAGGTTGGGTGCAAGTCCAGATGGCTACCAAGAAGAAAGACTCAGTGCTTTTTGTCCTGTGCAGCCCTTCCTCAGCTCCGGTCGTTAGCTGAGCTGTGACTCACTGGGCAAACACGTGGGCGCTGACTCCTTGAAAATGGATATCGGGAAGGAACCCAAGGACGCGGGTCTGCTGAGAGCGAACTGCCCCTGACTGGCTCTGCCAGTGCCGTGGCCCATCCCTTAGCCTCATTCCCTAGGACTCTCCTACCAGGTCTTTGAGCTAAGGCCCACTTTTTGGCAACTGTACCAGAACATTATCTATTGTGTTTAAGAACCAGTGTGGGTGGAAGGAAGCCCAGGGAAGCCTTAGAAATAGCAAGGTTGCTCCTGAACTCATTAAATTAGTCAATACCTTTCCTTCCTGGGAAAGAGAGAAAGGCTTGGGCATCACACATGGCCACCTCCACTAGCTAAGGATCCCATGGAGTTCTGTGTGTTGAAGATGAAATTAAGGCAGAAAGTGCCTTTTGTAAAGTTTATTCTGCCAGATGGACAGACCATAGAGCTCTCCTCAGGAACTTTTATGGGTATTACTTTGAAAATCACAAATTGGCTTGACTTACTTGTCCCAGCTGAAGTAACTGAGTAGTCAGTCTCTATGCAAGCCTTGTGCCAATGTGGTCTTTTCTCTCAACAATAACAAGGGTGATTTACTTGTCATTTTTTATATTCCCATTTGTTTTTTTAATCATTGTTGTTTGAGACAGTTGGTATTTGCGCCCAAGTGTCACTAAAAGTAGCCAAAGTTTTTGTCATTGATTAGATCTGTTGTGAGTGGAAGAAAAGATGACAGCATTTTGATCGTGGGTTGGTCATTGATAGAAACTGAGGACATAGACATAGAGGACTGGACAGATGGCTCCGTGGTTAAAAGTGCTTGCTACCACCTCCCATATCCAGTGGCTCACAAAGGCCTGCTGCTCCAGCTCCAGGGGGATATCATATCCTCTTCTGGCCTTTGTGGACATCTGTGTGTGTGTGTGTGTGTGTGTGTGTGTGTGTATACATACACACACACACACATACATACATACATACATACATATGTACACACAGGCATACAGACATACACACTCATCAATTTTTAAGTAAATCTTACTTTAAGTTAAAAAACAAAAATTTGATTTTGAGAGCATGTTTTCATTTTCTGAGAAACTTTTTTTTTTTTTTTTGCTTGTTCATTTTGGGAAATGGGATCACCTGGGCTCTTAAACTCGTGGGTTCAAATGATCTTTCTGCTTTAACTCCTGGAGTAATTAGTACTAGAACAACTCTTTCCGTTGCACGAGGGAAATGATGGAATATCTGAAGATGTTTATGTCACCAAACATGGCCATCAAGAGGGCCACTTGAGGCCATTATTCGCATATCTTGTTCTGAAGGGACTGGGCCTGGGTCATCACTCAACACGGGGAGCTTGATGAAGACCCCACCAGAGCATCCCCCAGGAGCACCCACATGCTCATGTGGACTTTGTTCCACGAAAGAACCTGCTTTGAGTCATCTTCTAGAAGAATTCAAGCATATGTAGACAGTGTTAGACTGTTCATAGGCGGGATCACTGGGGCAGGCTGCATCAGATAATTCCAAGTATCGGTGGTAGATTCTAAATGTCTGCCCTTTCTGTCTGGTATGGTGAGAGAGGTGGGCCCTGCCCTACTTTTAGAATTGCAGAGGGGCAGGAGAAGTTAGGGGAAATACCGTAGACTCCTGGCCCGCCACATATTGTTGATTTGTGCTTAGGCAAGATACTGTACTTCACTTTGCCTCGGTTTTCTGTTGTTAATGGGAGGACGAAAGGACTTAACCAGGGTGAAGACTGCACAAGATAAGGCACAGAGGCAATGACTGTACCAGTGAGAACTTGAGCTCTCAGGAAACATGAGTTAGATACATGTCTTAGTTAGGGTTTCTGTTGCTGTGAAGAGACACCCTGACCCTGGCAACTCTTACAAAGGAAAACATTTAACTGGGGCTGGCTTACAGTTCAGAGGTTTAGTCCGTTATCATCACGTCAGGAAGCATGGCAGCATGCAGGCAGACATGATGCTGGAGAGGGAGTTGAGAGTTCTACACCTTGATTCATAGACAGCAGGGAGAGATGGTCCCCCTGGGTGTGGCTCAAAGCCTGCCTCAAAGCCTGCCTGCACAGTGACACCCTTTCTCCAGCAATGCCACACCTCCTAATAATAGTACCTACCACTCCAAGCATTCAAACATGAATCTGTGGGGCCATACCTGTTCAAACCACCATATAACACACTTGGCAAATTAGAAGTTGACTGGAAAGCTAAATATTTGAGTCATACATGTAACCGGAGAATCAAAATGCAATTCTTTTATTTAATACACATAGGAATTTTTATTGTAAACACTGAGTTCCGCTTTCCAGATCAACCAAGGAAGTTAAATACACAGGTAACTAACTATTCTTGCGGTTCAAATTCCCATTTAGCAAGGTGTTCTAGAAATGATCCTTCAAAGAAGGAAGAGGAGAGGGAGGGAGGGAGGGAGGGAGGGAGGGAAGGAGGGAGGGAGGGTTTGTTGTTCTTATTCAGAAGGGGCTAGAGAATTAACATTAAACTCAAAAATTTAAAGTTGATTCCTTCTATTATGTTATTTGATCGACAAGTATACTCACAATAGAGTTGAGGAATGACAAAACATTACAAGCGAAGGGGAAATGATTATAGGACAATTGAGGGCCACTGTATTTTTTTTTTTTACATCAAGGAAATGGTGGCAGATTGAATCCTCTAAACTCAGGTTCCCATTCGGCGTGGGAAAACAGTCAGAGAAGGGAGAGAGTCTTAGAAACAGGAGGAAGCTGGAGCAGCAGGGATCTGAGGGAAGAGGCAGCCCCAGGGGTCTGGGGAGACAGGGTATCCATGCTGGAGCCAGTAGGGGAATTTGTGAAGGTTTTGATTTTCTGAAATGTCAGAGCTGAGCAATAAAGAATGGGAGGGCATTTCCAGAAGCGTGAGTGACCCGGAAGTTCATGTCAGTGGGACCAGTAGGATGAGAGGGCATTTCCAGAAGC
>NC_022011.1:17519595-17552050 GCF_000317375.1 Microtus ochrogaster | reverse complement strand
GATGAGAGGGCATTTCCAGAAGCGTGAGTGACCCGGAAGTTCATGTCAGTGGGACAAGTAGGATGAGACGATTAAGGCCAAGAGTCAAGTGCGGCCATTTTAGGCTTATTGCGGGTTTGCAAGGTTTGGCCTTTGATTTGCTAGGAAATGTCATGGTTTCTTTTTAAACTGCATTTTCTAAAGAAAGAAGTAGAAGTTTCACTATTTAATGAAGCCCACCCTAAAGCAGAGGTAGTGAGTGACCACGCTACCAGCATCCCTCTGAGAGAGCAAATGGAATGACCACGCTTTTGTTGTGGCACACACACAGGTGTTAGTTCCCTGTCCCAAGCTCTGACCCAGGAGAGGACTGTAGAGGGACATTTGTCCTTGAATTATCTCCCGCGTGCAGAGAAAGATCAAGTTACTAGTGGATGCTGCAGACTCAGCTAAGCAGCTGCGGTTGTGCAGGAGAAGGCCCCAGGGCCAGCCCTCATTCTGTCGGAGCTCTGTGGATGGGCTCCTTATGCTGACCTCTGGTCACCAGAGGATCCTCCAGTCTTCCCCGGGTGCCAGTACCCCCCTCTCTGGGATTCAGATCAAGCCTCTCAACCATGTTTTATTTCCCAACCTTTCATGTCTACCTAGCAGACTTATTTGACCATGGCAGGTTCAAAAGTGTTTGGAGGTTGAGGCCATGCTCCCCTTTGTCCATGCATACACCATGAAAATGGTCTGGCCTACACCATACCATAAGACCCCTCTTAACATGTTCTGAGATAACTCAATTTCCAGGTCCTCTTGGGGCCACTTCTTGCTACTCACATTTTTCTGGCATGGATCCTCACAGGAAGTGAAATGTCCCTTGGTGCTTTGGCCAGTCTGTGTTGGAGCAAGTTAGTTGCATCTACTTAATGTCTGGTTAAAGCAGGGTCTAAACCCACCAGCAGATTCACATCGGATTAGGAAGATGCCTAAATCTCCAGTCGTCTTAGGCAGGATACCCACCACATACCTTCAGCTGGCTGAAGACGCAGCTGAATGGCTGAGTCGTATCTGCTTGGCCTGTCTGCCTCTTCTAGGTCCTACCAGTCAAAGGGCCGGGTAGTTTTCATTTTTCAGAAGGGACCAAATATGTGTCTCAAGGTCTTGCAAAGTTCTGTGGTGCAATTTCTAGGTCCATAAGAATGCCTTCCTGTCCACTGTGGACTCTCAGGGACCCTTCTGGGCACTACAGTTGTGTGGTTTTGAGGGTCCTAAATGCAATGAAAAGGGCAGAAGGAGGCTTCAGAAATGAATCCATATCTGGTAATAAGTCCATAAGGTACAAGCAGAGCAGAAACAGCTGACTCAATGGATAGCAGCAAGCACCTGCCAAGAGCCACCTCTGCCTGGATGCTGTACAGAGGAGCGGTGTGCCTACCTTTCTTCTCTTGGACTTCCTGGGGATGCAAAACTACTTCCTGACCTTTGTAACCTTGCTGTTGTTCTCAGAACCTTAGCATCCTCATGTCACTCTAAAGTTTGGAGGGACACTGCCTGAGAAGGTCATAGGTCATTCTGATTGCTCTCTAGTTTCCTGTTCTCCCGTCTTGTCTGATGTTGCCTTTTCCTCAGGGGCTGGGGTTCAACTAAGGATCTTACTTCTCCTAGGTGACGATGTCAGCCATTTTTTTCCTCTCTATTCTTTATCCCAGGAGTAATTTCCCTTCCAGCCAGACTGTCTAGGGTGCTTTGGGGACTATCTGAAACTGAAGCTAGATTGTTTATTATGTTGTCTCACCTTGAGACTATACACTATTTAGCTGTGTATAGATTTCTAAATATGTTTAGAACTTGTGCTCCTTTGGTCCCATTTAGAAGACTTTAGGAAAAGGCACACATTTTGCCCCCAGCCTTTTCAGTCTTCCAGTTTAGTCCTAAGCGGCATAGAAGTAACACAGATAGATGGTGGGCAGTCAACATCTAGGGACCTTACTGGATACGTGGCTTTTCCAGACCTTTTGGGGGGGGGGCTCTTGGAGTCAGGTACAGTTTTACCTCTTGCAGTTTGCGAAATTGGTGAAGAGACACCAGATTATATGGTCAGGACAATGTTTTAAATCAGGGTTAGGTGGTTCATTTCATCACAGTAGCAACTTGGGTGTTTTTTTTTTTAATGGCTTTGGGGTGGTTTGGATTAAAGTGAGAGATGACTGGCTAGGTCAGAAACACTCTGATCTGGCCACTAGCCTCCCTTGGGCCATTACTTGGCTGTGCAGAGCAGAAGTATTTCTGTTTGCTGTCACTTAAAAGTCAGGCAGGTAGTGCCTCTGCTGAAGAGATCAGATAATTCTTTCTCTGTGGCCCCTGTGAACCTTATTTTTGTAGGGACAACCTTTGTCATGTATGTTCCTGTCAATCAGCCTGCTGATAGCTAAGCCCTCTGCAGTCTTGGCCTACTCTGTCTCCTCTGAGGTCTGGGTACACATGGGGCAGATAGCAGATGCTCACTGAACATACACAATTTAAAACTGCCTGTCCCATGAAGCACAGTGGCACACACTTTAGGAGATGGAGTCAGGGGACCGTGAGTATGAGGCTAGCCTTGGCTACATAGTAAAACTCCATTTCAAAGGAAAACAATCATTCTTCCTGGTTTTCTCATTAATGCATCTTATATTCATGAACTCATTGACGTTATCTGTAAAGCTTGTCCACACTTGGTGCTACTAGATAAGTTACCGAGTAGTGTACGTCTCCATCTGCTGGGTAAATGGTGTTTTCTCATGTGTTTAGGTTCCCAGGATTTCAGCCTCTGTGTGTGGTTCCCAAAGAAATGAAAACTAGAACCACCATATGACCCAGAATCTCTTCCTACTGCAGACTCTAAGGAAGTAAACAGTATAGCACAGGCTCAGTCCCGTGTTCTCTGCAGCCTGATTTAACTAGCCAGCCTGTAGAACTACTTGAGTATGCACGGGCAGGCGAATGGGGGAAGAAATGTGATGTGTACATACAACAAGACATCGTTCAGTTTTAAAAGGGATCCCCTGCTGGGCTGTCAAGATGCTCAGCGGGTAAAGGTGCTTGCTGCCCAGCCTGACTGACAACCAGTTTAATTATTGGACTTCACATGGTGAAGGAGGGAAGCAACTCCAACAGATTGTCCTCTGACCTTCATTATTCAGACTGTGGCATGCACACATCTGTGAGGGTGTGTGCACACACATACAATAAATAAACACAAAACCCTTTGGGGGTGCTCTGCATTGGTCACAAGGCCATCACATCTAGCATGTTCTCATGTGTATGCAGGCTATGAAAACTGAACTTGTGGAAACACAGAGTAGAATGGCAGGTGTCAGTTGAACATGGCAAATGGGGAGATGCTGATCAAACAGCACAAATATGCAGCCATGAGTCCTGGAGATCCAGTGCAGCCTGACACATACAGTTAATAACATACGCATTAGAAATTCGGTAAGAATAGACCTGACGTGTTCTCGTGGCACACCGAAGGAACTGCTTAGGAAATGCATATGCTACTCTACTTGACCATAAAGACCCTTTTGCTATCTATATGCTATTTTTATGCACTTCTTAAATATATGAAAAAAATTCATAGAATTATCATTTGAAAACAATGCCTTTCTTTTTTGTTCATGTTTCAGGAAGGCGATGTCTGGCCCAACTCATCAGCTGATATCACTGTGTACTTTAACCCCCTAGAGGCCAGGCTCTACCAGCAGACAATTTACTGTGACATTTCAGGTATGAACTCGCTTTGTGTGGTAACCAAGTTACCAAGTGCTCAGAACATATGCGTATGTGTGTACATGTGTGTACACATGTGTGTATGTGTATGCAAGTATGTGTGTATACATGTGTATGTATATTCACGTGTGTGTATAGATGTATGTGTATGTGAGTCCATGTGTGTATGTATGTGCGCATGTGTATATGCACATGTGTATATGTGTAAAGTATATGTGTATGTGTGTATATGCATGCGTGTATATGTGTGTGTGTGTACAAGAATGTGAAGATTGTAGACTAAGGCCATTTGGTGCTAACTGAGATCTACAGAAGAATATTTGAGTCAAACTATGAGCTTCTCACATTTTCTAGAACAGAAAGTTTCGGTTTTGCTCCAATTTTGTTCTTTGAGACAGGGTTTTACTCTGTAGGCCAGGCTGGCCTAAAACTTACTATGCAATCTAAACTGGCCTCTAACTTGCAGTGATCCTGGTACTTCAGGCTCCTGCGAGCTGAGATTGCATTGGGAACCATACCATACATAGCACATGACTAGCTCAAGAGTCTCTATAGTGTTTTACGGTTACATTGTCAGTGGGGGAAATAGAAAAACCCTTGTGTCTGTTTCTTCTTAATGCTTAGAGCACCAAGACTGCTACTTGTGACATTTTCTTGCATGGTTGTTTGTTCCTTTTATAATACCCAGCTACTAATATTTAGCATTTCTGTGAGTTGGAGGCCAGCCTGGTCTATAGAGTGAGTTACAGGACAGTCAGAGCTGCTACACAGAGAACCCTTGTCTCAAAAAACCAAAAAGAAGAGGAGGGGTGGTGGCAGATGAAGAAATAAATACGTGTACATGTGAATTTGTGTGTGCATTTGCACCTCCACACGTTTCTTGGCTGTTGCTGAGACGTCCTGAAAACTGAGATCCACACAGCGTTGAGCTCTTGAGTCATCCCCAAGCCTGGCTACAGAATACTGTGAAAAGAGCTGACTATTTCCAGGCTGAGGCAGGAAAGAACAAACTTCCTCCAAGTCTGAGTGGAAGCAGTGATCACAGAATGCCCAGAAGCTGTTAAAGGACTCCCACTGACGACCTTCAAACAATGCTGCTTACAGATTATGTCTGTGTTACATCCAAACAGGCATCGGAATCCGCTGAGTTAGAATGTGTCACGTGGCAATCGTTACCGCTATAAACAACTCAGGTCAAAAGTAACGGGGGAATTGCGGGTGGGACAGAATCCAATGTGGCCTCAAAATATCTTCCATCAAAATACTTACCAGTTATGAAGTGGAGAAAACTCAGTTTTACAGTGAAGAGTGCAGAACATGGCACCTCAGCTATAGAACAGGTGGCCTGCTAGGACCTCCTACTAGGATGCAGGGAGGGCAAATCATCCTGTCGGTGATACCAGGACCAAACTACCTCAGCAGGTCTGATCCAGAGGATGCTTCCAGCAAACCAGCGGAAGCACAGATTGCCTGGATCTTCACAGACTTCAAGGCCATGCAAGTCAAGGGAGGAAGGAAGAACTGTTTGAGACTCAAGAGAGCAGTCACATGTGCTCTAGACTGAATGCGTGGCTGCAAAGCGCATCCGTGGGGAAGAGACAAGGAAGTTCTTTGTCTTCTGCATTTAGTTATTAACCTATTGATTCATTGATTGTTTGTCAAGACAGTATCTCACTTTGTAGCCTAAGCAAACCTGAAACTCATTGTGTAGTCCAGGCAGGCCTCAAGCCTCAGAGACCATACCTCAGCTTCCCTAGTGGTAGGATCATAGGTTTGAGTCACCACATCCAGTTTCCATATTTTTAAATTTTCAAAGTTTTTTTTTTAATGTTAATAGGAAAACTAAGCAGACAGCAAAATTATAAAGTCAAAAAGTAGCCTTTCCCCCTGCAGTACTGTCAAAAAGGATGCTGGGTGTTTTAGTGTGTTGGGGGGGGCACCTTGCTAACACTTACATTACTGTTTGTCCTAACTTCACCCCACACAGTTCCTTTGTGCCCCTTTGCAGGCAACACTCAGCCCCCATCTCACCCTTGACAAGCCAGTCATGCTTATCATATTTATTTTGTGGGTTTTACTTGCAGCTTTAAATTACATGAAGCCCTAATGGTTTTGTCCCCTGAAGCTGATGACGTCTCTTGTTGTATAAAGATATTGGTAAACCTAACCTGCCCAACACTTTTCTGCTACCTTTCCCCCTCTGCCTTTTATGAACCTTTCCAGTTTTTTTTTAAATAAGCTCATTATTGATAACCATAGTTAATCCTACTATTTACATAGATGTCACTTGAAGACGATGTGTCCCTAAAGGAGGTCTCTCCTTTATACACCATCAGTCACTTGTGCTACTCACCTCACCTCTACTGTGCAATGTGTGGGTTGCCCTGGATACTATGGATGTTCTGATTATTTAAACTAGGAGGATGAGAGATGAGTCCACAGCCACTGAAGGGCAGCCAGCCAGCTGCCCAGATCCCACCCTCCTCCGCACCTGTGAAGTCACGTTCCCCAGCCAGCCTAAGAATGCGCAGCAGGATGGGCTGCCAACCCAAGACTGCCAGCTTCCCCGTGAATGCGCCTATCCTCTTAAACATTATGGGGATCATTTTCTTGCTTTCCTGTGTAAAATTACCATCTGTGTATTCATCCCTAAGCAAAAGTGGTCTTGGTTTCCTTTTTCTTGAAATTCTGTGTGGGATTCATGCCATATAAGCCTATGTTGCAAGCACCAAGAACATAAATTTGTTCCATAAATGTTCAGTGAAAAAGCAAATAATTGAAACAGAAATATAATCAAATGGGTAACCGCATTCTGCTTTGACTGGGTGATTCCCTGCACATGGAGGCGGGATGCTCATGATGGCCCTGCCACGAGTGCAGAGCGGATGAGGAGTTTTGGATCGGCATAAATCTCCTTCTGTGCCACAGCCCAGCGTCCAGGATCTTAGAGGATCTGCAGGAAATGTTTGGGAGGGCAGCCGTATTCAGATGCAGACTGGAAATATGCCAGTATGTGACCCCCATGCCACAGGTGGTGGGACCTCCTCCAGCTCCCTGGGGACACTGTTCTTGGCATGGGTCCAGGGGGCTGGCTGCTCTCCAGGAGGTTCCCAAACAATGCACCACGAGTTGTATGCATCTATTGTTTCCTGTGGTTCCAAATTCTTCCCCAGCATTCTTCTCCTGGGTAAACTGAATGTAATTTTTCCATCTGTGTGACAGTCTTCTTTATTTTGTTAGTCATTTCCTAACCGATTCAGTTGCCAAGGAAGGGCTCTGTTTACATAGTAATTCCATATTATCATTCCTGTGAGCTCCGTGTAATTCTGTGTCCTTTGGAGGGCTGTTGATGGTTGCTGGCTCTTATCATCAACCAGCTGGCAAGACCCCCTGGCATTATGTCACTAAGAGACATTTGCTAAGTGCATAGAAAAGCTCTTCCCTGCTGGCTTTCCTTTTGGTTGCCTTTGCTCTAAGCTACTGTAGTAATTGGTTTTCTCACCTCTCTGCAAAATACCTGACCAAAGCAACATAAGGGAGGAAGGGCTTGTTTTAACCTTTGTTTTGAGAGGGTACAGAGCCCATGTCAGTGAGAGCAATGTTGCTGAGACTCCTCACATCTCCACAGACCAGGAGGCAAAAGACTTGGGCTGGAAGTGGGGCCTGTAACCCACAAAGCTTCTTCCCCAAGAATTACTTTCTCCAGCCAGGAACTTCCTAAAGGTTCTAAAAATCACTACTACTACTACTAATAATAATAATAATAACAAAAAAAAAGCAACAAACCTCCACCAGACCAAGTGTGAGTCCATGGGGGACATCTCACTTTCAAGCCCCAATGGTAACTATGTTCATAGAAGCAAGTTCTGATTACTTTTCACACTTTTTAAAGAAAGAAATGTGTGTGTGTGTGTGTGTGTGTGTGTGTGTGTGTGTGTGTGTGTGTCCGTGTCCAGAAGAGGACATCAGATCCCCTGATGCTGGAGTCACAGGTGTTAGGAACCCAACTCCGGTCCTCTGCGAGAGCAGCACGTGCTCCTCCCTGCCGTCCTCTCTCTAGTTTCATCAGTTCTGGAAAATTCTCATCGTCTGCCTCTTCAGTGTTGCCTTCTTTTCAGCTCTCAAGATGATTGCAGAATTTATCTCTTCTTCGATCTCCTTGTCTCTGATCGATTTTGTTTTCTATTGGAATTTTATTGCGGTTATCTACTTGTGTGCATGTGCATTTGGCACAGCACACATGTGGAGGCCAGAGGACTGCGGAGCCAGTTCTCTCCTTTTGGTCCTGGGGATTAAACTCAGGTCGTCAGTCTAGGCAGCAATTGTTCTTACACACTGAGCCTGCTTGCCAGCCACTGTTCTGAGTATTTTATTCTAAGTTCTTTCTTCTATTTGACTAATTATCTCTTTAGCTATGTCTATTCTCGGTGTATTCATCTATCCAATTTTAAATTTTCATTGGCTTCATTTTTAGAAATCATGTAATTTTGTATTTATATATTTTGTTCTTTCATTGTTGTTTCCGTTTCCTATTATGCCTCTTCAATTTTTTTGAGAATGCTATGTTAGAGTTTCTTTAAGAATTTTCTATTATGTCCTTCTTGGGCTGCTTGTGGTAGCCCCCGGTTTTCCTCAGCAATGTGACTGTTCCTTCAGACAGTTGGAAATGTTTGTACTGTAAAGTTATTGAGCATGGATACTGGATTTTAAACACTCTATTGAGTAGGGATTTTGTTGGGTCTTCTTCCACTCTTCCACAGTCAGCTTCTGCTCCTGGAACCTGTCTGGTGATGTGTAAGTTTGGATTGAAAACCTGCACCTGGGCCTTGGATTTTTTCCCCCTCATCAGTCTGCTGGCTAGACGACAGGCCTCATCAGCCCATCCTAGGCCAGGAGGTGGAATTTTCCTAGGCTTTGTTGTTGTTGTTGTTGTTGTTATTGTTAGAGGAAGATTTTCCAGAGTTCTGGGTTTATGCAAAGATCTTGGTTCAGTTCTCTGTTCCCAGATAAAAACAAGTCCTTACACCTTCTTGGTGTGAGGGTAAAACAGGAGCCACCAGACCATAACACCTGTGCCTACTCTGCAAAGTACTGGACTTTCTTTGACTTAATTTACTAGGCTTGGGTGCTCTTCATTTCTGATATCTGGTATTGTCCTTCCTTTATCACGAGATTAGATAAAGACCATAAGGTATGTTTACCATGTTTTTAATCAGAGCTATCTACTCTTTACATATGAGGCAAAAGAACAATCTGAGTAACCCTGCCTTGTTGGCAGGTCACATAGTTAGCAATCTTCATGTTTTTCAAGTGGGTGTCCTTAGAGAGCCTGCACCTGACCCAGGTCTGGTCACTCATTACAAATGTAGATTCTTGGGCTTCATCTGTGTTTTATTGAAGCAGAATTCTGAGAAAGCGGTGCTGGAGGCTACATATTTAAAATGAGGACCAGAAAGCAATTCCAACAAAGTTGCAGAATAAAAAATTAATTTCCAGAAAAAAATGGGTTGTATTTCTATATGCTAACAGTGAACAGTGGGAAGCTGAAGTTTCAATATTGCTTACATCGCATTAGGAATATAAATTACTCAGGGGTAAACTGGACAACCTGCAAGACCTGCACTGTGAAATGGATGAAGCATTGTGGCAATTACAGACCTGCACACATGGAAAACCACACTGCCTGCAGTTAGTGAATTTAGCGTTGTTCCAACTGTCACTCCCTCCCGCTCTCCCATTTGTCTGTAGATTTGCTGCGAGCAAAATAATAATCTCAACTGTTTTTAAAATAGGAATATACACATTGGTTCTGAAATTCCTGTGGAGGGCCTGGAGAGATGCTCTGTGGTTAAGGGCGCTGGTGCTCTTGCAGAGAACCGAAGTTCAGTTCCCAGCACCATGCAAGATGGCTCCCAACTGCCTGTAACTCCGTCTCCAGGGGGATTTATCGTCTGTGTAGGCATCTGCTGGCACCTGTGCACACTGTCTCTCCCTCTCTCTGCCCCTTCTCTTCACACACACACACACACACACACACACACACACACACACCTAAAAATAGTAAAAAATAGATGTCTCAATTTCCCATGGAAATGCAGAGAACCTAGATTACCTAAAATAACTTACGGAAAGAATGAAGCGAGAGATCTGCTTGCCTGCCTGGCTTCCAGACGTCTAACTGCAAGGCGGCCATATTTATACTCTGTGCCCATGAACTGTAATGTAAATGATAAACAATATGCTGAAGATTCTGAAAATACCACCAAATTGGCCTCTGGCTAGAGCTTGCCCTAGCTAGTCAGCAGAAGGCAACAACAAGATACATAAAGGACTTAGATTTTCCTCAGAGAGCGGTATGGGAAGATGAGCCAACAGACACCCTAGGTTTTGCCTAAGGAAAGTAGGAGGCCCCTGTGTCTCCACAGAACAGAACAGGCCGACTGCAGCAGCCCCTTCTGCATTTCTTTTACACAAGGCTGTGCCAGGGAATGTAGGAACTGAATGCATGGCTTGCTACTTTGGTCAGTCCAGGAGCCTGAGAAAATACCACAGATTAGGTAGGTTATAAACGAGAGAGACTTTACGCCCACTGATTTTGTGAGATCGAGGCAGCCACTTAGGGCTCTTTTCTCACAGCGCCATCTTGATGAGTCCTTACCCCATGGGGGTCCCTCTGGGCTCTTTTGTAAGGACATGGACTTCAGTCTTTCTGAAAGGTTCCCTGTTTGTCTTCTATTCCGCTCCCCAAATTTCCACTTCTTAATCCCTTGGAGATGAGCATTTTAGTGAGTGAATCTGGAGGCTGGGGGCAGGGGGGAAACATGACAGGCATAGCCGATAACAAGCTTTTAAAGGCCTGTGCTTTTCATTTTCTGGTGATTAATGCAGTGAGGTCCGTTGTCTTTAGTGATTTCAGGCTCATTAAATGTACCCCGTGGAGCATCCCTTTGTCTCTGATGAGTAAGGCCAGCTTACTCTAACCATACAGGAGAAGCTACAGTTATTTTTTAAATGCTTTAAGATCTTGCTTGTCTAGGAAAGAGTTTGTTCTTACAGTTTACTGCTCTTCCGTGTTTGTTCTTCTGGCTGCTTTTTGCCAAAACAAGAAAAATATCTGCTTAGAAAATCCTGTGAAAAAGGAACATTTGTAACATGACCCTAAGATTTAGACAGACCCCTAGAAATGCAGAGGTACTGATTTCTGCACTCATTCTGTCCCCAGTACAGGAAGTGGCTATCTACAGACAGGACAGAAATAATTAATAATTAACAATCCCCAAAGAAACAGTGGTCCACCACTTTATTACAACACCTGTCTGTTTTGTGTTTGTTTATTTTGTGTTTTGTTTGTTTGTTAAGGAGGGCAGCCAAGGCAAAGATGGAGCTGGAGAAAGTTTAAGATCTGGTAGTTATCAATAGCCCTGCTGTTTATCCCATGATGCATTAGCAGTTCTCTCTCTCTCTCTCTCTCTCTCTCTCTCTCTCTCTCTCTCTCTCTCTCTCTCTCCCAGTCTGCAAATCGGAATCTCAATAAAAATACATTTCGCTTGACCATAGAGTCCAAGTCATTGCCAAGAGATTTGAATTCTGGAGTAATGGTGAAGGCTGGCAGTGTTTGAGTGCTCTGAAGGTTTTACTTATATTCTAGAGCAGTGGTTCTCAATCTGTGGGTTGTGATCCCTTTGGGGTGGAATGGCCCTTTCACAAGGGTCTCATATCAGACATTTATGTTACAATTCGTAACAGTAGTAAAATTACAGTTACGAAGGAGCAACAAAAATAGTTTTATGATAGGGGTCCCCACGACACAAGTGACTAGATTGAAGGTCCCCAGCGTTAGGAAGTCTGAGGACCCCTCCTGCCAGGTATTTGTCATCACTGATGTCTCCTTTCCAGGGACAGGTGGAGTGAAGAAAACCCTCTGAATAGATTAACTGTCCCAATTATTGTAAAGATCATTCATGTTTCCTATAGTCAAAATTATAGCTACCTGAGGACCATGATGTTGCCCCAAACTGGAATAACAAATAGACAGTATCCTTGTCCCAAAATATAAAAAAGCTAAATAGCAACAGAAGACAGTAAGATGCCCCAAGGCATTATAATGATGGCAACAATGATTTAAAACTGTTGCTTTGTGTCAAGAAAAGGATAAACTATGTTACAATTCACCACTAAAAGATAACTGTGCTACAATTCACCAGCTCAGAGAGGCTAAGGTAACAGGGGTCAAGGGGAGGGGGTGGGATGCTTGGATCTCCCTGGGAAAGGGAAATAGAAGAGATCCCCAGAGTAGACTGAGGGTGGGTGGGGATGGGAACAACGGGTGATCAAGTTGGGGGGGGGGTTGGACTGAATGAGACTACTGAAAAGTGGGATGGGGGGGGGCGGATTTTAGGGTCAGGTAGGAAACTGATGCAAGGGAAACTCAGAAATAGTCAAAGATGACCGCATCTGAGACTCCTAGCAATAAGCAGACACATACCCTGAACCAGCCATCTCCTGTGACCAGACTGGTGCCTATCCCAATTGTCATCAGAGAGGCTTCATCCAGCAGCTGGTAGAAATAGATGCAGAGACCCTCAGCCAGACATCAGGCAGAGCTTGGGCAATCCTGCTGAAGAGAGGAGGAAGGATTGTTGGAGCCAAGGACACCAAAAGAAAATTCACAGAGTCAACTAACCTGGGCTCACAGGGGCTCACAGGGACTGAACAACCAGGGAGCCCACATGGGACTGACCTAGGCCTTCTGCATATATGGGACAGTGGTATAGCTTGTTGTTTTCTTGTGAGACTCCTAACAGTGGGAGCAGGGGATGTCTCTAACTCTTGCTGGTTTTGGGGACTCTATTCCTCATACTGGGTGGGCTTGCCCAGCCTTAATACAAGGGGAGATTCTTGGTCTTACTGCAACTTGATATGCCATGTTTTGTTGATATCCGTGGGAGGCCTGCCCTTTTCTGAACAGAAATAGGGGAGGAATGAATTGGGGAGGCAAAAGGGAGGTGAGGGGGAGGGCATGCGAGGAAAATCTGTGGTCGGGATGTAAAATAAATAAATTAATTTAATTTTTAAAAAATACCCCCTAAAGAAACCAGAATAGCTAAAACAACCCTGTACAATAAAAGAACTTCCAGAAGTATTACCATCTCTGATTTCAAGCTCTACTACTACAAAGCTATAGCAATACATACCACATGGTATTAGCATAAAAGCAAACAGGTGGATCAATGGAATCAAATCCAAGACCCAGACATAAATCCACACACCTATGGACACCTGATTTTAGACAAAGAAACCAAAATTATACAATGGGGAAAAAAAACATCTTCAACAAATGGTGCTGGTCTAACTGATGTCGGTATGTAGAAGAATGCAAATTGGTCCATGTCTAACACTCTGCATAAAACTCACATCAGGTGGATCATAGACCTCAACATAAATCCAGATACATTGAACCTGACAGAAGAGAACGTGGAAAGTAATCTTGAATGCATTGTCACCGGAGACAACTTCCTGAACAGATCACCAATAACACAAGCACTAAGATTGACAATTAATAAATGGGAACTCATGAAACTGAAAAGTTTCTGTAAGGCAAGAATACCATCAAAGGTGTAAAATGGCGGCCTACAAGAATGGGAAAAGATCTTTACCAACCTCACATTCAAAAGAGGCCTGATCTCCAAAATAAATAAAGAACTCAAGAAATTAGATGTTAACAAGCCAAATAACCCAATTAAAAATAGGATACAGTTTTAAACAGATAATTCTCAACAGAAGAATTCCGTTTTAAGAATGCTGGGCGGTGGTGACGCACGCCTTTAATCCCAGCACTTGGGAGGCAGAGGCCAGCGGATCTCTGTGAGTTCAAGGCCAGCCTGGTCTAGAAGAGCTAGTTCCAAGACAGGAACCAAAAGCTACAGAGAAACCCTGTCTCGAAAAAAAAAAAAAAAGAATGCCTGAGAAAAACTTAAAGAAATAGTCAACATCCTTAGCCATCAGGGAAATAGAAATCAAAACAACCCTGAGATTCCATCTTGTACCTGTTAGAATGGCTAAGATAAAAAACACAAGCAACAGCTCATGCTGGAGAGGATATGGAGCAAGGGGAACACCCTCCATTGCTGACGGGAATGCAAACTTGTACAACCAGTTAGTAAGTGGCAGTTTCCCAGAAAACAGGGAATCAATCTACCTCAAGACCTTTATCCATTCCTCAGCCGAGGGACATCTAGGTTGTTTCCAGGTTCTGGCTATTCCAAATTAAAGCTGCTATGAGCATAATTGAGCACATGTCCTTGTGGTATGAGTGAGCATCCTTTGGGTATACAGCTCTTGGGTATATACCCAAAGGATGCTCAATCATACCACAAGACTGCCTTCCTTAAACAAACAAACACACAAAAAGCCAAGAAACGAACATGTGTTGTGATGAAACAGTGGGCCACTGCTTCCTTGGGGGAGGGGACAGAGAGGAGGATGAAAGAAGGCCTGGAGGGTGAGGAAACTCTGGCTGAGATATAAAATTAATTAATTAATGTTTTTAAATGCCCAAAGAGATATGAGACAAAAAGTCTAAAAAAAATGTTGCTTGGTAGTTCTGAATTGTTTAATACTAAAACCTGAACCTAATAGGCCATCAAAAGTGTTTTAAGTATTCAAAGTCATGTACGGAGCCCTTTTGCCCAGAATTAAGCCCAGCCATTGACAACCAGGACCTCACTGTTGTGTGCATTGTCTGTAATGGCTTAGGGAACAAGCAGTTGAGTGAAGAAGCCCACAGAGTGGGAGAGACCCCACCAGCTACCCATCTGACCGGGGACTAGTGTTCAGAATATACACAGCCAGAAAACAGAGAGTCCAGGAAACAAATGACCCATTCAAAGATGAGCTGGAGATCTAGACAGAGCCCTCAAAACAAGAAATAAAAATGGGTAAGAAATACTGCAGTAAATATTCACCATCCTTAGTAATTGGGAATTCAAATTAAAACGACCTTGAGACTTCATCTCCCCCACCAGACAAAGCAACTAATAACAAAGGCTGGTGAGGTCGTGGAGGTCTAGGAACTCTCATTCATCCATTCCGTGGTGCTGGGAATTCAAATTGGTGTGGCTGCTCTGGAAATCAGCCTAGAGAATTCTCAAACAATTAAAAATAAATCTACCATATGACCCAGCTATACTTCACAGATATTTGCTTCATAATGTCTGTTCACAGTAGCTAGTCGATGGAAACAACCTAAATGACTTTCAACAGATGAATGGATAATGAAAATGTCATACGTATACTCAGTGGAATAATATTCAGATATAAGGAAAAGTGAAGTTTTACATGAAATTTACAGGTAATTGGATGAACCCAGAAAAGATTATATTGAGTGAAGCAACCCAGACCCAGACAGACAATTGTTGCATGTTTTCTCTCATTTTTGGTTCCTAGCTCCAAATCCTCAGATGAGTGTGCACAACATGGAGTAACCATAGAAACCAAGAAAGTATGCTATAGGCAGGTAGAGGCGGGGGAGGGGGAGCTGCAACTGGAGGGAGGAGGGAGGTCAGTCAATACAGACAGAGAAGGAGAGACAAGGGACAGATGACACCAAGGTAACCAAGGTAGTTTGATAAGACCGCAAAGAATCATTATTTTTATATTTACCTAAAACTGTAATTGTACACAGTGTGTGTGTGTGTGTGTGTGTGTGTGAGAGAGAGAGAGAGAGAGAGAGAGAGAGAGAGAGAGAGAGAGAGAGAGAGGAGAGAGAGAGGAGAGAGTTAGTTTTGAGCTGATAGTGTTTCCCAGCAAGAGCCATAGACTAAAAACAGACTCCAGTACCAGGCACAAGAAACCTCCTTTTGAATAGTTGGTCAGGGTAGTCCCACTGTCTCCCAAAACAATATAGACCTTCATTGCAGCCCTTTGTTGCCTCTTGGGAGTAGAGGGTGGACCTCCATTGCTGAAGGCACAGCACACTTAGGACACAGGATTTGGATGATTAGGGCTGTATTTGACTTGAAAAGCTTCCTTTCTGCAGTCATGATACTAGAAAATGCCATGCAAGCTGCCAAGGCAGGGACGCAGTCATACAGCCCTACTCAGGACTTATATTTTACATGGAAAAGTATAACTCATATTTTAAGTGGAAGAATCAGGCAGAAACTTATATTAACTGTTTGGTATAATTAAGCATAGACAATAGGCACCACAGTGTTGACAATAATTATCTTGAGATGGTGGAGTTAGGAAAGACTTCCATATACTCTGTAATTTCCAGTTGATCTTCTATTATCTAGTGAAGATATTTCCATATTATAAAAAGGGAAGACCCAGAGTGGCTGGCTATGTGATCTGTGTTGACTCGGATCCACTATGGATGTGTTAAGTCACACGCTTTTGAGCCCATTCCATGACATCTATGGAATGAGGTAGAAAAAGTTCCGTAAAGTATAGGAGTCTAGGTCAGCTCCACAAAGTTAGATGGCTGGTTCTCTAGGTCTTCCTAAACACAGATCAAGACAAACAGCATCCTTTAGCGTCTTGTGGTGGCTTCCATCCCTTTAGGATTGGTATCCATCCCTGGTCACCCTCTGCAGAACCAGACAAGCTACCTGGCTTTATTAAAAACTTCAGAATAATGTTCAGACTCGATTCAATTTTAAATTATTTTAATTTATACATTAATTGTATATATAATAAATACATGCTACAACATGATATGTTAATATATAAATGCAATATGTTATGATCAAATCAAGATATGAGTACATCCATTGCCTCAGCCATTTATCATTTGCTTTAATATTCAAAGTCCTGTCTTCTAGCTATTTTTTATGTGACATAATTTTTTGATTCTTTGGGAATTTCACATCATGCATTCCAATCCCACTCATTTTCCAGTCCTTCTATGTCAGCCCTCCACCCTTGTAACCTCCTCCACCAAAGAAAAGGAAAATAATAATTAATAAACCCACTTCACTCCTGCATCTTTCCCTCCACTCCATTGTATATGCTTTGGTTGTAGTGGTATTGGAAACTGTGAGCTGCAGTGTGTCACACAGTAGACCCTTTTGCCCAAGAAGCTTTACTTACAAATGTTCATTTCAATGAGTGTTTTGGTCTGGCTCAAGACCTCTGGCTCCTGGCACACCATCACCACTGGGTCCTCACCAACGCCTTTGTGATATCCGCTAATAATGGAAATCCTGTGCCTAGCTTCCGTAGGACCCACCCCTTCTCGTGCTCCAGCAGGTCATAGATGGGGTAGGTGTTGGGGTGGGCCAACTCAAAGCCCTGGATGTGAGCCTGGGTGGTAGCTGAATTGGTCAGCCTGGGCCTCTGCCAAAAACCACCCCCCAAGACCGAGAGGGGGCAGGACCAGCTCTTCCTCATCCATGCCACCACCAGGGCCAGCGAGGGATGGAGGCCAGCTCAGCACAGCCCTTGGACATCACCGTGGCTTTAGGCAGCAGTCCAGACCATGAGCATTCACGTGGTCATGGACATCAACACAGATCCTGGCTGCGGTGGAGTCGCTGGCCCAGACATGTCTCAGGTAGCGCAGACCGCTTACATCAGCCTGTTCCTCACCGCATTGCAATCCAGTTCAGCCTGTCTTCCACATCACATGACCGCTCCACTTCTCTTTCTCTCCCGCTTCTCCACCGGACATTTGCTCAACGTAGTGGTACCCAGGGTCAGGCCTCCAGTCATGGTCTTCCACCCATCCGTGCTGCAAACGGGCCTGGCTTCTAGCTATTTTGAAATATATAATATATTCTAGCTTCCCTGCTGTACAATGGAACACTAGAATTATCGTGTGTGTGTGTGTGTGTGTGTGTGTGTGTGTGTATGCACGTGGGCACGCGTGTGTGTATGTGTGTGATGGTGCTGGAGATGTAACCTGGGGTCTTGTGCATCCCATGCTTACACTCCCCCACTGAGCTCTCCTCCCCAACCCTATCTGACTGTATTCTTCACCCTCCCTCCCTCTGCCTGGCCCTGCCCTGCCCTGCCTCTGGTAATCACTCCTCTACCCTCTACTGCAATGGGACCAGCTTTAGCCTCTGCACAGAAATGAGAACACGTAGCATTTGCCGTTCTGGACCTGGAGGTTAACTTTCTTAATTGTCTTTTCCCTGATAAAATGTCAACCCTAATTGCTATGTAAGCTGTTCATTAAAGGTAAGCACTCAGCAATATTACTGTTTCCTAAAGATAAGAGCCAGCTTCCACCTTAGTTAAATTCTAGTTCCCTTGGTACAGAGCAGTCCTGGGGAGTATTTGAGAAGCTTGTGCCTTACATTGGTAATAAGTTGTGGGTGATTTGGGCTAATAAAATACTGTCTAACTAATAAAGAATTAATTTTGCAGGTCGAGAGATCCGCTTGCCCCTCCGAATCAGAGGAGAAGGGATGGGGCCCAAGATTCACTTCAACTTCGAATTGCTGGACATTGGCAAAGTTTTCATTGGATCTGCCCACTGTTACGAGGTAGGCACTGCCATTGTTCACTGAGGCTTCTGACAGAACCTGGCCTTTTTCTCTTTGCTTCTTTTGATGTGGTTTTTATTTGATAGAGACTTTGTAAGTCACCTTCCTTGTCCACTTTCTGTCTCTATTCCAACCTCTGTCCAGCCCATGCTAAGGGGAGTGTCTTCTCCTATTCTTTTTACTTTATCAGATGCTCAAAGTCTTCAGCACTGTAATTTCATTGGCTTTATCCTTCTCGATTTGTGGGCCGCAGAAGGAAAAGCCATAAATACACCTCCCCATCTGCCTAGTGCTTGTTCTCGGACAGCCCAAATCCTGCAGATCAGAGGGAAGAGGGCCGTGTGCATTTTCTCGATCCTAATGAGAATAGCTGTTTTCACACTTGGGGATCGCCCCGCAGTTTGCTCTTCCCCAGTCCCCGTGTTTTAAAAATCCAACGTTCTCACTTTCTGAAGGAGAGTCCTGTTCTCTGTCTTCCCAATTAAGCAGAAATCGGAATTTTCCAGGATGAATTTACGGTTCTTCAGAGGTGGCATTGCTCCAGCGCCACCTCACGGGCCAGCTTCTATGGGGTATACTTACACATAGATACCATGGTTGCCATGGAAACCTGGTTTTAGGCTCTCCTAAATTGTGAATGTTTGTATCTTAGGAAGGTAATGCAAGCAGCTATTTAGTAAGTGACACGTAGCTGTCAGGTTCTGGGATGTAGTGCACGAGCGTGTGCATGTGTGTGTGTGTGTGTGCGTGTGTGCATGTGTGTGTGTGCACGTGTGTGTGCGTGTGTGTGTGCATGCATGTGTGCGCACATGTGCATGTGCGTGTGTGTGTATGTGTGTGTAATTTGCAATCCTTACAGAATTGTGAAAGGCAGAGTCTTTTATCCTTATGTCACCACAAACGCCAAGTGCATGTGGTTAATTCCTCTGTGTTCCTCCTCTGTGTGTTGATGCCATGCTGGTGCTTGGAATCCCTTCATTCACTTAGGAAGCAAGGACACTTGCGCCCTCCATTTCTGCCTGAGTAAGCTGGGGCATAGAAAAGTTTGTCTAGTTAGGCTAATGCTGCATAAATACAGCGGGAAGGCTCAGCAGGCACTCCTATAGTAGAGTCTGGAGCCTGGAATCCCTCCTTCTTCACAGCATTCACCTCCAGCACATTCCTGCAAGATTGCAGTCCCTCACCGCCGCCCCCACCCCCAGCTTTATCACATGCTGGCCGAAGGTTAAAGAGCTCTGAGGAACGTAGATGAGGTTTTCATAGGAGGCAGCGTTAGAGGTGGCATGTCACACTGTAGAGCGTGTTCTATTGTTTGTCTGTGTCTGCAAGGGAGAACAGAGAATGCAGCCATGATGGCCGTAGAGAAGACGGATGCAACTCTAACTGCTGTAGGTGGCAGGAACTTGGCCAAGTTACTCAGCTTGTAAATGTCGTGAGCGCTGGGTCACTGATGCCCTCTATGGTATCTGTGAATAGGAGGAGCTTTACTGGCATTTCAGTCCTGCAGGTTCTCTGCAACTTATCTTTCCACAGCAAATAAATCCAGCCTATAAGGAGAAGTGCCTACATGACATGGGGACAGTGTCCTTCATTCCCACGCTCACTGGGGTAACTGATCTAACTGAAGCGAAGCAAAGGAACACAGATGTCAATGTCAGGATTGATGATACACAAGGGAACACAATCTGAATGATATTAAGACATAAAGGTACACAGCTAAAACTTGAGAGAAGAGTCCCCGAGGCAGAGAAAAAGTATGATAGTTCTTATTCTTTGCTGTTGCTGTGTAATTTACCCCATATGCATTCTCCTTACACCTTACTGATTGTACTTTATGGATGCCACATCACGAGAAGACAGTTCTAGTGCAAAATGGATATGGTTTCCCCGAGTATAATAACAATTTTTTTTTAGCAATTTAGTGGGCATGCCTAGATATTAACTGCAGAGCAAAACCCCAGCCAGCCAAAGTGTCCAATGAGGTGAGGCATCAGATCGGGCAGGGTTGAGAAGTGGCAGAGAGGGACATGGTGGGGTGCGTCTCTGGGGGGGATTCTGCACTCTCAGCATCTCCAGTGTTGACGCTTCATTGAGTCTCTCAATTTATTACATTACCTCCTTGAGAAATTTGAATAACTAGCTGCTGAGCTTCATCATTGCTAAGCTTAGCAGATGCATAAAAAAAATACCTATACTTCCAAGAGTAGACACAGTATTCTCCAGTGTAACCCAGAGGGAAGACAAACGGGAGGCTGAGTTCTATTATAAGTGACCCCTTTGCCCACAGAGCTGGACCTCAGGGGTAGGGGCCTCGGGATCATGTCCCAAACTATTAGCCAGATTCAGTATTCATTAATAGATGTTTCTTTGTCAAGAACAAGAGAATGATATCATGTTCTCCAAGGTGGAGGAACTTGGGAGATGCCTCCCAAGTAAAGTTAAGTGCTTCCTGTGTAAGCCTAAGGACCTGAGTTCATATCCCTGGAAACCACATAAAAACCTGGGCGTGGTGGAACTTGCCTGCAGTCCTAGTGCTGAGGAGATGGAGACAATAAGATCCCTGCACTGGCCAGCTAGTCTTACTAAACCAGTGAGCTCCAGGTTCGGTGAAAGACTCCATTTTAATAAATAAGGTGCAAAGTAATTGAAGAGGGCGCTGGATGTGACCTCTGGCCTCCACATGCACAGGTACACAGACATGCATCCATCTGCACACACAGGTACATACCACAGGAAAGCACTCATGCAGTGCATGCATGCATGCACACACGCACGCGCGTGCACAAACACACACACACACAGAGGGAGGGGGAAGAACTGTCACTGCTCAGAAAACCTGGGAAAGATAGTCATGTTAACCAAATAACAATAAAAGCAACACTGGGATTTGTGCTTGTGTCCAGAGAGAAGCACTATGGGCCGTGAATACCTTAGAGAGTAGCCTCAAGATCACGGACATAAGCAAGATATATTGTAAATGTATGGGAAATTTTCAAAAATGGCTTACTTTTGAAAAAGGATTAGCCTACAAGTTACAAGCATTTGTCAGTTACCCTTTAAACACAGGTAACTTCTATGCCCGCAGTGCTGAGCAAGGGGGCGTGTCACTTTTACCTGTAAACTCTGTTACCAGGTGCTACTCTCACAGCTACACGAACTAAGAAATTTATGCTTTCAGCAATATGAGGAGTTAAGAGGGCAGATGGGGAAATTGGGGCACGGAGAACTTAGGGAGTTTGTCTAAATTGCCTAACTAGAAAGTCAGAGACAAATCTGGAATTTGAACCCGGGCTCTCTGGCTCCTGAGTCCTCAGCCATGGTCATTTTCTGTGTGGTCTCTTTAAAAGAGAAAGAGAAGGATGCACAATTCAGACTCCAGGGACTTTAGAACAAGGAAGGCTGGAAATAGACATAAAAAGATGAGCCAAGCAGCAAGCAAGCTTATTTATGGTTTGTTTTGGCGCAGTGATTATCTCTCACTGGCAGCAGTGGCTGTGTTCCTTTGCAGAGGACATGGTTTCTGGCCTACCTGTGCTCCGCTCTAAAGCTTGGTCTCCTGGACCTCTAGCCACAGCTGATCTCCTTGGCCACCTAAGGCACTGTCCTGCCAAAGCAATAGGTGCCATGTGATGGGGGCTTCCCTAGGCAGGGCACTGGGTCCCCATCACTACACGCACCCCGTCCTCCTGCCGTTCTCATCCTCACCACTCACTCTTATCTCAAACGGTGACCTGAGCCAGCCCACCACACTTCACGTACCTCTTCCTCCCGGGACAGTGTCCTTTGGATCCTATAACCACACCCCATCACAATCACTCTCTTCCTCAAGGTCAGGGTGACCTCTCATTATACATAAGACCCTGAATTCCTTTCCCAGAGCTCATTCTGATGACCTCTGTCTTCACTTGACTTTTCTGGGACTCCTTCCTTAGCTTCCAGCACGTTCCCTCACTCCTTAGCATGTCTCTGACGTATCTCACATTTTTCTACTACATTTCTAGATGTCCTTGGGCACTTTTCAGTCTTCACTTAACCTTAGCCTCCTCATGCAAGTAAGAGCTAGCTACAACCCCCTCCTTGCTTGTTTTATAGAGCATTTTTTTTTTTGAGACAGGGTTTTTCTGTACCTTTAGAGCATGTCCTGGAACATGTCCATGTAGAACAGGCTGGCCTCGAACTCACAGATTTAAAAAAAAAATTATTTAACTTTATTTTATGTGCATTGGTGTAAAGGTATCAGATTCTGTAGAACTGGAGTTACAGACAGTTGTGAGCTGCCATGTGGGTGCTGGGAATTGAACCCAGATCCTCTGGATATAGAGCATATTTAAGAGGTATTTAAAAAATCTTCATACATAGATAGAAGTATGGTCAGTCTCCATATAGTGTGCAGAGGACAGATAACTAACTTGGTTTGATTAACTTCCAATGTCTTGGGTATGGATTAAGGGATGTTCCTATTCATCAAGGGAGGAAGCCAGTTACCTTTCTAGGTGTGAAGACAGAATTGTCAAGAAACAGAGGCAGTGTCTTTGGAGGCCAAGAATAGAACAGTGTGATTGTAGTGGAGGTTCATGGACACACACAGATGGTGAGATGCGGGGTGGGAGCATCAGAATGAAACCAGCTGTGGAGGGCTCTGCATGCCAGCCATGAGCTGCTCACATGTGCACTCAAAACCTACCGTGCCATCATATGAGGACACTAGCCTGGGGCCAGGACATTAGCATACAGGAATAAAGCATCTGTAGTGAAATGACTGCTTGCATAAGACTCCCCAAACAGCCCCTCATCCAATGCTGTGTGAGATGAACAAATTCCAGGAGGATGAAATCACAGCACCATGGAGAGCATCCTTGTCACCTAGAGTCCCATCACAGGCACAGGCTGAGCAGTTGCTGCTGCTCCATTCTGATATGGTTTCTTCTCTTACAGCCTGCACTTAACCTTAGTTTCTTCATGCACTCGAGAAAATTATCTGCCTTCCTGTGGTTTCTTTCTAGAGAATTTTCATTCATAGATATAATTATAACCAGCCTTTTAGTGGTATGAGTATAATTCAAATGACTAACAATTTTAAAGATTTTTAAATTTTTTTAGTTATTTGTATGTGTAGGTGGGGAGTATGTACCTGTAGTGTGGGTACCTGTGAAGTTCTTAGGCATCAGAGCTGGAGTTTACAGGTAGTCAAGAGCCACTCGATATGATTCTAGGACCTGAACTCGGGTCCTCATCACGCTAGCTCCAACTAACTGAATTTTAAAGAGAACACTGAAAGCATAAAATGACCTATGACTTGGGAGTCTAATCTTCAGGCATTCAGGATACCAAAGGATTCATTTCTCCTGAGAGTTTCCTTTCGTTATAATTCCTGCAGTTTTCCCTGATGCTGAATAAGACATCATGTATTTACCTGAAAACTGAGTGCAGTTCCCTTGCCCTGATCACCTTTGGCTTTGATTGGCACAGGCAATCATATCCAACAAAGGCAGCATCGATGCCCTCTTCAATGTGATTCCTCCAACTTCAGCCTTGGGGGCCTGCTTTGCTTTCAATCCTAAAGAAGGCATCATTGAACCGAGTGGGGTCCAAGCTGTCCAGATCTCCTTCAGTTCTACCACCCTGGGGCACTTCGAGGAAGAGTTCCTGATCGATGTTAACGGGTCCCCAGAGCCCGTGAAGCTGACCATTAGGTATGGGACATTTGTAACTAACGTAGAAACTGACCGGAGTTTTCCCTTCTGCTTTCTAGAGTCTGAAAAGTAGGTCGTATCCTGGCTGTCCGTCACTATCTGTTGATATGAACCCGTCAGCAGAGTGAGATGTCTAAAATGCCCACCACTGCTTCTCTCCTTAATGGGTGTCATTATAATACGGATGCAGATGCTACCTGAATATCCGGTTCTTCTATAGGTTGTAACCTATGAAATAAAGGTTTTAATGCAGACTTCTAGTTACGCTCATCCACGTAATAATCAGGCCAGACCCTTCTGAGCTTCTGCAATCAGCTGGGCGTGTTGAGGGTGGTAGTGTACAGAATATACCCTGAGGTATAAACTGTTTGGAGAAAGCAGGTTATTGCAGTAACACCTGAATCAGCCTGTGTTCTTGAAAACATCTTCTCTAGTCTCACAGTCTCTCTGAACCTCTGTCATTTATTTCTGTTGTATGGAACTCTGTAAACTGTCTTATTTTCAATGCCCTCGAGCAGTGTGAAAGTGACCACTTATTAGTCTCGTAGCCAAGGCTAGATACGTACAGCTTTTCAGATAAAAATGTTTTGAAGGTGTTTCCAACTGTTTGTGGTCACTGATGGTCATGAATAGCAAGCAGAATTTGTCCTTGGGATTTGAAAAAAAATCTCTTTTTGTAACAAACCAGGTATACAATATTGACCCCTGGTGCTTAAAAAGACCGTTTCTACCAAATAGAACAAATACCTTCAGAACACATCACTCTGGTCTGCTTTTTTTTTTTTTTTTTTTTAGAAATCCATGGACATCTCTCTAAGTGTTAGTGATAGCAGCAGGTCCCATCCTTCTACAAACCAGTGTGTCTCTTGGAGCCTGGAATAGCATTGGAAAGAGAGACAAACTGTGCTATCTCCCCAAAAATGTATAGATCTCAGTTGGGCTGTGGTAGCACACACCTTTAATCCAAGCAGAGACAGGTGGATCTCTGTGAGCTCAAAGTCAGCCTAGTATATAGAGAGAGTTCTAGGACAGGCTCCAAAGCTACTGAGAAACCCTGTCTCAAAAAACAAACAAAAAATGTATAGATCTCATTCAGAATCTTGACATCAGTCCAAAGGCTCTTATTCTCAGACTCAACCCAAGAATCCATATGCTGGATTGTGTCCCCAGACTTTCAGTGTTGAGTCTTAGCACCTCGGAATGTGACTGCTCTTGGAGAGGAGACCCTTGAGTAGGTAATAAAGTTAGGATGAGGTCATATGGGTGGGCTCTAATCCAATAGCTTTGGGTTAGCAGTGAGGATTAGGACCCAGACACAAACAGACAAAGGCACAAGTAAAGATGCCTTCTCCAGCAGAGGGCAGAAGCTCGGGAAGCAGCAGCTACTGCCCAGCCTCACCCTTCCAAGAAGGACAAGAATGAGTTCCTGCCGCTTGCTGTTCAATGTGTAACATTTGACGTTGTTGTTACAGACAGTCCCGAGTAATTAAGGAGTCTAAATGGCTGTTCCTCGTGGGGTGTATGCATGGCACTCAGCCATCACATCAGTTAGGATTTTCTTAAAGCCTCAAGACTTCTCTGAAATACTCTTAAGACACTTATAATTTCTCCCTCAATATATCTGTGTTTGTTATAATATTAAAAGTCTGTTCAGGCATGGTGTTTGTCACACATCTGTCATCCCAGACTTGGGAGGTAGAGGCAGGAAGATAGGAGTTCTAGATCATCTTAAGTTTTATGGCAAGTTTGAGGCCAGCATGGGCTACAGGAAACCCTATCTTTAAAAAACTATTAAAAATTAGAGTTGTGTGGGTGGTGGCAGCAGACGCCTTTAACCCCAGCACTTGGGAGGCAGAGGCAGGTGGATCTCAGTGAGTTCAAGGCCAACCTGGCCTACAGAGTGAGTTCCAGGACAACCAGGGCTGTTACATAGTGAAACCCTGTCTTGAAAAAAAAATGGAGTTGTTTCCCAAATATTTGAAAGTGCATACTCCTCCAGAAGGTGCAACATATGTGCACTGACCCAGGGTTTACGTCCTCCAGGCGTCTGTCCCAGGAGAGAGATGAAAGGACACTTTCCCGCAGCATGAGCATCAGCACGTTTCTTATGTCCACAGCAACTCACACCTCATGGCAAACTGTTCATCTGGGCCCCCAAGGCTTCTTTATCATCTCTAGCAGATCAATTCTTTAAACTTTTGAATCAAACTTGATTCAATTTCTTGACATCAAGATGTCAAGAGTCATACCCCCTACAATCTCCAGCATGTCAACATGCTCCATACAAAGACATGCTGAAAATAAAACTTACACATCTCCTCCTTTGTATCTTTATAAGTATAGACATAATAATCCTTACCAATAAACCACCATATAAAAAGATTAAACACCAGGATCAAATGGATTTTACCTCAGAAATTCAAGGCTGGCTCACATATGGAATTCAGTCAACATGGTGCAACACATACAATATCAACAAAAATCAAAGAATAAGAGAAGAATCCAGATGGTTATCTCAGTAAATATAAAAAAGCATTTGCCAAAATCCACAGTCTTTCATGATTTAAAAAGGAAAAGAACTCAAAGCTTAATAATATAAAGAAATTTCTTCAGCATAAATCAGAGACCCAAATTCAAGAGCCAACACAATGAAACTGTTTAAAGTAAGCACACATAAATATGCATGACTCTGGATTAGATGCTGGTTTCTCTAACAAGACACCTAAGCACAAAACAAGCAAAGACAAATAAATAAATTAGACTTCATCAAAATGTAAAAAGATTTGTGCTTCAAAGTACACTATCAAACCAAATAGGAGATCATATTTGCAATCCACATATCTAATAAGGGACTTCTAACATATGTGTGTGTTACAATGCAATAAAAAGACAAATAACAAAATTTAGAACTACACAAAGATTTTTAAGATACTTAGGTCAAAAAGATAAAAAAAAAGATATAGATATGAAGGTATGAGCATCAGCATGATTGGGGAAATGTTTATCAAGAAAACCCACCTCACCATCGTGTGGTTGGCCATAAGGAACACAATGGAAAAGCAACCACTAGTGAGAATTTGGAGGAATGACACATGTACATATTGATGGTGGTATGATGGTTACTGCTGATTGTCCACTTGCCAGGATCTAGAATCACCCAGGAGACAAACCTCTGGGCTGGTTTGTGCTGAAGTCTCTAGATTGCATTAATTTTGATGGGAAGATCCACTTCATCTGTGTGTAGCACAGTTCCGTGGGCTGGGGTCTCGGCCTAAATAAGAAGGAGAAAGATTCCTGACTGCAGGTGCAATGTGACCAGTGAGTGGCCTCACGCTCATGCTGCCTTCCCTGTCATGGTGGACTGTGCCCTCAAACTGTGACCCACAGTAAACCCTTCCTTTCTTACAGATATTATGTCATAGCAATGGGACAACTCATGCACACTGAAGGAAATGTGAGCTATTGCAGCCAGTTTGATTAATAGTCTTGTCCTTACCTCAAGTAGATGAACATTGACTCAGCAATTCCACTCCAGAGTATATACTCAGGAGAATTGAAGGCATATGTCCATGCATAAACTTGCATGTGACTGTCTGTAACATCATTATTCATATTAGGCAAAGAAAAGCAAAATACGACACATCTATTCATGAAACGTTATTGACCACAAAAAGGTGAAAAAGAAAGAAGAGTGGGTACGTGCTATGATGTAGTACAATGGATGGAACCTTAAACCAGCTCAACAGAAGAAAGAAGCCAGTAATAAGCACATGCATGCACATGCACACACACATATTATATAATTCCAGTTATTTGAAATGTAGAAAATAAGCAAAGCCATTTAAATCGGTAGGTTAAGGATAGCAGGTGAAAGATGAGGGTGACAGCTAAGAGCCTGGGTCTCTTTCGGAGGCACGAGAAGCGTTCTGTAATTGTGCTTGTCACACTTTCTGTTATTAGCCCAATGTTATCAACGTGAACACTTTAAATGACTGAGTTATGAATGTACTTAAGTTATTTCTCAATGACACTATCTTTAAAACAAATTTCTGAGAGCCTGTAATATTGAGTGAGGGGCTCTTCTGTTTCCTGAGTGTATTCTTTCACATTATGTGTGTGAGTGCTTGCAGGTGTGTGCCGAGAGCTTGAAGAGCTTGAAAAGGGTGTCAGCTCCAGGGTGCCTAAGTGGGTGTTGGGAACTGAACCCAGGCTCTCTGTAAGAGCAGCGGGTGCTCTTTACCACTGAACTGTCTCTCAGCCACACGAGTGGATTGTTTAATCCCTATCTCTTCTCAGAATCACAAAGTAGAAATTCATGTCATTAACAGAAAAACAGTTAAGGTGACCGAGATTTTCTACTGTGTATAACAGGATTTAAATAATAAGCAGAACTTGGACTAAAACCCCATTTGCTCTCTCTGGGTTACATTTCTACCTTTTGGACATTTCCCCCCAAGTTCCCATGCTCCTGTTCCACCTTCTTTTTTAATGTTCACTTTGCTTTCTCTCAATGAAAAGGGAAAGTCAACTGTGGAGGAAATGCTTGGGCTTTATCCCTAAACAAATTACCAGTTACTAAAGAGGAAAAAAACTGCATAGATTTTCTTCCTCACTTAACTTCCTCTCAAACTCAGTGTTGCATGTGTTCAAAAGTATCTTAGCATTTTAAACCATGCCCAGTAAGGTAGAAAATCCATGAGCCACTGGTATCATAAGTAAGAGTCTAGTTATATAAAAAAAATCTGCAATAGATCATATTCCCAGCCCTGCATTATTATTATGATTTCAGTTATAACTTTGAGGGGAAAACTTTCTCAGGACCCAATGTCTCAAGAAATGCCTATGAAGTTAATAGTGTGGATTCTAGAATTTTGCTTCTTATTCTTTTATTGCCAGGTACCCTGTCCCAGACTCCATGTATTTTGGGGCTAATATACTTTATAGGAGAACAAATACACATTATCCTCTAATTTTATGACACAATATTTTAAGTGATTGAATGCTATGAAATTAATGTTGTTTTTAAACCTATCCCAATAAGCAATCTTGTTCTCTCTCTTGGCATATGTAATCCCATAAACTTTCAACTATGGCATAGAGATATTTGATATTCAAACTGTCTCACTTAACTTGTCATGGTGATCCAGTCAGTCCGAGTCTTTGGGACGGTCATGTTACCAAGTCCAGGTGGCATCATTTAGCCACAGGTCTCTCGGTGACCAGAGCCTTTGATGTCATATGATTTATCTCTGGGTCTTTCAGTTTCCGCGCTGATGAAATGGCACCTTAGTGCTGCTTCCCCTGCTCTTCTCCTACTTCCTTTCATCCCTGTTCGTTTCATATACTTTTTGATCTACTTGAAACTTTGACACCCCCCCCCAAATGTCTTCTCCAACCCAGCAGTATAAGCTGGGAGCTTCTTTGGCTCCATTCTCAGCTGAATCCTAACACACTGCTGAGTACCAGACAGGCTTCTGGAAACCAGCTCAGATCATCAGCCTAACACAGGGTCATGAGAACAGATTTGCGGCTTACCATGTTGAGTCTTGGCTGTGGTCACTCCTCTGTCTTAGCACAGTAGAGCTATGTCTCCAGCAGCCAGCGCTGTTACTAGGGCACCAGCATGTCGCATGTGGCATAATAGGTATCTGTGTGTCTCTAACGTTTAAAGCTTTGCCAAGTATACAGACTGTTTAACCTTCACCTTTGCTCTAGACATTTAAAAAGGTTGATTATGGAGAACAATGATGTTTAGCCAGTAAACAAGAATACCTGCCTTATAAGCTTTCTTTGGCTATTGAAAAGATTGACACAAATTTAGTAGAGTAAGACAATATATATTATTATTTTAGAGATCTGTAGGTTTGACCTCAATACTGGTCTTAATTTGAGCCAAGGTGCAGGTGATGACGGAACAATGAATATTTCTGGAAGCCCCAGGAGACAATCCACTCCCCAAGATTTCACAGCATCTTAAGACTGTCTATCCTCTTTGACCAGTGTTGGGAGCAGCACTAATCTATGGTATAAATATTTATAAGGTCGTTTGAAAGCATCGCTATTTAGTAAAACAATAGTAGCTGGTTCCCACTTAGGGGCCTATGACCTCTCCAACCAGGGGATTTTTTTTAAACAAGTTTTATAATACCAGTTATGAATTTTTTTCCCATGGAACTAGCCTAAAATCCAACCAGGTTGGTTACCTTGGTAACAGTCATGTTGCTATCATACTAGTGAACCTGTCTTGCTTGTCAGGTTAGGATTGTAGTGTGCAGGGTTCGCTGCTGAGTAAGATCCCGGATCCTTTTTTCTCCAAGGGCCTGCATAGCACCGTCTAACACTATGAAAGCTAGCCCACATGAAGGACATTTCCAACCTGCATTTTATTTTTTATTTTTAACTATTTATTTTGTCTTTAATTGTGTGTATTGCGGTGGGGGGGCATGTGCAGATATGAGCACAGGTGCCCAGGGGTCAGAAGAAAGCAACAAATTCCCCGGATGTGGAGTTAAAGGCACGTTAGCCACCTTGTGTGGATGCTGGGGACTAGATTCCAGTCCTCTGCAAGAACAGTACATGCTCTTAACCATTTTCTCTTTCTTGATGAGCTGATTGCTTTACAGAGTGTATAATTCATCCAGATTTGCCACCTTTTGTGCATTATTTTGGTGATCTGGCTGCCTCTTCCATGGTCACAAACAGAAACAATGTTATACACTAATTACACTAGCATTTCCTAAAACCTATAGTTTGAGACCTGAAGACTTTTCTGGGTATTGGTGTGTAATATGGATGTGTGTATGTATTCATGTGTGTGAACACTTATGTGCACCTGCCTGTGGAGGCCCAGTGTGACATCAGGTGTCTTCCTCAATCACTCTGTTTTATTTATGAGGCGGGGTCTCTCACTGAGCCTGAAGCTCACCAATTCTGGTTAGTCTAGTTAGACATCATGCCCCAGCGACTCCCTGTCTCTGCTTCACAAGTGCTGGTATTACAAGTGACTACTATGCTTGTCCAACTTTTATATAGTCATTAGGATCCATATTCCTATGAAAACCCTGGCACACAAGTGCTGTGCCCGCTCGGATACACCACACCCTCTGAAAAAATGGTTGTAATGGCTACTAGAATGGCCTGTCATGCCATGGCTACTTAGACTCTGTCACTGATTTCATGCCAATGTTTGTTTATTCATGTGTATTCTCTCCCGGGTTCTGAGCATTACCTTGGTCCACTGGAGTCATCCCTACTTCCCTGTTTGTGTTTTGACTTTCAGAGGATGTGTCATTGGGCCTACGTTCCATTTTAATGTCCCTGCTCTGCACTTTGGTGATGTTTCCTATGGTGAGTAACTTTTTTCTTTTTTGAGTGTGTATGTGTGTGTGTGTTTGTGTGTGTGTACACATCCATGCACATACATGCGTGCACACTTATGTGTATGTACATATGGAATCTGGAGGATAAACCTTGAATGAACACCATCTACCTCCTTTGAGACAATCTCTTTCATTGGCCTCGGGCTCACCAATTAGACTAGGCTCTCTGGCCATTGAGCCCCGGGGACCCTTCTGCCTCCCCAGCACTGGGATTACAAGCACATACCACCACACTTGTCTTTTTATGTAAGTTTCAGGGATCAAACTCAGGTCCTTGTGCTAGCAAATGACCTTAATGCAAGCTAAAGTCATCTGAGAAAAGGGAACTTCTATTGAGAAAATGCCTCCATCAAATTGGCCTGTAGGCAAGCCTAAAGGGCATTTTCTTGGTTAATTTGATATTAAAGGGCCTGGTGATGCCATCCTTGGGCAGGTGCTCCTGGGCTGTATAAAAGAGCAGGCTGAGTAGGCCATGGAAAGGAAGCTAGTAAGAAGCATCCTTCCATAGTCTCCGCTTCAGTGCGTACCTCCAGGTTCCCACTGAGTACCTGCCCTGACTTCCCTCAGTGATGGACTGTTACCTGGAAGTGTAAGCCAAATAAACCCTTTCCTCCCCATGCTGCTTTTGGTCATGGTGTTTATCACAGCAATCAAATGCAAACTAGTGCACTAACTAAGCCATTCAGCCAAGTCCTAGCTTTCCATTTTAAACTTAAAAATTGGATAGAATATTTTTTGATCCTTACCAAGGAGACGGAAGGTTTACAAAGCTCTTCACTTAACGTTTTAATAAAAGAGAATCTCTTCCTCTGCAGCACTGTTTCTAAATTATATGTAAAGAAGAAACTAGGTCCTGTGCATTAAGAGTTGAACACAGCATCTTTTCTTTTTTTTTTAAATTTATTTATTTATTAAAGATCTCCGTCTCTTCCCCACCCCCGCCTCCCATTTCCCTCCCTCTCCCCCAATCAAGTCCCCCTCCCTCCTCAGCCCGAAGAGCAATCAGGGTTCCCTGCCCTGCTGGAAGTCCAAGGACCCCCACCTCCATCCATTTCTAGTAAGGTGAGCATCCAAGCTGCCTAGGCTCCCACAAAGCCATTACGTGCAGTAGGATCAGAGACCCATTGCCATTGTTCTTGAGCTCTCAGTAGTCCTC
>NC_022011.1:17508949-17519495 GCF_000317375.1 Microtus ochrogaster | reverse complement strand
CTCCTTCTGCTCCTGATTTGGACCTTGAGATTTCTCTCCGGTGCTCCAACGTGGGTCTCCGTCTCTTTTCATCGCCTGATGAAGGTCAACATTCAGGAGGATGCCTATATGTTTTTCTTTGGGTTCTCCTTATTTAGCTTCTCTAGGATCACTAACTATAGGCTCAATGTCCTTTGTTTATGGCTAGAAACCAAATATGAGTGAGTACATCCCAGAACATGTGAGTCTTTATGGAACTCTCCAAATTCCTTCCCTGCACTTGCCATCTGTTTCTGTGTCCCAGAATGCCCAGCCCTCACCTTCTGTCCAGAAATGGGACACAGAGAAGCAGGAAGTCCTACCATACAGTGACAGGCTAGGGGAAGAAATGGCTCCTGTTGCTATTATCACCACAGTATCCCAAGTGATGCTGTTTCAGGGCTCCATCATGATGGGGTGCTGCTATCAACACAGCATCTTTTCACTACCTGAACAGATTTGGAGGAGGTGGTGATGGTGGTGCTGGTGATTTTGCTTTACTTCTTTGCAGTGCTGGTATCAAACCCAGGGCTTTGTGCATGTGGCAAGTGCTCTGTCAGTGAACAAAACTCCCAGACCTGCCCTGTATCTAAATGCAAATTCTGATTTGCCTGTCTGCCTGCACAGCAGCCGCCTTAGAGATGCTTTTGAGTTTAAGTGGGCTTGATGTGGTTTGATTCCAGGGTTCAGTTGCTCCAGGTTGAAGGATGTCCCATCTGTTTGTGTTGTTGTCTCTCTGTGTCTGCCCTGTGACATTTCTTCCTGTATATGTCTCCCCACTGATGAAAGTGACAGCAGCAGCAGTGTTCCCCTTGCTCATTTCTTGTGGCTTTTCACTGCTGAGTGTATGGCATATAGGGGTGTGCTTTAACCTAGCAGTCCTTCACAGAGGTACAGCCAGTGTCTCCAGCAAGCAAAACTGGAGCCTCAAGACTTTTAAATTATTTGCCAAAGACACACAGCATTGATAGACTTACTATTTATTTTGAGACCTGCTTTCAACTGGGATGATGCCCCAGTGAGGCAAAATTTGGTCCTTAACAATAAAAAAAGAAAATTATACTTATGATCTTCCAATGTCCAATCCTATGTAACCAAATCCTACTCCTAACTCCTCTTGAGAAAGAGAATTTAAATCGTACTTAGTGGGTTAATTTGCTCTGATTTGAAATTAATTTGCCCTTCTGTTTAGAAGGTGATAATAGGAAAAGCCCGGAATAAGAACTGCTCACTTAAATCTGAATCCCTGCATCTTCCTAATCCTAGTTCCTGTTTATCTTGCTTTGTGTTGAATGGACCCTGTCTACTGTGGGAAAATTGTTCTTTAGGAAAAGCCTATTCATAGTGTGTTTGTCAGTTGCTTTACATTTGAATGTTAGGAAATTTTTACTTATTCAGAAAACATTGTGTGAAGCCCCCGGCGTGCTTTACACTGCATAAAGTTATATGATCTAGTAGATAGACTTCTCCTATACTGCATAGCTCCTGTCCAGAACTCTGCCTGTGACAAGCTACAAAGTGCCACCTCATCTGCAAAATGACCCATATGCTCCCCTCTGCTTTGGATCCTCTTGTCTGAAATATCCCATGAGCCCCAAAATCTCTCCACTGTCATTCAATTTTTGGTCATGCATGTGGCATCTTCTTTTGGGGGTCCATTGTCTATTGGTGAATTCATGTTCCCACACATCATCTTTTTGAAGAATCTGCTGATGATGATCCCATGTGCTCTTATGATCTACAGTTTCCAGTTTCTTCAAGAAGTCTTGAGAGTGAAAATCCTGCACAGTGGTGGAGCTCTTGCTTAGCATGTTCAAGGCCCTGGATCCCAGTTTTAGCAATAAACAGACAGACAGACACCTTTTTTGGATTTATTTATTTTTAGTTTATGTGCATGAGTGTTTTGCCTGCATATATGTAACTACACCTTGTGTATGCAGTGCCCATGGAGGCCAGAAGAGGGCATAAGGATCCCTGGAACTAGAGTTCCAGACAGTTGTGAGCCACCATTTAGATGCTAGGAATCAAACCAGGGTCCTCTGCAAAGGTAGTCAGTGGTCTTAACTGCTGAGCCGACTTAGCCCCAAGAGAGAGCTTCTTAAGGGTCTTTTGGGGTTAGATTAAATGTAAATGTTGAAGGAGAATTAAATTTTTTAGGATGGTTTCCTTCAAGTCAATATTGAGCACAGGAGGAAGTTTAAGCACCTCTGTGACTCCCTGAAACAATCTGTCCAGTCGTGTCGTTAATTTTCCTAAGCTACAGACACTAACGAGAGAGAATACAGATGTTGAGAACTGCAAACTACTTTAATTCCGGAAGAACTGTAGATAGAACAGACTGCAGATGGAATAGGGGAGCCAAAAACCTAGGCATAGAATTCTTGCTAATGCTCACTGGGTCTTTAACAAGCCACCATCCCCTCCTTAGGCCTTGTGAATGACACTAGTACAAGATTGCCCTAAGTAAGCTGTAATGAGTTTTATTCGGTGAAAAATTTCTAACCACGGGAATTGGCCTGGGCAGTTATTTGAAGGACCATGTAACTAGACCATGTAATAATACCCAATATTAGCAGACCATTTCCTCATTCACAGCCAGAGAAGTGGAGTTTTCAGAGTCATTACTGGGGAAGCTCTGGAGTCCAGTATAGCAATCCATGCTTTTGAAGGTGACTTTCCATCAGGCTCTCTGGGATTTCTAAAAGAAGGTGGGTTTAGGTAGAACAGTAGATGTCGTCTCTAGAAAAACCAACCATGTAAATTATCCTGCTGTTATTATTGCTTTAAAAGTGATAGCAACATAACAGCCACCCAGAAAATCCAGCAAGGAGTCAATTTATTGCTGTCCCAGCAAAGGAGACCCACATCTCTTCCAAAAGGAGTTTGAGTCTCACCAAGGGGAAGGCAATGGGGCCAGATGTGACCTGAAGCAGAACTCTAGGGAGGTGAACTAGTGTTAGTCACTGGTTAGCTCTAACGCAGATGATCACACCTTTCCTGGGAGAGGCTATTATGATGTACTGTGTCATCAGCCCTGAGAGCATGAGTCTCATAAAGGACAAGTGCAAATCTTGTCACCTCCTGGCAAGTTCTAAATCAAACAGCAAACAAAACTGTGTAGGCTTCTCCTTTAACATATTATTGGCAGACAAGAGTGAGAACGAGCCTAGATTTTAAAAATCTGTTTTTATGCAGCGTATAAAGGCAAAGTACACTCTACAAGACAATTTAAAACAGCTAGCAGCAGAAACTGCCTCGGTGACAATCAAGGGGCTTGGCTTGTGTCACTGTTTAACCTGCATGACTTAATGCATGACAAATTCTCTCTAGTTAATTCATGAATGAATGAAGTATATTTCTTGATCACATGATTGATGGTTTAAGGAGATAAGAGGGGTGGATATGAGCAAAGAGAGTGAATGGCATACATTTGCGAAGATGAGGATGTCACAACAAAACCCATTATTTTATACATACATATAAAAGATGTTTAAGGAGGGTCTAGGGACTTGGCTGAGCTGACGAAGTGCTGTGAGAGCTAGGAAACTGGTTATCTCCCAGAACCCCGTGAACTATCCGGATGCAGCAGGGCATATTTATAGTCCCAGCATTGGGGAAGCAGACCAGGAAACTCCAGGTTTGGTGATAAACTCTGTATCAAGAAATAAAGTGGATGGTGAATGAGGAACATTGACTTCTGACCACCACACATACCCACACACATGCACACACAATAAACAAACGAACGAACAAACTTAGGACAAGTTGGAACATAGTGAGGAATGGTGATGAACTACATACACAATGCCAGCCTGTTGCTAGGGGAGATTTATTGGCCAAGGGAGGCTGTTGGAAGAAGGGAGTCTTTCTTATCTCATGCTTTGTTTTCCAGGATTTCCCCATACTTTGATGTGTTCCCTCAATAACACATCTTTGGTCCCCATGACCTTCAAATTGCGTGTCCGTGGGGATGGCGATAGCCTGCAAAGCATCCCAAGTTACTCTCAGGAGTCAGACAGCAGGAGACAGTCTTGGGTTAATACCGAACTATCCACAACAAAACCCAAAGAATTCACCATCACTCCCAGCAGTGGCACCATACGTGCCCTGGGGTTTGCTGCCATCAAGGTAAGGTGCACAGACTTCAGCACACAGCCAAATACCTACCTCTCAGATAGTTACTGATACCTCACCTAGGGTTTTCTGGGTGTGCCAGGAGAATTGGTGTTGGTTGTTTTTACTCTTTGCTCTTTTGGCTCCTTTTCTTTGTGGGCCTGCCACCCAGCTCCCAAATAAACACACATGGAGGCTTATTCTTTCTTATAAATACCAGCCTTAGCTTGGCTTGTTTCTAGCCAGCTTTTCTTAACTTAAATTATCCCATTTACCTTTTGCCTTTCTCTATTTCTGTATACTTTTCTTTACTTCTTACTCCATGACTTGCCGTGTAGTGTGGCTGGTCACACTACACTTGGGTGGCTGGTCCCTGATGTCCTCCTCTCTTTCTTTTCTCATTCCTCAATCTTCTCCTCACAGATTTCTCCTCCTATTTATTCTCTCTGCCTCTCCTTTCTCCTGCCTCACTATTGGCCATTCAGCTCTTTATTAGACCCAATCAGGTGCTTTAGACAGGCAAAGTAACACAGCTTCACGAAGTTAAAACAATGCAACAGCATAAAGAAATCTAACACATCTTAAAATAATATTCCACAACAGGGAATCACGTGCAAAACAGGGACCATAGGAAACAAGTCTCTGAGACCAAGGAACCCAACACAAAAGGGCTGGGCAGAGAAATCCACGCTGCTCACGTTACTGGAACTGCTGAGGTTAGAGCCTGAGCCCAGTTAGTACTAGCAAGCCAGTCCTCAGTAAGCCAAGGAGAGAGACGAATTCCCACCATGGGAAGAACAAAGATATTTCTTGGTACCCACTCCCCAGTCGTCTTGGGGTCCTGACATGAGATTTAAGTATAGCGGTTCTGGCCTAGGTGTGGCCTCACCCATCAACCAACACAATCTCAGCTCTGGTCTCTCCTGTGAGGTGGTCTGACCAACTTTAGGAACTGTGTAAGGTCCTTTTTCAGGAGGCAAGCCCTCCACTGGCTAGCACCAGGCAACAGCTTTCTCCAGCTTGAGATTCCAGGAGTTGATGGGAAGGGGGTTCTGGTTCCTTGGAAACCACTGTTTCAATAGTCTGACAAGTGTCTCTTTAGAATAACCGTGTTCCCCCAGCCCAGATACGCTCCAGCTGATTTACATGGCTGTAGGTGCAGCCCCTTCACAGGAACTGCAGCTTCTAGTTCTTTCTGGTGCAGTCACGGCTCCAGGCAGACAGCCCACCCCACTGACACTCACGCAAGAGAAGAACTCAGCTCAGACTCTGGCTTCAGACTCAGATCCTTCACCACCACAACCACCATATTTATGCCAAGCTGACAGCCAGACCATTCAGGTTTGCAGTAAAAATCTGGGCCCCGGCAACTGTGTGTGCAATGTTTCTTCCCATTAGAGCTTTGTGTGTGATCCCATAGGAAAAGGGATGCAAAGGTGGTCAGCACCTTCTCCTCACCTTGGGCTTGGTTTCCCTGGATGAGGTCAGTGATGGTCTCCTGGTGCCATCAGCAGGATTGGTTCACAATTAACGGAGAAGAGTTTTAGCTGCCTCCCTTCACCTTCGCTGCTCCGACACCGAGATCTAGCAGAAAGGAAGGCTGCTAAACGGAAGTGATGATTTCTAGGAAAGGAAGACTGCGGAACTAAGACGGCTAAGTCTTTAGATATTATCCCCGACTCTTTAATCCAGTCACTGTTCCATCCCCAAAACCAAATTTGTTTTAGAAGCTTCGCAATCTATTCATCTTAACTCTTCATCTGGGACTTTTTAGCTCTTCCGTGGGCTTCTGCAGGGATCTAAGGAGGTTTGCCATGTCATCACAGTCTCTAACTGGCTTTGCCTAGTAAGGAGCTCAGCTGCAGAGGTTTTATCTTTTACTTGATGCTCAGCCTCCATGCAGTCTGACTTTCCTTTTGCCCCTAGAGGTAGCACAGAAGCGTTAAGACAGCATCTCTCCCCCAGCCTCCTGGTAGAACCCCTTGACTTTCTTCCTGTGGCACACAATTCCAGCACATAACAAGGGGTTCCAGTCATGCATGTAGACATCCTCAGCTTTTCTCCAAACCCTGTTCTCCAAATTCTGTTCAAGTCCATTCCTCCCTTCCATTTAATTTTCCTGTATATTTGGCAGACTCTCTTTCTGGCTTCATCTCTCCCTCTGATCCGCACCTCAGCGAGGTCTGTGTGGACTCAAATCTGCATGTGGCAAGTCCCTCTGCAACCAAATAGGTTTTAATTAGTGCCTGATACATAATTTATAGACAGAAAACCCTTAGCCCATGCCAGAAGCTGTTTTCCAGACTAACAAGTATCCCTTCCAGTAGAAATCATTTGGAAGCAATTAAAAGTTGTAACGAGGCTTTCAGAGGGCCTGAACACAAAGTTTGCCAGAAGTAAATACAGACATAGTCTGTACATACTTCTGGGTAGACTGTCCTCAGGTCGACCTGGCTTGGACCTTCCTATTTTCTGTTTTCTGCTCTAATAATGAAAACGGAAAGAGGAGGCAGATTTCTAGTTTGAAAAACTGACTGCCCCTGCCAGTTTCTGAAGAATACACAATTATTTTCACTTCCCTGTCATGTAATAGAAAATTCACTACGCTGTTTACTCAATTATATTGCGGTTTTATCATTTAGATAGCTGCCTGTAGCATAAAGAAAATTTAAACTGCAATAATGAAAGTCTGTTTGTTACTTCTCACCACCTGTGGTCATTCTCCCTCCCCCTTGTGTGGGTGTGAAGTCTCCACGATAAAAAAAAAAAATCACCTCAGAAATGAGCCAGCCTATTGTGCTAATAACATTGGGTTTCTAACCCAGCATTTGAAAACATCCACAATGCCTGACCCACCAATGTAACTTGTTCTCTGTAAAACACCAGCCGTCTAGCAAAGCACTTAGAAGTCGTGCTGACTCAAGCACCAGCCCCGGCTCCCGGCTCCCGGCTCCCGGCTCCCCCGTGCAGAGAGCTGGCTGTTCCAAGCAGCAACTTGTCCCCTTTTTCTTCCCAGGTGACTTTGTGCTCCAACACTGTGCAGAAATATGAGCTGGCGCTGGTGGTAGATGTGGAGGGCATTGGAGAAGAAGTGCTGGCACTCTTGATTACAGCCAGGTAGCGTGCACCTGTTCCTCTCTGCCAGTGTCCCGTCCCCCTCTCCCAGCCCCGTGCCCAGTGTCCAGATGCTTCCCACAAAGCAATTGGCCTGCTAGACACATTGCCCACCTGATTCCTCTTGCCTCCCTGAGATGGAAAATGGAATCCGGGGTGCAAAGGGCAAAACTTCAAAACAAAATGTTTGCAAAGGACCAAAGGTTTTCTGTGTGTGCTGTGTTGCCCTCTGATGGGTCTTGTAGAGTATATAACTGAAAGAGTTTTGCAGATAGGTAACAATTGCTAAATTTTATTGATATGTCAGGGCCATGTAGTAGAAGGTGCAACTGTCAGTCTCTAATATGAATTTGTCATCTTCACTCTGTGTGTATGCATATACATACATACATACGTACGTACATACATACATATATACATGTACACATAAGCGTAGGGATGCACTCACTCCAGGTGTGTGTGTGTAGAGTCCAGAGATTGATCTTGGGTGTCCCCTCTGTCTCTCCACCTCATTTTGAGACAGGGTTTATCAGTATACTTGGAGCTCACTGTTTACCATGGGACATCTGGGACCGGCTCTCCGTCCCACCACACACATTTTTTACATGCGTACAGGGGCTCCTGACTCAGCTCCTTGTGTCTACACAGAAAGTCTTTACTCACAGCTCCATCTCCCAGGCCCCCAGCTTCTCTCTCTTTTTTGATGAGCCGGTAAGGCTCGTTTAAGTGGGGCTGCATGCCTCCCACAGCAAATACGCTGTGGACAGAGAGAAGACTGTAGCAGAACAAGATGTCAGTGTCTGGGATTTAGGTCTTATGAATCTTAGGAAGACACACCTTAAAGACAGTGCAGACATGCTGATTGGTGCAGAGATAACAACTGGCCTCCCTGTGTGTGTCTGAAGCTTGAATAGAGACAAATGTCCACCTGGAAGGAGCTAGAACTCTTGCTGCCTCGGTCTACAAATGCCGCTACAATCTGACTTGTTCATTTATTTCACTGAAGACAGGAAAGCTCTTTGGTCCAGTCTGTACCTCCCTGAGGTTTTTGCCCTTGCCTGGGATCTGATGCTGCATTTGACTCCCATGCTGGCTGTTTCTGATACCTTTCGGCCTCTTTTCCCTGCAGCTGTTCAGAATTGTAAAAAATAATAATGCCTAAAGGGACTGTGAGTTTCCTGCTAGGGTTCGCTGTGACCCACGTGAAATAGCATAAACCCTCTCAGCCGCACTGGCTCAGAAAGCAAAGGATTAGTTTTGAGAAAGCCATCGGGTCAACTGACAACTTGCATGCTAAATAAAAATGAACACTCATCCCTGCTCAGGAACAGGCATCGGGTTAAAGAGAGGTCCCTCATGTTACCCTTTCCCATGGCAGAGCTTCTCTTAGAACTGTACCCCACGGTATCCCCTCAGCGAGCCAGCAGTGACTCCTGCCATGCCCTCGCCCTGGGTTCATCCCTTCTTGCTGTGCACTTACACACTCCTGGATTCCTCCACACCACCCTATGAGTAACAGTCCCATTGAATAATGTCATGGGGTCTCCTTCATTTCATCCCCAGGGGAGGGAGACGTGAGACAGAAAGCAGCTGACTCAGAGTAATACAGGCTAGACTTTAAGGTCAGCATTCAGCTGGGCTCCTTGGAACTTAATATCCAGTCCTCGGCATCTCTGTGCTTTGTGTCAGACAGTGACACAGGGCGGGTTAGACCCTGAGAGCTACAGACATGAAATAAAACCCGAGTCACTGAGTAATTGAACGACAGCGACACAGGGCCGCATGCAAGAAGCTGTGACGTAGCTCCAGTCCTGGGCGAGGCTGCAGGACCATACTCATCCCAGAAGCTACTCAGCACAGGAATTAGAATTGTTATTGTTATTTAGATGATTTGAGCTTTGTTAGTCCCTGGAGGTTTTCTGACCCATCCTAAGTGTCACAGCTAACTAAGACTTCATATAGCAGCCATTGGTCCTATTTGACACAAACGCAGGAGGAACACAGTGAAAAGCCAATGACAAGGGCTGCCACTGCCCAGCAACCATGGCTGTTGGAGGTTTGTTTTCTGATTAACTACTGGTGAGTAGGGCTAAAAGGGAGAGGCTAGCACAGAAGAGTTGAAAAGATCCGTTGGACCCTGGGGTGCCCACTAATACAGTTAATAGAGAAAAGCTATGTGACAGTGACAGAGGCACTTAGCTTAGGATTCTGCCTTTCCGGGTGTAAACAAGCTCTCCATTTTCAGTTGTTTCATGGGTTCCTTTGAGCAGGTGTGTTGTGCCCACCCTCCAGTTGGTGACCACAGAGGTGAACTTTGGACGCTGCTTCCTGAAGTACCCGTATAAGAAGACCATCCAGCTTGTCAATCATGATGTCCTTCCCGGATGCTATAAGGTCCTGCCCCAGGTGAGTTCCTTCATCCTTTTTCAGTGCTGAGCTCTATTCTGGTGGACTCCCTCAGAGAGAGAGAGAGAGAGAGAGAGAGAGAGAGAGAGAGAGAGAGAGAGAGAGAGAGAGAGACAGAGGAGAGAGGCATCCTTCTGAGAAGCCGCAGGCCGATGCACACACATGACCTCCTCTGCGTCTGAATTCTAGCTCTCAAATGAGTTGGGTGTTGGGCTCGGAAGGCACAGCTGGACTGCTGTCTGTGTGAAGGAGCAGCTGCAGGTGTAAACTGCTGTTAATTTCCCAGGGAAATTGTCCTTGATAAAGAAGGGAAAGTGTCAATTAAGCCAACACGCAGAAGTGCACCTGCAAATAATTGTCTGCGAATTAACCAAGCTTGGGAAATGAGCTGGGAGACTTCGTTTGTGCTCATGGCCATGACTGAATAGCATCACCAAGATGTGGCAATGAAGTGTTTATTAATGGACCTTTTGGACCAGAAAGCTAGGGGTTACACAGGAAGAGAGACTATGTCTTGATGCCTATGAACTATAGCCTTCTATACACCACTGCACCTGGCTACCTGGGGAACCAAACAGGTCACATATGCACAAAACTCAGAAAGACTTATATAGACTAGAGAAATGGAGGGTCACCAATGACCTGCAGTTTACCAAGAATGCATTTGGGTTTAAAATTTTGCTCTGCGCATATGGACTGCAATATAAATCCATGGGGTGGGAGGGTAGTTGGGAGGTTTATAGTCACTTTTGCTATGGCGAAACACCATGACGGAGAACAGCTTGTGGAAAAAATAGTTCCAGAGGGTAAGAGTCCACCATGGCCCAGAGGCATGACAGCAGGAGGCATGGCAGCAGCAGGCATGGCAGCAGCAGGCATGGCAGCAGGAGGCATG
>NC_022011.1:17492683-17508657 GCF_000317375.1 Microtus ochrogaster | reverse complement strand
GGAGGCATGGCAGCAGGCATGGCAACAGGAGGCATGGCAGCAGCAGGCATGGCAGCAGGCATGGCAGCAGGAGGCATGGCAGCAGGAGGCATGGCAGCAGCAGGCATGGCAGCAGGAGGCATGGCAGCAGCAGGCATGGCAGCAGGAGACATGGCAGCAGGCATGGCAGCAGGCATGGCAGCAGGCATGGCAGCAGGAGGCATCGCAGCAGGAGGCATGGCAGCAGCAGTTTGAGCAAAAGTTGGTTGAGTGCATCTCAACACACAGGGAGCAGAGAGAGGCTACCAACCCCCAGCGGTGCACCCCCTCAAGCAAGGCTCCTCACCCTAAAGCAGCACCACCAGCTGGGGACCAAGTGTTCAAATGCCTGATCCTAGAAGACACATTCCTCATTCAAACCACTACCGAGCTTTATTTGGCTCCAAGTTAAGTGTTTCTGGGGGCCACGGGTCAACAAAGATTTGGGCTGCGTCTGAGAAATACAGTGAAAGGGAGATGGCAGCCACTGGTCAAAGCATGGCCAGGATTTTATCTTCAGCTCTTGTCATCTGTTGTAATGAAAACTTGGGGAGGGGGGAAACATCATGTTTAGAGTAACCAAAATGTCATCTGCAAGTCTAAGTCATGAAAAGAGCTAACTTATGTGATTAAATTGAACAAAGAAGGCTTAACCAGGACAAGATCACTAGCCAAAGGACTATTATGTAGGAGAGGAAACTGGAATTATTCTGTGGGTTTCTCTAAGACAATCAGAAACCAGGGACCAAGCTCTAGGACACATCCAACAAAGACCCAAGAGCAGAAGAAGAGGGCCCTATGTTGTGCATGGTCATATCAAGAATGGAGAGCAGAGCTGCAGGGTCAAGGGAAGCAAGCACTTTCAACACAGAAGCTGGGAACCAGGTAAAACCTGCTTTGGGTGCAAAATTGAAGGTGAAGCTTACACAGTCATCAAGATACTTAGTATTTTTTGCCACAGGTTCTAAGATATTAAAATAACTTTAAAAACTATAGCAGGCAAAATATCAATATTTGGATAAAGATCAGTGTTACAGACTTTTTTTTGTCTCAGGCTCCAGGGGCTCAGCCAAAGAATGATACACAAAGATAAGAGTGTGTTAAGCTGTGTTAGGCCAGACCAGATGCAGGAAGGGAGGGGTTTTCTAGAAGGGAGAAGACTGCATGCTGAGCCTTTCTGCCAAGAGCTAAGGCCCTCAGTAAGGTTTTCAGAATCAGACCTACAGGGGAAGCTTTGGGCCAGAACTGGAAAGAAGAAGCTAGGCTCCAAAATATATCCAGCCCCTAGAGATGATGACATGCAGGTGGTCCCGTGCTATAGAAAAGGACTTCACTGGATGCTCTCGGAGCAAGGCCTCACCTCTGCAGCCTTTGGGAGCCAGGTAACTGGAGCAAATTCAAGCAAAAGCCCCCGAGGCAGGTCAGGGAGAACAGAGGCTGAGAAGGAGATCCCAAGAGCAAAGGATTGCAGGTGGGATGAGGAGCGCGTGCTCAGGAGCTGCTGGGGTCATGGCCTCCATTAATGGGGTGCAAAGGTCTAAGGCAATGGGAAATGAAGCATGAAGGCATAAAGGACCTAGATATAGACCTTGGCCACGAAAGGCCATTGTCCTGAATGCCTGCTGTGCTCATTCTGCATCTCACTGTGCTGGGAACTCAGGATCTTTTGCCTCACCTACATTCCACTTAACCTTATGTCCTTTTGGCTGAACCAGGGTCTTTATCTCAAGACTGCTGTAAATGATGAGCGAGACACCCCTTCCTAATGACTCTCCATGGATGCAGAATGACCGTTGTCTCAAAATAAACCAATACGACATTTGTTCCCTCTCTTGTCTCTCCATAGCTGTGTGAGAATCCACCCGCTGTCCTGCTCTCCAGCCCCTCCCCCTGCGGGGTCATCCCCCCCCACAGCACCGTGCACATACCACTATCCTTGGAGACCCAGGTCACTGGTGAACACAGATCCACAGTTTACATCTCCGTCTTTGGGAGCCAAGACCCCCCTCTGGTGAGTCAGTTTTCAGAGTTGCAATTGAGGTCACATGCTCCGCTACCATAGTGCTTTTATCTTCTTCGCTGACAACATGCCATCACTGTATGTCCCCTGGTTTCTGTAGTTTTGGGACTTTGTTTTCGTTCTACAGTACTAAAACACATGTCACCTTACCTAGGAAAGCTATACATAGATACGCTCAAAAGTTGTAAGGTGCTTTAGTAATTGCTCTTAAGTCTAACCTAAGGACCAAAATTTTTCATATGCATGCACACGTGTACACACACACACACACACACACACACACACACACACGCACACACACACAGAGTTATCTTTTCCTTGGTCATCATCTCTGTATGTTTAACGAGCTCCTCAGTTGTTCCCAGAGCAAAGCCAAGTTTCACCTTCACTCAGTCACCTACAGGCTGCAAGATCAGTTTCATGCCAGACTTCCCAGATCTTTTCCTTTAGAGAAACTACATTAACTGTTTACCTGCCGGGGCTGTTAAGAGTCTCCAAGCAAGGTGGGACAGAAACACTGAACGTTGCTGCTTAGGCTGAACCGATAAATCTTGAGTCTTGATGGAGGTTGTTTCCCTGGGATTCGGTTTACATGGAAGTTGGGTGGTGTCCACGGAGCTGATTCTGACTGCCTAGAGAGCATGATGAGCTAAGGTTTTCTCTGGCCGCTTCTGTAGAAGATGCTATCGGTGACTAGCAGCAGGCCAGCAACCCCCCACCCCCGCCATGGCTCACTGTGACCACTCCAGCTCTGCGCAGATGCAGCTGGGGAGGAGGTAGCTAGTGCTTTAGGGAAAGCAAGGGCCCACATAGTTCAAGCCACTAACCTGCACAGCTATGCGAATAGCTCTGCCTGTCAAATGTTATCAGAATGACAGAACTGGGTATCAAACCAGACACTTCCAGACAGAAGCACTGACGCTTGGCCTCATGTCACTTGTTCTCAAGACTCTGGCTCCAAGAGTCTGAGTTTCTCTACTGTGTGACCCTGGGCTGACCTAGAGAAGCTGACCACCCCAGGGATGCATTCCAGGCTAGACAGATATGTCTGACCACATGTGCTCAGCTCTGTGTCCCTCTGACCACAGTGAGAAGGGGCTGTCAGCTCACATCAGCACCCTTTGCACCTCTTCTGTTTTAGAGGAGACTGGAGCTTTTGTGTTCACCATCCCTCTTAAGGGTAACCATTTCACTTGGTCCTGTGTTCTTTCTCTTGTGGAACTCAGGCATGTCATATACAGAGCATTGGAGAAGGCCCGGTTATCTTCATACATCCCACTCAGGTTGATTTTGGCAACATCTATGTCCTGAAGGACACTTCAAGAATTCTCCAGCTGTCTAACCAGTCCTTCATCCCTGCATACTTTCGGGCTCGCATGGTGAGTAAGTCCTGGGCTATTACAACTTTGGCTGATGTCCCAGTGTCCCTGTTTCCCCAATATGTGTTTAAAAATGAGCACCAGAAGCAGTATGAAACTATGCCATTCCCATCCTTAATTCTCTTTATTATAATCCTTTTGTTAATCAAGAAGCACAATATGCATATCTGGTAAGCAAACAGATGTATTTCATATGATCCCATATGTGAAGATAATTTAGAAACAGCCAGTTTTTGCTATTAATTACTGAACACGCCTAAGCCCAGCGCCAAACCCTCTGAAGAACATTGTCTCTGTAGCTGGAATCATTTCTCATTAGACTCCCCTTAGGTATACATTTCTTAATATATTTACCCTATATTTTGTTCTCCCCTTTCTTCGGAGAGTATTTCAATACAATTTATAAGGATGTTTGGGATAGAGAGATGGTTCCACAGTTAAGAGTGCTTGCTGAGTTCAGTTCCCAGCACCCATACTGAATGGCTTACTCCAGCTCCAAAGGATTCAGCACCCTCTTTTGGCTTCCACTCACAGGGAGTTACACTAATAGAAGGTGTGGCTTTATTAGAGTAGGTATGGCCTTGTTGGAGAAAGTGTGTATGGGAGGAGATGGACTTTGAGGTCTCATATATGCTCTAAGCCACGCCCATTGTCTCAGTTCACTTCCTGTTGCCTGCCAATCAAGATGTAGGACTCTCAGCTCCAGCACCATGTCTGCCAGCATGCCACCATGTCCCACCATGATGATAATGGACTGAACCTCTGAAACTGTAAGCCATCCCATTAAATGTTTTCCTTTATAAGAGTTGCCATGCTGGGATCATGGTATCTCTTCCCAGCAATAGAAACCCCTATCTAAGACAGACACGGACCAATAGAACATCATATGGCAATGCTCGACCACGTCTGCAGTTTGTGTGCACTGCAGCCTGTATGCAAAGCTCAAGTGACCTGGGGTATTTTTTTCTGAAGGAGATACATAGACGTCTGGAGGAAATACATAGACATCTGGAGGAGATACACAGACATCTGGAAAGGGCTAACGCACATTGGTGAGAACAGTAAGGAGCCATTCCAGAATCTTTCATAGGACAGGACCAGGCTCAGGTCCATGTAGGACAGATAGCCCTGAGAGTGACCTGGATTGTAGATCACAAACACGAGCTGAAAAGTTTTGGAAAGTCATATGAATAAGGCCTGTAGTAATGAGTTGCGGGCAGGCCTGCTTTTCATCTCGCCCGGCTCCCGCACGGCTAGCTTAGCCCCAGAAATAACAACACACAAACTATATTCATTTAAACACTGCCTAGCCCATTACTTTAAGCCTCTTATTGGCTAATTCTCACATCTTGATTAACCCATTTCTAATAATCTGTGTAGCACCATGAGGTGATGGCTTACCAGGAAAGATTCAGCATGTCTGACCTGGCGGCTGGCTCCATGGCGCCTGACCGACTATGCTTTCTTTCTCCCAGCATTCTGTTCTGTCTACTCCATCTATCTAAACCCTGTCCTATCAAAAAAGCCGAGGCAGTTTCTTTATTAACCAATGAGAGTAACACATAGACAGATGACCCTCCTCCATCAAAGGCCCACTGTTTATTGTGTGATGGACAAGCTGTGAGATGTCGGAACCCATTTTAGTTCATCTTTGTAAGGGTTTCAGCTCTGGGGGGAGTCAAACCAAATGTGACAGCACACACCTAAATCCCAGGGGTCGTGCTTTCAAGGGCACTCCTGGCTATGGAGTGAGACCTTGTTTTGAAAGAAAAAGAGAAAACACAATGAACAGCTGGAGAACCTGAAACCTCAATTGAAAAATCAGCCCAAGGTCACCTCATTATAAATGACAGACTCCAGAACTGACCACTAAGCCATGTGACTCCAGAACCCACACTTACAGTCATGACCCTGCCCTGCCTCCCTTGAAAAGGCTAACATCAGTTCTTCTGCGCCTCCCTGTTGCCCTCCAGTCAATTGTCTGAAGCAGCAAAATGATTCATTTCAAGGGAGAGGAGTCTATGACTCCAGATGCCATTTAGATGATGAAAGGGAGCCAGGCCTTGGTGAGTTCTTCATTGTTCTTGCCCCACGGAGAACGGATCATCTGCTGAGATAATAGAAGTCTAAAGCAGTCCCTCTCTCCACACATGGGTTCCTGTTGTCATCTGCTTCCTCTCGTTTCCTGGGAGGGAACCTCACAGGTCTCAAATGGCAAAGGAGTCGTTGTTTTCAAGTGAACGGTGCTATTTTCTTCAGGCTTCATAGTTATTAGCCCTGCAGAGCAGCAGGCCTATCGAAGCCCTGCCAGTGTGGCACGTGCAAACAGCAGCAATCACTTCTGCCTTTTATGGAAAATATTAAATACACTTATAAAAAAGGCCCTGGCTGGTTTGCCATGGAAGCTGAGCTCGCATAAGAAATGGAGGGAGGTAGCCCGTTACCAAATCAAAAGCAGATGTTAAGCTTAGACGTGTGGAACCTTGGGAGGAGGGTTTATCAGTAATCACAGGAGGGCATGGACTCTGAGCTGTAAAAGGTCACAAACCCTCCATCCTTCCCACTGCCATGTTCACCTGAACACAAGCATGTATTTCCTATGTATGTTGGTTGCGGACTGGGAAAATGGCTGACTTCCCAGCCCTAAGTAGCTGCAAAGGCAGACAGCCATTGCTGAAGATCTTTAAAGGTTAATTTTTATTTATGTGTATGTGCCTGGGGTGGGGGTGCCGGAAACCCAACTTCAGTGCTCTGCAGGAGCTCCAACCCCTGCTCCTGCATAGGCTTATTTGTCTGTGAGACTCAACTCATCCCGAGTACTTAACCACTGAGCCATCTCTCCAGCTCCATCTGATGTTTTAATGGGAAATTTTTTTTGGAGGGTTTGCTGTTAGCATCTTTTGAAAGAAACATATGGACGCTTGTGTTAATTTTCTATTGCTATGTTTTAAATTGCCGTAAATCTAGGATTTAAGACAATACTAATTTATTATTGGTTTTTATGGGCCAATAACCCAGGCCTGACTTGGCTGCTTCCTTCTTTTTTTTTTAATGTTTTTTTTTTTTAATTTTATTTATTTATTAAGGATTTCTGCCTCCTCCCCACCACCGCCTCCCATTTCCCTCCCCCTCCCCCCGATCAAGTCCCTCTCCCTCATCAGCTTGAAGAGCAATCAGGGTTCCCTGACCTGTGGGAAGTCCAAGGACCGCCCACCTCCATCCAGGTTTAGTAAGTTGAGCATCCAAACTGCCTAGGCTCCCCCAAAGCCAGTATGTGCAGTAGGATCAAAAACCCATTGCCATCTACTGAGAACTCAAGAACAATGGCTGCTTCCTTCTTATCGGATCACCAAGGACTGAAATAAGTATGTTAGCTGAGTTGCACTTCTCTTGGGAGGGGTTGTTGTTCTTAATTCCTGGCTGGCTTTCTTGTCTGCGGGTTAGAGGGTAAAGAGGTTACGCGAGGAAGAAGACACAGACACGCGGCGATCCCACGTGGGTGCACTTTTAATGGGGGTAACGGGCAGGTAAAGGCGTGCAGACACGACAGGAAAGGCAGGGAGAGGGGGGGGGGCCTAGCGACCCCTGCTTTTTAACGGGGAATACAAAGGCTTCTGGGAATATGTCCGTATCCAGGAGAACGCTGGGAACTGTAGTTCCGCAAAGGAACAACAGGGGTGGCTAGGGAAAGGCCCACAGCTGGGATCCTCAGTTACTGGCAGAGTTTTGCTTTGCAGTAGAAATTTCCTGTTTCACTGCCATCTGCATGGATGCCTCTCAACTGTTACTGGGACACCACAGCTGCCCTATCACGTGGCGTTTCCTTTAGGTCGCTCGGACTTGGCATTTCCAAAAGTTCAGCCTCCTTTTGGCCCACTGAAGATGATCTTCCCATCTGAAGGTGAACTGACTGACTTAGGACCTTAGCTATGTCTGCCAGGTCCCTTCCAAGGAGCACCCACATTAGCATGTGACTGAAAATGGAGAAGACAGCTGTGTTCCAGGAGATGGACATGTTAGGGCCCATCTTAGAATTCTCTCTACCACAGATCACCACCCACTTCTTTCTGGCAAGAATCTTAAATTCTTTCTCAGAATCCATCTTTATTTTCTCAGTGTCATGATCTATATTTTTTTTTTCAGCAAAACACTGTCAAGCTGTAATTGTGCTATATGAGAGCAGTTCAGGTTTGAGTGAAATGACGATAACCCTGTGGTTTACGTTAACTTACAAGGTGCTAGAACCTCACACGTGACCGCAGTTAATCATCGCCACCATGGTGTGTGGAAGGCACAGTCGATACCCAAAGCTAATTAGGTCAGGAGGCTAAATGGGTGGTACCTTAGTTACTTTCCTGTTATCACTATGATCAAGGCGATTTATAGGAGAAAGGGGTTTATTAACAGTCTGTGGTAGCAGAGTAGAGGTGACAGGTGGCAAGCTCACATCTCAAATCACAAAGGAAAACCTGAGTCTTTTAAAACCTCCAAGCCTGCCCCCACTCTTCCTCCAGTTAGGCCACACCTCCTAACCCTCCCCAGACTGCCAACGACTAGGGACCAAGACCTTGTTGGAGAGGGCATCTCATCGAAGCCACCACAGGAAATATGCCTCAAGTCTGGCCCTAGGAGGGCAGCTGAGCAGGCGCCTCAAGCCCACATCTGTTTTCCCTAAGAGCAATTCCTTCCTAAGCCATCTCTATCTATTGTCATCTTCCTGTCGTGTGGTCTTCAAAGGTCGGGATATGGTCTCCACAACCGTCTGTTTGTCATTTCGTTAGCCAAGTGTTCCTCCCACACCAGAAGATACCGCACACCCTAGGCCCTCCCACAAAGGAAAGGGTTCACCCGAAAGGTAAATGGCAACGCCACACAGACACAGCAGTGCCGTACAATCTGACTGGCAGGGAGAGCAGCCCAAGACCTTAGCATCTGACATTTTATTGTACCTTGTTCTTAGAGCCTATGATGTATTTTTCTGTCTCATTTTATGCCAGGCATTGATTAATAAGCTTCATCAAAAAGAAAACTCACTGATTCAGCCCTGGGAACAACTTAGGTCTTATTTCTGGAACATCCAACCAGTTTCAGCAGGAATCAAATAGAGACAGTATACACCCATCGAAACCCAATGTCCTCTGGCCTGAAATAGCACTCACCCTGGCCACAGCCTCGCTTCATGGTGTCTAGAGGATTGAACTGTGCCCCTGGTCAGAGCAAGAAGCAAACAGAGTGAATGAAATGACTTTGACAGTACCCGCTCTGAAAGACACCATGCTTTTTTATGTTTTAGATGGCATTGACTTATATCTGCAGTGTAAGCTGAGTCTCGTAGACTCAGCTGAGTTTCTAGCAAAACTATATAGAGTGCTCGAAAGCCTCAAACTGGGCAGAGACGTCAGCAGAGCGGGATCCTCTCACCTAGCGCTTTCCTGCTCTTTCCCAGCCGTCTCTCTATTTTTCCTGAAAGCAGATGAAGGTGAAGTCTGGGTCCACAGTTCTCATAGGGTTTGAAATGCCAAGTGAGTCTCTCCCCGGAGTCCCGATGTCCGTATATAAATGCTCTGGAAAGGCAGGCACTTAGAGTCCTTTGCATAATCTAATGCTCTATTAGGACGAGGCGAGAGTGATTGGCAAAGGCTCAGAGAAATTTTGGAAAAGAGTGAATTATGCAAGGTTTAGCATTTTTTTCCCACAAATGTCCTTCAGATACAAACAAACAGACTCTCTCTGTTCAGGTCCTAGCTTGTCTAAAACAACCCTTAATGTTTGATTGTTTTCCTCTGTTTCTGTGTCTCTAGAGATATTCCTCATCCGGAAATCCTGAGAACTGCTCAGACTTTTGACTTTCTACAGTTTCCATTAATGTCAACATTGAAGTCAATTTTCCTTAATGTTGTCCGTCTGCGTCCTCATCACACACAATTTGTAAATCTGAAAAATGTTTTTCTGGGATTCATTTAATTCATTTTCATTTTAATATACAGTTTACTTCTTTTCCACGTAGGCTTACAAAGCACAAGGAAATAGAACTAGCTTTCTGTTCTGTCTAACAGGGTTTGTCCTCAGTTTCAAATTGGGAAATGAACATTTGGGTTTAAACCTTAGTTTCTCCTTGTACAGATACCTGTGAGTCAGTTCCTAAGGGTGGTGCGTGGGTCCCACTGCCCAGATCCAGCCTCTTGTCTGCACTGGGACTAAACGGCATCTGGGATGTCACCCTGTGGACACTGCCTGGTGGCAGACTCTTAACTTTTTAAGAGTTAAATGTGATATCATTTTCCACAACCGCAAGCCTACTCTAACCCTCTCGCAAGTATCTCAGAACATTTCTAACTGAGTTGCATGTATCTTTACGTTCTTCTTTTCTGTTTTGCTAGAAATATACCCTGGAAATTAAATAGAAGAAGGATAAATTAAGCTTTTTAGAATTTGTCTTTTTATCTCATGTGTGTGAGGGTTTTACCTACATGTATGTATGTGCATCGACTTTGTGTCTGGAGCCCGTGAAGGATGGAAAAGAGCATCAGGTCCCCTGATAATGGGGTTACACATGACTGTGAGCCCACGTGGGTGCTGGGAATCAAACCTGGGTCCTGGAGGAGCAGTGTGTGCTGCTGACCACTTCAGCATCTCTCCAGTCTAAAGAAGATGACTTTAGACTGAAGCAGCCTCCAAAGCCAGTGAGCCCAGAGGGTGATTTTTTTTCTTTTAAATACATTGTTTTCCTCCCTATGCTTGACTTTTGAGGGCTTCTCCTGAGCCCGTGACTTGGAGAAGTCTGGGAAGTGGGGAAGATTTTCAAGAAAATAATCACATTCTTATCTAGTACTGCCACTATTCTAGAAGCTTCTAAACCATCTCCATGGCTTTTCTTTTTATAGCCTTTTCTCAATGTGTGTTACTGGCAATAACTAAATATTTTATATAAGTAATTTCTTCCCTGATATAGAATCAAGTGTTAAATGAGCAGAAATAGCTACTAGAGTAGGGAGAAGATGCTTTATTCATTTTGAAATAATTGCCTATACATACAATTAGAGAGAGCGTGTTAGACTGTTTAATCAATAGTGATATAATTAGGGACACACCACTTGTTAATTGGGTCTAATCTCACATCCGGAGGGAAAATGCATATGGCACAGTTGGAGGACTCTAGCTTGCCCTCCTCTGGAGAAGCACCCTATTCTTTGGCTCCTCTGAGGTGCTCTCTCCTCGGCCTCCTCCTGGCTTCCCTCAGTGTCACGTCAGCTCCTCAGGAAAGAGAGTGTGCTTTGGGCATTTATGTATTTCCCACAAAAACTGAACATCAGGTCTGTTGGATGTATATTTACTGTGCTTGATTAAAAATCCTAAACCCAGTGTGCTCATCAGATCTGTAGGTGACCAGGAGGAGCAGCTGGTGAGCTAGATATCAGAATCAGAATTTTGGCAGTTCTCCCAAAGGCTGAAAACCTTACAACATGAATATCAACTATTCAGACCTAATTTTGAAATCCAAAATAAAGAACGCATTAGGCTTGTTTACCAGCATATTTTACTCAGCTGGAGAGAGAATTAGTGAACTGGAAGAAAACTGAGGAGAAGCCATCTAAAACAAATCAGAGAGTAAAAGTAAAGAAACAGAGTTAGGAAGCTAAGACACCGCGTATCCGTTAGCTGCGCCTCTCCACAGCAGAATAGCTAAGATCATTTAGATGGAGGAAGGCTTACCTGTGGCTCGTGGTTTCAGAGATTTTCGGTCCATGACCACTTGGACCTTTATCCCTGTGGTTGAGAGCCCATGGGGAAACTTTATGGCACCCAGGAGGTGGGGTGCAATGAAGAGATGCCCAGGCCCGAATATCCTCTTCAAGGCATGCCTTAGTGACCTCACTTGCACTAGCTAGGCCCTACCTCCTAGGTTCCCAGAGCTTCCCACCAGCACCACCAGCTGGGTCAAGACTTCAGGACATGAGCCTCCAGGAGACAGTCCAGGACAAACTCTAATAGAGAGGTAATATCAGGAAGTTCTGGAAGGCTGGGGATAAAGAATGAGGTAAAATATTTAAACAGACAGTGATTGATAATTGTCCAAAAATAAAAAAACATCAAACAAAGAACTCTAGAAAGAGATCAAATTCCAAGCAGAATGCATTATAGACTTTCAAAGACAAGGGCAAAGTCTAAAAGTAGAAAATAGATTACCATCAAAGAAGCAGAAATCAAATTTTAATTAATATTTACAGCATGAGTCTTTTTTTTATAATTGACATCTTAACCTCACTTTGACATCTAAGGTTTTCCTTTAAGTCTGGGATGCAGGATTTGAAGGACAATTAAGTACAACGGGAGTGTTCAATTTACTCTGCATAACTCCAAGGAAGGACCAAAAACTACGTATAGGAGGTCAAAATGAGTCATATCTCTACCTAATATGAGGAAGAAATGTCTAATATTTTGAGTTGTTATAACCTGAAGTAAACAAATTACCCTATATAAGAAGTGATTAGACAACCATCAAAAAGGGTTTGAAGAAAAGACTGATATCCTCATTCATTAACTTTTGTTTTACTTATTGAAACAGGATCTTGCTATACAGCTCAAGCTGACCTTGAACTTGTAAACCCTCCCCCCCCCCCCCCCCCCCCCCCCCCCGCCTCTCACTCCCAGGTGCTGTGATTATAGGTATGCACTACCATACCTGGCTTCATTTGTCAGATACTTATTAAGTGTCGTCTATATACACTGTACTGTACATGTAATATAACTATATACTATATCTTGCTGTAGATACTTGGGATATATTTGTGAAAAAAAACCCACAAACAAATGACAAATCCCTTCCTTTGTAGAGCTTACAATACGTAAAACATGTACTGTGTTAGAACACCATGAGTGCTAAGGAAGGAAAACCTGGAGCAAGGTGAAAGTGACCAGGAACACTAAGATGGGTTGGCTGCTTCCAGTGCAATGGTCAGAATAGGCGTTAGCAGGCACTGGCTTTGGCAAAGACTTTGGGGAAGGAAAAAGCGGTGTGCTGTGAATATCGGAGCAGTTAATAAATGAGAAGAGTCACTTTCAACTCGGGGTCAGCCTTGTAACAGATTTCAGAATAAGCTTAGAATTTTAGCTAATGGAATTCTTTCAATTATGATAAAAACATAGTAAAAGCCAGGATGGCTTCCTATCTTGTGTTTCTGAAAAGGACGCTCATCTTTACTCTGATTCTACAAACTCCTCCTCTGAGAATCCCAGAAGGAATGCTGGCCCTTCCCTTGGCGTCTCAGAATTGTGAGGTCAGAGCAGATATTTAGCGAAAGCTTGTGAGAGACCTAAGTTGTCGTCATGGGGAAGAGAGGCAACAAATCTACACAGAGCACCCCAAAGCTGAAGGGTGGCCTTGCTCTTCAGACTCGGGCCGCCTTTTGAAAAAGGAAGTCAGCAAATGTTGAATTAGAAGTGACGAGGCTGCGTCCCCAGCACCCGGCCGCCTGCATGGCTAGCTTTACCCGAAATAATTACACAGAAACTGTATTCTTTTAAACACTGCCTGGCCCCAATAGTTCCAGCCTCTTATTGGTTAGCTCTTACATATTAATCTAACCCATTTCTATTAATCTGTGTAGCCTACAAGCTGGCTTACCAGGAATGATCTTAACCTGCATCTGCCTGGAGTAGGAAAATCATGGCGACTCCCTGACTCAGCTTCTTTCTCCCAGCATCCTGTTCTGTTTTCTCCGCCTACCTAAGGGTTGGCCTATCAAGGGGCCTAGGCAGTTTCTTTATTAATAAGAAATCACTCCCACATCAAGCAAACATCCAGCTTTTCTGATTCTAAAAGAAGTAAAATGATAATGTTTGTCTCTGAAGTTGAATCCTGTGGTGTGGGCCATTTGAAACAGACGGCTTTGACATATGCAAGATGAAGAGCCAAGGACATTTACCCGGTTAACTTGTAATCTTGTGTTGCAGGCAAACAAAAAATCCGTTTGGACAGTTAAACCCAGTAAGGGCATGGTTCCTGCAGAAGATGATGTTCCGTTGACCCTGACTGCCAACCTGGATGACATCGTGACGTTCAAAGACACAGTCATTCTGGAGGTTGAGCACAGCAACACCTACCGGATCCCTATCCAAGCTACAGGGATTGGTTCTACCATTGTGTCAGACAAGCCCTTTGCTCCAGAGCTCAACCTGGGAGCACATTTCAGGTAGGGGAACACCATGGAGCAATTGTGCAGCTAGTTATATATGTCACAGTCTCCATGAAATAGAACTACCCCCTCCATCCCTCTCCTATCCTGCCCTCACTTGCTCCTTCCCTGATGAAAACACTAGACGTTTTCAACTCACAGCTTGGTTACATTTGCTACAAGAAGACATTTCCAAGCCATCACCCTGTGCTCTGCTTTCCTTTCTGTTGCTGTAATACAACGCTCTGACCAAAAGCAACTTAACCAAGCAAAACTTGGGAGGGTTTATTTCGTGTGGCACTTCCCTGTCACTTCTCCCAAAACAGGAACCCAAAGGCAGGAACCATGGACTACTTGCTGGCACTCAGACTCTCGGACTCTTGCTCAGTTAGTTTCCTTCTACAGCTCAGGACTACCTGCCCAGGGAATAGTACCACCTGCAGTGGGCTGGACCCTCTGATGTCTATTACTAACCAAGACTATCCCCTAGAGACCTGCCCACAAACCGACCTGATAAAGGTGGTTCCTTCACTGAGACTCTGTTGGCAGTGGTGGTGGTTTTTTATCCGTATGTTTCTAGCCTGTGTGAAGTTGACAGTTGGAGCAAAGTAGCAAACCTGCTTACATTCTCCAGGCTAGCTCCCTCTACTCTGGTGAAAGGGGTGGCTGCTTTATGAGGTATTTCTGCATAACCTCTCCTTTCTGATTTCAATCAACTTCTCATCCCTCTCCACAAATGTAGAAAATGCACAGCTTGGTGTAACCTAAGTAGAGTTTACGCAGAAAAAGAAGTCATTACAAATATATCAGACATTGCCAAGCCAGTGATTTTATGAATCATATTTCATCTACTTGCTTCCCCATCATTTATTTATATTTTATGTATAAGTGATTTGCAAATATACCTGCATATATACCATGTATATCAGAATCTGTTATAGATGGTCATGAGACACTATGTGGTTGCTGGGAACTGAACTCGGGACCTCGGAAAAGGGCAGCCAGTACTCTTAACCGCCAAGCCATCTCCCCAGCCCCTGCTTCTCCATCATAGCAGCAATGATTAAGCTGCAATTGTTCCCCCTGGCTGCTCAGGAAAAGCTAGAGGGTCTGAATATTTCAATAAGAGGCAGTAGCATGAGACCCTGGTTCCACAGAGGCATTCTGCAGTTGTCGGTAGTTGACTCCCAGGGTTTGGCTGATTTGTACTTCTCAGGTGCAGACCTTGGAACAAACCTCATGGCTGCTCCTCTGGCCTTCTGATCTAACAGTCCCTGACCCCAACTCACATGCCATGTGTTCTGAGAAGTCCTTCCCACAATCCCATCCACCCCTTGGTTTTTACTGAAAAATATCACAAGCAATAACAAAGTAAGTGATAACCAGCCCAGTTGTATGTTTCTAAGTCAGGTAAATATCAAAACCTTCCTCTCTGCTTTATCTCTTGGTCACAAGGAAAGGCATTTATCGATGTATGCTAATGCTTCTACTTAAACTACTACTTCTTGTTTTTTGATTGCTTGTTTGGTTGGTTGGTTGGTTTTGTTTGTTTTGTTATTTTGTATGTTTATTTGTTTGTTTGGGTTTGGTTTTTTTTTTTCAAGACAAAGTTTCTCTATATAATCCTGACTGTCCTGGAAGTACCTCTGTAGACCAGGCTAGCTTCATACTCACAAAGATATGCCTGCCTCTGCCTCTTGAATGCTGGCATTAAAGGCATGTATCTCTACCACCAGCCAGACCACTTAAACTTCCTAAATACACACAAACCTAATTATAGAAAACAATATTCTGCACATCATATATTATTATTTGGGGTTTTTCTGAATCTATAAAGTGTCAAAAAAAAAAACCCAAAAGGATGTGCCAACCTTTGCCTGGAGATTTGAGGGTTAGTTAACAGTTTTTCTGAATATATAAACAAACTGTAATTAGCTATTAGTTTCCCTTCTGTCTAAACCCTGTTGTTCTCCTTATTAACATATAATCGCAATGCCAGCAATAACCAAAAGAATCAGCAAAAGCCCTGACAGGTACACCTCCACCCACCGCCTGTTTCTATGAAGAAGGTTCTGTTGGCATGCAGCCAGAATATCTGACTCCTTTCACACTAAGGAGAAGAGTTGTGTAGTTACGCCTGAGATCATGTGGCCCAAAAGTCTCCCTGTGTTATCCTTCATCTCTTTACAGAGGAAGTTGGCCGAGCCCTAGACTAAAGGAATGCCTATATACCAGTCCTTCTGATTGCATATTTTGGAGCAAATCTCTTAGATATTTAGAACTTTTCTCCCTTCCTGTTGCGGGAGGTCCTTCCGCTCCTCCAGCCTATAGCCGCTGAGATACCAGCCCATTGGGGCATGGTCTCTCTCCCTTTAAAAAAGC
>NC_022011.1:17465939-17489882 GCF_000317375.1 Microtus ochrogaster | reverse complement strand
ATAATTCCAAACTGCTGTGGCATCGTTTGTGACTTACGTCTACACCTTCCTAAAATGGAAGATGGCTCCGATGGACAGGTTTCTGTGGTTATTAAAATCATACTGTAAAAAAAAGCAGCAAGGGCCCTATCTAGGTTATTCATACTGTATATGTTTACCTTTTGTCCCCCAAACTTACCATTGGTCATAAAGTTAAATGCTGACTAAAGATTATTCTGTTGAGTATGCTCTGTGAGCATAAACATTTAGAGACAAATGTTTCTACCTGACAACTAAAAATTATTTCTCCTGATTTACTTACTTGATGTTACAACTTACTTGTGAGATCTGTCATTTCCCAAGGACAAGCAAATGTGATGAAATCACAAAGCCTAATATGTTTTTAAAAGAAAAATGAGCAGTTGAAGATGCGCTGGGGTGTTTGCTTTATGTTGTTGCTACTGCTCCGAATGCTGCAGTTTTTCAGAGAGGGTCTCACCATGTAACCCTGGCGGACCTAGAACTCCCTATGTAGGCTAGGCTAACTTGGCTTTATGGTGATCCTCTTGCCTCAGCCTCCCAAGTGGTGGTGCAGTACCTTGCCTGTCCTGACATGAACTTATTTCTTGAAGGAAAATATATTGATTAAGCCTATAAATTAGGAGCACACACACACACACACACACACAATTTTAACTTCTTTCAATATACCAGAGAAATCCCAGCTCCTTCATAAAGACCCATAAAGAGAGAAACAATGAGTTAATGGGCAAACCAGCTACAACTTGAAAGCATGAGGAAATGAGAAAGAAAGTCTGAGGAAAGTGTCTCCTCTGGTTGGCCTTCTGGTCTACCTCAGCCCAGCCACTCTGTCCTGTCAAGACTTAATTGGTGTGTGTTGTTCACACTGAGTTTAAAGTAAACTCACAGTTTACCAGCCATACCTAGATCAGGAGAAATGTATTCAACACATTTCCAAGTGGGATTCTCCTCCAGCTGGTACTGTGCTTTCCTTTCCTCACCTCAGAACCACTTCTCATAAGGAGAGTGTTAAAATAACTCTGTTCACGAATCCTACATGACCTTGACCTGCTGGGGGAGACAAAGGATGCACAGGCCACTTCCCCATAGCCTTTATCTGGTAGTGGTGATTCTGGGACAAAATCCAGGTTCATGACTCAACCCTGGGAGCCCTTGAATCACACTAAGTGTCCTTGTGACCTAGACTCCCTGAGCAGGTGGGGTTTTTTTGTTTTTGTTTGTTTTTTGGTTTTTTTTTTTTAATGTCTTGGTGCTCATTCTGTAGCACTTCCAAAAGAATAAATCTTGGGTTGCACAGTCTGAGCGTCTCAGCACCTGCCCTTCTTTTCCAGCCTGGATATCCACTCTTACCGCTTCAAGCTGACGAATAAAGGACGGCGCGTCCAGCAGCTGTTCTGGATGAATGATGACTTCCGCCCTGAGAAAAAGCAAAGTAAGAAGGAACCAATGAAGAAGGAACCTAGTCGTAGCCGTCGCCAGTCCCAGATCTCCCAGGAACCCGCAGATACAGGGAGCCCCGTGTTTCAACTTTACCCTGTCAGGATGGAGTTGTACCCAGGCCAGACGATTGATGTGGTACTTGAAGGCTATTCTGCCATTCCCAGGGTAAGAGGAGAGCATGGTTAGAAGCTATTTTTCCCCCAAATAAATTTCTGCTGTGCTATATCTGTTTCTTAGGAAGGGCTCTTGATATTTATCTCAAAGACTACACATAGCCCTGAGTTACCATGGCAGCATTTCTTGCTTTCAAGGTTCATCTCTGCTCAGTTTTTTTGTTTGTTTCTATAGCTACCGCAACCCCAACCTTAAAGGACCATTTAAAGCCGGTTCTCATTACCACAGTCAACACTGACCAGCTAACAAGTCTGTGGTAGAAAAATGTCCAGTTTTCACTCCAAGAAATTTCCCTGTTAACATATAGCAGTCTCTTCTCAATTTTTTTTCCAGAAAATAACATGCTTTTATAGATGCTCTGGGCTGCCTCTATTATTCAGGTATAGCCACGTCCCCATTTTATTTTGACAACTTTGCCTAGCTAAATGACACCCCATTTAAAAACATCATCTTTGGGGTGGCTGAAAAGATAGCTCAGCAGTTAAAAGCACTGGCTGCTCTTGCAGAGGATCCATGTTCGGTTCCCAGTATTCATATGGCAACTCACAGCCAGCTATATAATTCCAGTCCAGGAAATCCCACGCTCTCTTCTGGCCCCTTCAGTCACCCGGCACATGTGTGGTATGCATATGTACATGCAGGCAAAACATTCATACATATGCAATTTTATGTAGCTGAAATAGCCATGTTAATCTCTAACAGTGGACTTTCTAGTTTTGTTTACATCAGTGCCAGTCACTCAGCTTAAAACACTTAAGCATATTGGCACTATGTATCTATTCATTACAGTCCCTTATGGAGTTTGCAAATCACCAAGTCACCCAGGAGTCTTTCCCACGCCCAAAACACAAACTTTCTGAACGAGATAAGGTGTTTGCTTGAGCTGCTGCTTAGAGAGCTTATGGGTTGACACTGAATTTTCTCTTCATAAAATCAGAAGCAGTAAGAAATTGTCTCCCAGAGATAGGTTGGGAAATCTGGTCCATTTGCCAGCTTCTTTGGCAAATGATTTTCACAGATTCCACCTTATCTCTTTCCATTATTTCTTCACAAAGCGTTTTCAGGTAGAATACATCCTCCCTGCATAAAGGGTACCTCTCATTGGGGAGTCTTGTTATTTGGGGCATCAGCCAACTTTGATTGTGTATGTACCATGAGATAAACACTTCTAGACACTAAGGATGCAGGGATGAATATAACACATGCCCTAATCTTAAGACCCAGTCTGTAGCAGGGACATGTTCTAATGTGGTTACCAAGAGTTGAGCATGTTTTTAAGAGGCAGTAAATCTGGCCTGCAAGGGGGCTAATTACACCTGGAGCTTCAGTGGAAGCTTCCCAAGGTGGGCTTGCAAACCATGAGAATGTCGGGTTAGTTAACAGCCCAAACCTGTATGCTCATTAATCCAATCTATTTATGGCATAGATCTACTCCTGGGTCCTTTCTCACGTACAAAGCTCTGGCCTTCTTGGGTTCGAAGACGTTTTCTACTGTTAGGTCACTAAGTTCTCTGAAGTATAGTTATCCAAAACTGCTAATGTGTGTTGTGTGCAGAAAGTCAAAGAAAAGCTGGTATGCCACGCCATTGTCGGAGCCCAGAAGGGAAAAAGCTTGTTGATGTCTGTGAACATCATCTGTGAATTCATAGCACCTCTCATCCAGCTCTCCACCAGGCAGCTCATTTATCGACTGGAAAAGGTCAGTGGGGCTGGGCTAGCGAGGCTGGACGTTCTAGCCAGAGCCAACATGTTCGTGCTTGCGTGTTAGAGGCTAACCTAACTGGAATCCTGTTAATACCCGTCCCCAGGATGCTATTGCTTCTCTGTTCAAGCTTCAGAGGCCAGTATACATTTAGCTACATTCTGAATGTAAACCTATAATTCTATAAAATGGAAATCCTGTTTGCATCATTCCTGGTATGTCAGACCAAAGGGAAGGGGTCTATCAGTGCAGCGTATGCAGGAAAGTGTGTGAATATTCCATCGTTTTGCTTTAGTTAGAGTAAACATCACTGCAGAGAAAGGGTTGGAATAGAATCAGCAACAGTTACAATAATTGGTAAGAATGACTACCACCTACTGATTGCTATTGCTAGGCATCCCATACTCAATTACCTACACGGCCATCACCTCTTTGAGGAGAGCACTCAAAGCCGTTTATTGTGGGAGTAGATTCCGTCATATTTGATTCAGGACATCTGTTGAGAACCCCATGGACAAGATGCTATGGTGGGATATGAATAAGGGAGCTAACGAAGTCCAGCGGTCAGGGAAACATACAAGTTCAAGTCAAATAAAGTTTCTGAATGTTTGCCGTGTACTGGGCACCTACAGTGGATACAGAGGAGAAGAGTTTGGCTTTGCCAGCTTGCGGGCCTTGTGAGTATTGAGGAAGTTGTACAAGGGTTTGAATGGCAGCAGAGCTGGCCGTGAAGCTGACAAACTCCACGACACACTGAGCACGGTCTTGCTTTGAGAGCTCCTGGGAAGTTTCAACCCTTTCACCGTAAGCAGTCAGAAAAGGTAGTTATTGGCAAACAGCTGCACTGAATTTGGTGGCTTCATATTTTCCCTGAAAGCAGCTATTCAAGGGAATTTAGTGAGGATTAATTGAAAGCGGTTCTGCACAAGACATTATATGCTAAACATGCAGCATAGTTTCTTATTCAATTTTTCTGAGCCTGTAAACACTCATAGCACACGCAGACAGTGTGCCTTTTTGTCTTCATATCCTCCTGCCTTTTGACAGAAGCAGGGTAGCATATTCTTGCTTCAATGTCTGTTGTTGGTGTTTATCACAAAATTAAAAGATGCAAAATTCTGAATGTGGTAATAATTTATGATTGGATTAAAAAGTGGATTGAAGAGTCATTGAAATGGTCCGCCAGATGAAAGTGCTTGCCACCAAGCCTGATAACCTGAGTTCAGCTCCCCCCAGGACCCACGTGGTAGAAGGACATAACCAACTCCTGCAAGGTGTCCTCTGAGCTTCCTTCTCTTTGTTTCTGTCATTCTTTCTCCTCAAACTCAGAAGCTTGGATTCTCCCCAACCTTGTTTCTCATTGCTCACTTCCTGCCGACTGTTAGAATTTATCAGGGACGATGATGAGCACATCTGCCCTGGGGGGGCTTGACTTTCGGGCTGAATTGTCCAGTTTACAGCTGTTGCGCCTCCTGCTGCTGGCCCAGGGCAGTGCATCTGATATGGTGCATTAGAATGTAAAGATATAAACCCTGACAGAGGAGGGGCTTTCTCTCTTGCTTCCCACTCTATCAACTCTAGGCTCTTTGCGTTGTTCATCCACGATGGAGATGGAACAGCATCTCTGTGGGATTGAAAAGGTCAGCTGAAACTTTCAGCCTGCTCGCTTCATGAAGTCCCAGAAGCAGATTCCGTCTACTGATATTTGGAAGGCAAACAGCCCCGAAAGAAGGGGTCATTTTAAAATAGATTGACTTCTCCAGACTTCGGTTCCTTCTCATCGCTAACCTCCAGATGGCCTCTTGCCAAAACCAGCCAAGTGTGGCTTCTTCACTTCAGAGCCATCTGCAGTGACACAGCAGCCTTCAGGGAAGGTCACTGTGTGGACAGTTCTCCGTGCAGCCTCCTATTTAGTGGGCCCAAATTTGTTGCTTCCCTCTCCATGAACTGATAATACAAAGGGAGTCAGTGTCTGTGTTCCCTTCTTAGAGGGAAAGAACCAAAGGCTGGTGTCATGTGACATATCCCAGAGCAGACGTCTGACATACACCGTGGCAATGCACAAGAGCTGGTGGAGTAGAGGCCTGAGCCCAAGGATGCTGCAGCATCCAAGCTCATCCAGGGCCTGGGGACCCAAGAGCCACAGTGCAGGGGACGATGATGCTGAAAACAGCTGAAGACTCGGCCAGGTCGAAATGTGAAAGTTGGGGTTGGGTGATGAAATTAGAACGGGGAGAGAAAGCAAGTAAAAATGTGGAAAGTGTTTTTTAAGGGCTATGCTTTATATCAGAAGAACCCCCAAATGATCAGAGTTCTTACCATAGATGTCACAGGTTGAGACTCCTGGTCACCTCCTACTGATGCTAAAATGCCCCTTTCCAGATCACATAAAGATTATTGTAAGCCCCAATGTTAGAGTGAGCAAAACCCTCTCACTCAAGAGCCATTCTAGCCCTCTCTCTGGTTGAAAACTGCAGTCCAGCAGTTCTCACAGAGACAGCATCAACACTGCCTCTTCTGCTATAGGGGAGATCTACAAGGAAGATGCATGAGTACTTGCCAATGTAACAAGATGAACATGTCTGTAAAGTGGATATTTTAAACAGAGGGGGAAGATTCACATGATCCAAATGTTTTATCTGTTGTAACAATTCCTCAAGTCTTTCACAAGCTGTCACAGATTTATTAGACTTTGTTCCGCGGCAGTGCGGCAGTGTGTGCAGTGTGCGCAGGTGGCAGTGTGTGCAGTGTGCACAGGGTGGCAGTGTGTACAGTGTGTGCAGGCTGGTAATGTGTGCAGTGTGCGCAGGTGGCAGTGTGTGCAGTGTACACAGGTGGCAGTGTGTGCAGTGTGCGCAGGTGGCAGTGTGTGCAGTGTGCGCAGGGTGGCAGTGTGTGCAGGGTGTGCAGGATGTGCAGGGTGGTAATGTGTGTAGGGTGTGCAGGGTGGCAGTGACAATTTGCTTTAGCAGCCAGGCTTCTATAGGGTTTTGGGGGGTTGTTTTGTTTTGTTTTAAATTAAGCACTCAGGGCCTCTCAGAAGTCTATCCTCTGTTTTCTGGGTTATATAAGTTCATGTTTCAGAATCCTAACACCTCATTCCACTTCATTTCCGTAAATCTCTACCAGGGGAAATAAATGTCCCCATGAAGGGAGGGGTGACCAGGTTCCTGTTCAGAACTAATGAGACTTGTTACTCGGGCTCCCTGCACTTACTGTGACTTGCCTTTGTTTCTTCTGTTTCCCTTTCCTTCTGTGCAGAAGCCTAATACCATCCTGGAACCTGATTACCAGCCCTTGACTATAAAGAACGTCACCACCCTGCCTGTGAACGTGCTGCTCTCAACAACCGGACCCTTCTTCATATGTGAGACTGATAAGTCCCTGCTGCCCGCAACTCCTAAGGTAACTTGGCAGGGATCGTGTGTGTGTGTGTGTGTGTGTGTGTGTGTGTGTGTGTGTGTGTAAAAGAAAGTAGTAAAAATATACTGCCTAATTTCAGTCCAGAAAAAAAATACAAAATTACCCGGGAAACCAATAGAAAAAAACTATAGGTAATTGCAAATAAGCAATAACTTATTTCAACTTCAGCCAGTGGGAAGATGCATGCAGAGTATAAGACCTGCCAGCCCAGCAGGGTGACCCACTCGCTCCTGCCCATTGTAATGAAGTTAATCTCGACAGGGCAAAGACTTCCTATTAGGGAAATCTAACCAAAGACCCTGTCTCAAGGAACTGATGAGTCCAGTCTCCCAGTGAATAAGCCTATCTGCAAGTACTGAAAAACCTGATCCAAGCCAAGAGAGAAGGCTGTGAGCCCACCCCAGCTGCCAGTCTGAGGCTAGAAGCAGCACTCTCTAAATAGCCCCATGAGGTGTCCATGAGATTCTCTGCTGGGCATGGGGTCACAGTAGAATTGCCATGGGCAGGTGACACCGCAAGGTTGTGGAAGAGGAGGGGTGAAGGGGAAATCCAGCTCATACTCCATCTGGAAAGCTTCTTCCTTCTAGAGAGATCGCCAATGGAGAGGTGGAAATAAGGGCAGAGAACAATTACCAGATCTCAGAGAAGAGAGCCTTGACTTAAGGAGACTGTTCTGTGAGCCACACTCAGCAAGATGGACCTTTGAAGTGGGTGGGGACAGAGTGCTTGGAGAGAGGGTGTACCAGACAGTGCCCATCTGACCTCCTTCGATCACAAGAGAGGGAAGACCAACTAAGATTTCTCAGCATAAAAAGCTAAAGCAGAGATAAGCCCCAAGTAAGACACAGAAGCAAATAAACTGATGGGACTTAGCCAGAGAAAACGCATATAGCCTCAGAGACAGTACAGCTGATATACCCAGGCTCTGAACCACAAGGATGAGATATGAGTCCTCAAAGAGATGGCAGGTGTTGACATTATCTACATATGGGAATAACCAGGCTAGCTTAAAGATATACAAATATATTTTATTTATTATAAGGAAAAACTCATGCCACAGAAACGGAAGATCCTGGCTCTGTTCGACTGGGAGAAAGCTACACAGACAGTGCACCTGGGTGGTGCACAGGTTTTTATCTCCCAGTCCCAGAAAGCAATGCCTAAACTAGGTTCCACTTCTTAAAGGTTATTGGTTTCCCCATCATCTCTCCCCTTTTGTCTAAACAAGAGCCATCCAAACCCAATACAAACTATATACAATAGGAACAGATATCAAGTATAAGATTACAAACAACATGAGCAATATTAAGCAAGGAGCACATGACAAATGTTTTAATAAAAATTCTATTCCAAAGAGTCTAAATCTTGTATCGGAAATAAGCATGGCTAAACCATAAGAGGAATGTAGCTATTATCTAATCTTCAACCCCATTGAAGGCCTGAGAGGGAAGTAATATTACTTGAGCAGGCAGGAAGTGCAATCAAGCAGCTTCCAAAGCGAGCAATATATGTTGGAGACAATTAGCTACCTAAGCAATCACCCAAAGTATCCTTTGCAATGTTGAAGTAACCAACTTTGGCTAAAGCATAACTGACAGACCATTTTCAGAGGCAGGATATTTTTCAGAACCATCTTTCCCTGTCTTGGCAAGATTTGACAGTCTTTTTCCTTATGTCCTGCATATCCATTTCTGGATACCAAGTACTTTGTCCGTCACTGAGGCATGGGCAGTTTCTTGCCCAAAGGCCAATTGTACCAAAAAAACAAAAACAAAAACAAAAAAACAAAAACAAAAACAAAAAAACTCCAAGTGGACTGTCTTTAGTGCTCAACATTCTCTTGGGAATAGATTGGTGCTGTCAGGAGCAATTGTGTCTCATGTCAACAGAACCCTAAGATATTTAAATGCTCTACAAATCCTTGAAGTGGTTGAAGATTACCTATCTAGACAGAATACAATCTCTATGTATCTAGAGAACCTAATTAATCTGACTGTATGTATAACAAACATGAACAACTATTGACCTAATATTTAATACCTGTATAACTTAAAGACTTCATGTCAGAATATTAAATAATCTGTAAACAAATGTGCAGCAAATGAGGACAATGACCTCAAAATGTAAACAATGTATAAGTATCTTGTTCAGAGGTTCCAGAGGTTCATATAGTACAATATGAAACTATATCCTAAAGGTTGCATCAATATACAAAATGTCCTAAACAGAGGTAGAAACATGCATGTATACAATCTGACAGAATAACCTTGCATAAGTGAATTTTTATCAATATACAAAAACTATACCAATTTAAATTATCCATAAATAATAGCTCACAAATAATTCACTCTATTACCCACTATTATTATCCTTTTTAAAATAAACATAGTTTCCATTTCAGCCCTCTACCTGATATAAGTAACAATCAACAACCCCTAAACGGTGTTCCCAGCCTTGAGTACAAACTTTTTGGGAGAGGGGGCATCATCCTCTAGAATTTCTTCACACTGTCATGGGGGCAATGTTCTCTTTATGAGATCCTGGAAACGTAAAATGATGGTTAAGTTTCAAGATTGCTGTCTAGTATAGTTGCAAATGATTTCTGAGCAGTTAATAGGGATTTTTCAAAGTTCTTATTTTGAGTTCTGGTCAGAACATCATGAGAAGGTGCACTATTTCCGTAGCTGGTACCCCCCCCCCAAAAAAACCAGTCTTATAGTAGCGCTATCAGCATCACAACCAGTGGAGTTGTTGCTGTGGGGCCCCATCTTCTTCCTGGAAACTTCAAATATTACTGCAGGAAAAGGATCTGTAGGAAAATCTATTGTTCATTGTGAAAAACTTAAACATTATTCATGGAGACATACATTCAATTAAGAATACAATATAGACAAAATAGATGTGAAAAAAGTAATTTTTTTCCCTAAAGTCTTCCTTCTGTCCCATACCAGATAGCTCCCAATGAGACAGAAACTCTTAATGTTCCTTTTAACAACAAGCTTGGATTTAGAGAAGTACAGAGCCATTGTCCAACTCTAAAACCAGCTGAAAAATATATATATGTATATATACATATATATATATATGTTTAAATGTAAGTGTATCTATTACCTGACCTCATAAATCATATTCCCTTTTCTCAATTACCCTTAGTGGATAGTTATTTTTCCTTCTGTCAGCATTCAAACATCCAGGGTCTCTTGAATTTTTTGAAGATGTGTGTTTTCCTGTAGAGATAAGAGCAGGATACTGCCGCAACCCTATATGCTTTCCTTACCACCTGTATGGTTCTCAGCATTGTAGATGAACTGTCATTTCTCTTTTTCAAGAAGTTTCTACTTTACAAAGTGAAACCTTATTAATTTTGATGGTATCCATAGTTTTTCTTCTCCTGGACCCATGTTGGGCACCACCTGTTGATGTTATCTTAGATATGGAAATAACCAGGCTAACTTAAAGATAAACAAATATATTTTATTTATTATAAGGGGAAAACTCACACCACAGGAACAGAAGATCCAAGCTCTGCTCAACCGCAGGAGCTACACAGAGAGCACACCTCAGTGGTGCACAGGTTTTTATCTCCCGGTCCCAGAATGCCACACCTAAACTAGGTTCCACCTCTTAAAGATTGTTGGTTAACAAGGCTTTCCCCATCAACAGAGCACAGGAGAACAAATGTATGGGAGGATGTGAAGATTCAGACATAAGTACCAGTCTTAATCAGAAGTCTTGCTCCACTGTAGTTCTTATGGTTGTAATGGAATAAAAGCAGAGATTCCCTCCCTGGCCCCCACAAATGAAGAGCCCATAGCAATGAAAGAGTGGCTAGGAGATAAGATTAATGTAACTAAAGGATGAGATTTTCAGCTAACTTAGATAGACAGAATGATGAAGTGGTTTGGAGGAGGAAATGCTATTAAATCTGCACCTCAGAAAATGTTGCCATGGAGATGTAAAAAATGAAGCTGCTATACACAGTGGGCTTTAGAGTGTCTTGGAGATGAGAGACAGGACATATGAGGTGAGTGCTGAAGATGGGGAGGGTGATATATGCACCAGACTCCACCAAGAAAAGATGGACAAAACAAAAACAGTACTCTTCTCCGGAAGTATGGGTCAAAATATTTGGGGAAAGTCTCACGCTTTGGGTGGTCTCAGTGCTGTTGTCCCAGAGTGAGCCCCTCGTCCTTTTCCTCATTCTGCTACCAGCTGTGACCATTGCCTACTCATCCCTTCTTAGCCCGAGAAAACTGTACTGTGGACCAATTCCATGACAAGAGTTAAGAAATGGTGGTGGCGCACGCCTTTAATCCCAGCACTTGGGAGGCAGAGGCAGGCGGATCTCTGTGAGTTTGAGACCAGCCTGGTCTACAGAACTAGTTCCAGGACAGGCTCCAAAGCCACAGAGAAACCCTGTCTCAAAAAACCAAAAAAAAAAAAAAAAAAAAAGAAATGGAGGGCTGGAGAGAGAGATGGTCCCATGGTTAAGATCACTGACTACTCTTGCAGAAGACCCTATGTCCAGTTCCCAGTACCAACATGGTGTCTCACAACCACTGTAACTCCAGTTCCAGGGGACCTGATACCATCTTCTGGCCTTCATGGATTTCTACACCTGTGTGGTACTCAAAAACTCAGCAGATGAACACAAATAAATAAATAAATATTTTTTAAAGATTTTTTTTAATGATGGCCTGTTAGTGGTAGGAACACAGGGTGGATCAAGAGCTCCTATTTCTAGTAGTACTTTTTCAGTTTTCATATTACTTATTCATATAACCTTAATAAAAAGATCAAATTTATTAAAAATAGAATGAATCAACAAGAAAAAAACTGCATCCCAGTAGAAAGTCAGAAGAAGAGAGTCGAGTTCACAGAAAGAAACAAACACAAGACTCTCAAACACAAGAAAACAGGTTCTGCTTTGCTCATAGTGGAGCAAACAGGTGTATAGCACCATGCAATAAACCTGTCAGATTGGCGAAGAGCAAGCACTTGCCTTAGGCAGGGTGTGTGGACTCACTCTCCTGTGGTGTTGGGCAGTGTGCAGTGGTTTTTGGTTCCGAAGTGCTTTGTTTGATTTTTCTTTTTTTGGATGAATCTTGTCCACTGTCAATTCTTTTAAACAAGGGGGTGTGAATGGTTAATTATTTCTTGTGTCCTGAGAGTATCTTTCTTTTACCCCTTTTCTCGAAGGATATCATGACTGGCTCTAAAACCCTTGCAACACAATTTCTATTAAAACTCTAGTATTTCCTTGGCATAATAATTTATTGTGGAAAAGTTTGAGGTCAGTATTTAAAAAAAACCTTTTAATAGCTCTCTTCTTTTCTGCATAGATGTTATAGTTCCTGGGCTATCAAAGAGTCTTGTGACTTCACTAAGATATGTCTCATTGTTAAATAACCTATACCATTTTGTCTCAGGACAAGTAGAACCTTATTCTAAAAGAACTTTCAAAATGATTTCACTTATAATAGATAGATCAATAAAAATCAGCTTGGCCTTCCACTCATCTTCATACTTTTACCCCAGTTTCCCTCACATGAAGTAACCAGCTTTACAGACATCTTGTCTATCTTTGTAGACATTCCAGAGACATAAAATCTGGTCAACAAATAGAGTTCCAGCACAGCCAGGACTATTACACAGAGAAACTCTGTCTCGGAAAACAAAACAGAAAATTAAACCAATGTGCAGAGATGCATGGAGATGTCTCTGTCTAAATTGTACCAGGGTGTGTGTGTGCCAGAGGCAAGATGGAAGAGCTGGTGTCCAGTAGGCCTGTGAGATGGGCTTAGACAGGTGGAGGTGCTTGTGCTTGCCCTCTCCCTCTCCATCACCTTCTTCCTCCCACCCCCCCTCTGTCTCTCTTACACACACACACACACACACACACACACACACACACACACACACACCAGCTGACTGGCTCTATCAACTGAAACTATGCCATCATGTAACTGAAATGCATAGTTAAATAGGCCCTAGCTAGGTAAATGGACCACAGAAGCCTGTGAAGCCCTGAAAGATTCTTATTCCTGACTCAGGCTCCTGGCATTGCTAACTGTGAGATGGCTTTTCTACAGTGGAGTAAGGGAATGACAGAGATTGGAAACCAGAAAAGAATGAACAAAATGAACCAAGAAAACCCTGAACTTTTTATTAATTTTTTTATTGAGCTCTACATTTTTCTCTGCTCCCCTCCCTGCTTCTCCCCTCCCCCTTCAACCCTCTCCCCATGCTCCCAATTTACTCAGGAGATCTTATCTTTTTCTACTACCCATATATGTATATGGATCCTCATTGTTGTCTAGATTCTCTGGGATTGTGATTTATAGGCTGGTTTTCTTTCCTTTATGTTTAAAAACCACCTATGAGTGATAATTGTCTTTCTGGGTCTGGGTTACCTCACTCAAAATGATGTTTTCTAGCTCCATCCATTTGTCTGCGAAATTCAAGTTGTCATTTTTTTTCTGCTTTGTAGTACTTCATTGTGTAAATGTACCATATTTTCCTTATCCATTCTTTGGTGGAGGGGCATTTAGGTTGTTTCCAGGTTCTGGCTATGACAAATAATGCTGCTGTGAACATAGTTGATCATATGTCCTTATGGCATGATTGAGCATCCTTTGGATATATACCCAAAAGTGGTATTACTGGGTGTTGAGGAAAGTTGTTTCCTAATTTTCTGAGAAATTGCCACACTGACATCCAAAGGGGCTGTACCAGCTTGGACTCCCACCAGCAATGCAGGAATGTTCCCTTTACCCCATATCCTCTCCAGCATAAGTTGCCATCAGTGTTTTTGATCTTGGCCATTCTTACAGGTGTAAGATGGAATCTCAGCGTTGTTTTGGTTTGCATTTCTCTGATGACTAAGGTTGTTGAACATTTCCTTAAGTGTCTTTCAGTCATTTTAGATTCCTCTGTTGAGAGTTCTCTGTTTAGGTCTGTGCTCCATTTTTTTATTGGATTACTTGTTCTTTTGATGATCAATTTCTTGTGTTCTTTGTATATTTTGAAGATCAGACCTCTGTCTGATGTGGGGTTAGTGAAGATCTTTTCCCATTCTGTAGGCTGTCATTTTGTCTTGTTGACCATGTTCTTTGCTTTACAGAAGCGTTTTAGTTTCAGGATGTTCCATTTATTGTTTCTCTGTGTCTGTGCTACTGAGGTTATATTTAGGAAGTGCTCTCCTGTGCCAATGCGTTCAAGTGTACTTCCCACTTTCTCTTCTATAAGGTTCAGTGTGGCTGGCTTTATGTTGAGGTCTTTGATCCATTTGGACTTGAGTTTTGTGCATGGTAATACATATGGATCTATTTTCATTCTTCTACATGTTGATATCCAGTTATGCCAGCACCATTTATTAAATATGTTTTCTTTTTTCCATTTGATTTTTTTTTTGCTTCTTTGTCAAAAATCAGGTGTTTGAAGGTGTTTGGATTAATATCCAGGTCTTCAATTTGGTTCCATTGGTCCTCCTGTCTGTTTTTATGCCAATACCAGGCTGTTTTCAGTACTGTAGCTCTGTAGTAGAGTTTAGAGTCAGGTATTGTGATGTTTCCAGAAGTTCTTTTATTGTACAGGATTGTTTTGGCTATCCTTCATTTTTTGCTTTTCCATATGAAGTTGAGTACCGTTCTTTCGAGATCTGTGAAGAATTTTGCTGGGATTTTAATGGGCACTGCATTGAATCTGTAGATTGCTTTTGGTAAGACTGCCATTTTTACTATGTTAATTCTACCTACCCAAGAGCATGGGATATCTTTTCACTTCTGGTGTCTTCTTCAATTTCTTTCTTCAAAGATTTAAAGTTCTTATCATACAAGTCTTCCACTTGTTTGGTTAGAGTTACTCTGAGATATTTTATACTATTTGTGCCAATTGTGAAGGGTGATGTTTCTCTGATTTCTTTCTCAGTCCATTTATCATCTGTGTACAGGAGGGCTACTGATTTTTTTTATTTGTATCCTGCTACACTACTGAAAGTGTTTATGAGTTGTAGAAGTTCCTTGGTAGAATTTTTGGGATCACTTATGTAAACTATTATATCATCAACAAATAGTGAGAGTTTGACTTCTTTTCTAATTTGTATCCCCTTGATCTCCTTTTGTTGTCTTATTGCTCTAGCTAGGACCTTAAGAACTATATTGAATAGATATGGAGAGAGTGGGCAACCTTGTCTTGTTCCTGATTTCAGTGAGATTGCTGGGAGTTTCTCTCCATTTAGTTTGATGTTGGCTGTTGGCTTGCTGTATATTGCCTTTATTTTGTTTAGGTATGTTCCTTGTATCCCTGCTCTCTCCAAGACCTTTATCATGAAGGGATGTTATATTTTGTCAAATGCTTTTTTGGCATCTAATGAGATGGTCATGTGGTTTTTATTTTTCAGCTTGTTTATATGGTGGATTACATTGACAGATTTTCATATGTTGAACCATCCCTACATTTCTGGGATGAAGCTGACTTGGTCATGATGGATGATGGTTCTGATGTATTCTTGGATTTCATTTGCCAGTAGTTTATTGAGTATTTTTGCATCAATGTTCATGAGTGAGATTGGTCTGTAATTCTCTTTCTTAGTGATGTTTTTATATGGTTTGAAATGCTGCACTTTACACTGAACAGAAAACACTGGGAAATGGAAAATACCATCCTTAATATTTAGAATTGTAGGCAACGAAAGACGTTAAAATTAAATCTGATCCTATCTGGGCTACTTTGTACAAAGTCTATTCCTCCATGCTTCAGAAGTCTTTAAATTTATCTTAAGGAAAGAACTTCGCAGTTTGTCCAGCAAGAATATTTTCCAACTTAGTGTATTTTTGGCTAAGATTTAATAAGTTGCTCAGTGGTTAGGAGCACTTGCTATTCTTTTGGAGGGCCTGGGTTTGGTTCCCAGCACCCACGTGGCTCACAACCACATGTCTCTCTACTTCCAGTGTTCTAATTCCCCCTTTGACCTCTATGGGCACCTGCACACATGTGCTGTGCACACAGACAAGCAGGCAATAAGCACACATAAATAAAAAAAGTTTAATTTTTAAGAATACTTAATAATGAGCACTCATATCAGGTTTGACTTTGCGCAATTCATAAGTTCTTTTTTTGTTTTGTTTTGTTTTGTTTGAGACAGGGTTTCTCTGCAGCTTTGGAGCCTGTCCTGGAACTTGCTCTGTAGACCAGTCTGGCCTTGAACTCACAGAGATCTGCCTGTCTCTGTTTCCCAGGTGTTGGGAGTAAAGGTGTGCATCACCACCACCTGGCATCAATTCCTAAATTCTTATAACGCTGAAGTTCTTAGCCAAATCATTTCCGTCAAATATCACACATATATACATGTGCACACACTCTCATAGCTCTCTTAGTCTGTGTGCTGATGATCCAGCAGTACTAGGCTGAATACTTAATAAGCAAATTAGGCTTATTTGGGTTCACAGTTCGGCAGGTAAAAGCATGATGTCACTGGGAGAGCCTCGTACTCTTCTGGTGATGACAGAAAGCGGAAAGAGAAGAGGGTGTGTGTGGAAGACAACATGAGGGTCAGCCTTGCTTTGTAACAACCCACTAGTGTGTCAACTAACCAGGTCTCACTCCTGGACTCTATCCCTAGTGACAATCAATTTCAACATGAGTTTGAAAGACAAAATAATTTTGTAAACCCAAACAATACCATATATGTGTGCTAAAAGAAATATGTATGAATGTATGTGTGTATGTAAAGTTGTGGACGCGCATAAATTTGACTGTCCTGTGTCATATATCATGCTGGACTTTCAAAGTACAGGAGTTGGTGACTTCATATTATCTTGTTTGTAGCCTATAAAACTGGAGGTCAATGAAGAGAAAAACCTGCTGGTCAAGTTTGACCCCTCCTACAGAAATGACCTGAACAACTGGGTGGCAGAGGAAGTCCTATCAGTTAAGTATGTGGAGCACCCTCAGGTGGACAACCTGAGCTTGCGTGGAGAAGTGCATTACCCCAACCTCAGCTTTGAGATGATGGAGGTGGACTTCGGCTGCATCCTGAATGATACCGAGGTCATTCGCTACATCACCATGACCAACTGTAGCCCCTTGGTTGTGAAATTCCGTTGGTTCTTCCTTGTGGACAATGATGAAAATCAGATAAGGTATGGCCTCCCCAGAAAGCCCCCAGACCTGCATTGCTCACACAGTCTCTTTGTAGCTTTTCTCTGGGTTAACTGTAGTCTTTATACCAGCCTTTCGTGAGCATCTTCAGACTAATGCATCATTGCTGATGGAAATCACAGAGTCTAAAGTCGTGGCTCAACTCAAATTTCAAAACAGGGAATACATTTGTGAAAACCCTGTCACCACCAAAGTTAAGAAGGAATATTCAAAAGTTTGTTTTCTCTCAGGATATAGTGGCTAGCACTCTAAAAGTCTGTCAGTAAAAATAAAGTCCTTGCAGAGTTTTTAACTGATCACGTGGTAAGAGCACGTCACATGAGATCTATCGTCTCGAACAATGTCAACAGGCATGATGCTCTATACAGGCTTCCAGAGCATCACTATTTCCTACCTAACTGAAACTGTTGTTACCCGTTCTCCTCTTCCCCAAACTTAGGTGATCACCCCTCTGCTCTTTGATTTATGAATCTGATTATTTTAGATAAATCATAGGTGGCTATTATAAAAGAAGCAATGACACTGTTAATAAGATCTGGGTAAAGTGGAACGCTGGACACTGTTACCAGGAAGAGAAGATGATGTCATCTGTGGGAAACAGTATAGAGATCCTGAAGGCAGCTAAAAGTTGGCTCGGGGATGTGGCTGAGTGATAAGCATTGCGTCCTCACGTTTTACACATGTTGTCACATACGGCAGAATTTCCATCCATAACAAGCTGAATGATCTGCTGTATGTAAATGCTCCATCCTGTTTATACATTTGTGTTGGCGTTTGGGTTGTTTGAAAGGCTTATCTTTGGGGGATAATGCTGCAAGGAACAGACCTCTTTCAGATCCTGCTTTTTGACCTGCTGGATAAACACCCAAGAGTGAGATTGCCGGATCAGATGGTGGTTTTATTTACTTACTCTTACTGCTGGGGACGGAACCCAGAGTTCGGTGTGTGCTAGACAAGCACAGAGCTACTTCCCCAGGTCTGTTTTAATTTGAGAAGCCTCTGTGCTCAGTCCCATAGCAACTGCCCCGCTGTGCGTCCTGGCAACAGCAGGCTTCCCTCACCAGTCTAAGGCTTCTCTAACAGCTGGGAGGGGACCATCCGCTCAGGCTGTGATTTGCATTTCTGCGATGATTGGTGATGCTGAAGGATTTTGATGTCACTGCTCACAATGTGTACATTTTTTGAGAGATGTCTATTCAAATCTTTAACCCATTTATTAAATGGGCCCGTTAGTTTGGGGCTTTGGGATTTGGTTTGGCTGTTGGATTGTAGGAATTGCTTACTAGTTTTGGAAATTAGCCCCTCCTCGGTTGTACAGCTGATGCGCTCTCACTAGCTCCGTAGTTGGTCAGCCTTTTCACTCTGTTGGTCTTTTCCTTTTGAGTTTGATGCCCCCACTTACTTTTGTCTTTGTTTCATCAGCTACAGAGCTTTCTATGTGCATGTGTACATGTCCATGTGTCTGCCACTCCGTGTGTGTGTGTACAGGTATGCATGTGCATGTGTGCACATATGTGCACACGCATGTGGAAGCAGAGGACAGCCTGGGCATTGTTCTTCAGGCACCAGCCACCATGTCTTTTTAAATTAATGTGAAATTTTAAAAGTTAGCTTATAAGGAAAGGGAGAACTAATTATATTATAATCTCAACAAAATATTGGCAATGAATAACCATGGGAAAATATGTGATTACGTGACATTTTATAGTCAAAAGAATTAGCTTCTAGTAGGTCTCAGTATGGCATTTTGATACATACTTCGCTGTGATTGCTTCTTCTTCCTGATGGCCCCCATCTGTCTGCCTTCCTTTCCCACTGGACTCCCCACCTTCGCTTTGCTCTGTTTGTGTTCTCCACCTCCCTCCCCTAAAGCCTCTAATTATTCCATTTTCGTTCCTCCCTTTCTAGGCTCTGAACTGTGGAGCCACCTCTCCTGCCCTATCAAAGTAGTTTGAATTTGTATTTCCCTAACAGATGAAAGTTTGGAGCACTATTTAACATATTTATTGCCATTGGCATTTCTTCTTTTGAACACTATCTCTTCAGATCATTGTCCCATTTATTGCTTGGCAACTTTGTTTCTCTGGTGTTTAATCTTTTTCAGTTTTTCCTATATTCTAGATATTAACCCTTGTCTGAGACATAGCTGCCACAGAATGTCTCCAATTCTGTCTACTTAGTCTGTAATGGTTTGGTTGGTTGTTGCATTGGAGGGGGATGTTGTTATACAGAAGGGTTTTTTTTATTATTATTATTTCACATAGTCAGCCCCTTTGTCAATTCTTAGAGTGGTTTCCTGTGCTATTAGGTGTCCACCCAGAAATGTGTTGCCTATAGGTGTGTTCTGCCGTGTTCTCCTTCTACCGTTCCAGTGCTTCAAGTTTTTAATTGACCTTTGTGATCCAGCTTGAGTGATTTATGTACCGGGTAAGAGCTATGGGTCTAATTTCATCCTTCTGATGGTATCTGTGGTTTTTGTGGCAGATTCTCTCACTATACTGGAGCTCGTCTGATGGGCCAGTGAGCCTCTTAACCTTCCATATGCTAGGCTAACAAGCACATGCTACTGTACCAGACTTTCTCTGTGGGTTCTGGTGATCGAACTCGGTCTTCATGCTTGTATGGCAAACTCTTTACTAACTGAACTTTGCTCCCCTGCCCCTACCATTTTGGGTTTCATTTTACTTACTTTAAGGGTGAGGTGAATGCCATGGCATACATGTTGAGGTCAGGGTACACTTATAGGAACTTAGGCTCTCCTGTGTGAGGCCCAGGATAAAACTCAGGTCATCAGGCTTGTTAGCAGGTGCCTTTGCCTGATGAACCATCTCCCTGGCCTCTAGAGTTTCCCCAAAAGCATTTCAAACCCAAAGTATGGCCTATATACATTGAGTGTGCACCCCCATTGAGCTTCATATTTCTTGTTCTGAATATTTAGACGGATTTCTGTTCTGGTCCATATATGTGTTGTATGTCTAGACACAACAGAGCTAGAAAATCATGGGTGATGGTGAGGACCTCATTTTCTGCTTAGTCCATGACCGGGACTGACAGAATAATGTCTACTTCCTTCCTGCATGTTTTGACAGCCCGGTGTCGAGCTGTGGATGGTGTGCAGCCTCTTTAAATGAGGAGACCTCTTATTATGTCCTTAGTGGCTTGTCAGTGCTTCCAGTACATAATCTGCGTCTTACATGTGACAACGGCCCTTTTCTTGTCTCTGCTCGTTACCATGGTAACAAAGGCTCGCTCTGAATGCCTTCTGTAGACATCTAGCAATGACCCAGTGTCTCATTAAAGCTGGCAGCCCATTCCTGGGCCTGAGCCTTGGAGCCTGCTCATTAAATGCCATGGACTGTTTGGGCTTGGAACAAAATTCTGTAGATGAACATTTAAAATAATTATGGAAAAATCAGCCAACCTGACCTAATACACTTTGAATACCAGATTTTGTGAAAGTATTCTGATGTAACACAGCTAAATGAGCTTCTTCCATCTGGGAGCAAGGGCACGCTTTATTTATTTTTTTTTCCTTTTTGAGAGGCTCTTTCCATAATTAAAATAATGACATTTTAAAAGGGGCATTTGGCCAATGCTGACTATGATACATTGAATTTTTCATTGACTCAAACATCTATCAAAGCATTTTTCTTTCTCTCTGCAGTATCTTCCTTTATCTTGATAGTGAGTCTCTCTTTATAATTCATTTGTTCATGCGGTCAAAGAGTCATTTGGCCAGAGCTGATAAGTAGCTCAGCTGTTACACCAGGGACACGAACATGGACAAGACATGAGCCTAACTGAGGCTAGAGGGGGAAGCAGGTGTGGAAACCATGGAGGACATACTGTGGTGACGCGTTCAGAGATGTCACGTCCACATGTCCTAGAGCAGAAGCGAAGGGGGATTCCAAGTCATAGGAACTGGGTATGGATGTAAGCTGGACTTTTAAATCATAGAAACCCACACCTTGGACAAAACTCAAAAGGCAGAGCCAGAACAGTCTAGCCCTAGCCTGGCTTAAGGCAGATTCCTGTAACACCATCATCACGGATGACCTATCTGCCCTTCCCTCTGCTCGCCACCATCACGTGTTGACCACATTCGAAGGTAAGCGTTTCCCAGGCTCCAAATGGCTACAGGCATTCCACACTCTGAATGCCTAGGGAAGATTCATTCTGGTCAGACTAATTTAATCACACTTCCTGTGCCCGCCCCAAACCAGGAAGGTGATGTGCTTGTCATGTTGTCATGGCCACGTGCCTCACACCAAGGGCTGCTGGTAGTGACTGTGGACCCCTGAGGTCGAGGAAGCTGAGATAGGACGGATCTCTAAACAAAACTGGCCTAGGGAGAGCCTGGGTTTGGAGATGTGGCAGAAGGTGGAGCAGCAGCATGGCGAGAGCCTGGCTTTCCTTGGATAAGAGAGAACGGAGGATGCATCTTCAGAGGTGTACTGGCAGCTGTGTGCAGCACCTGGTGCTCCCCATGGAGTGGAAACTGTCGTTGGTCATTCCTTCTTGACTGGCAGATTCCATAGTCCCTTGCTATTCTTCCTGCCCCTCCACCCTCCCTTCTCAGCTCTGCCAATAGTCATTTCAGGGGAGTAAGATCCCCTCCTCTCAGTCATCCATTCTCGCTGTAGCTTCAGCCTCTTCTACTGCTGACTCTGGTCCCCTCTGCTTCAGTTCTAAGTTCAGGGCGCTCTTGATGTCTTCTCTCGGCTGTCTCCCAAAGAACCCACGTTCAACATGCTGCACAGTAATTCTTGTCCACCCCCACCCCTGTGTCTTCCTTTCTAACCCTCCCTCTCCTCCGTGTTCCAGTGAGTAGCATCACTATTCCCCAGGGAAGAGCCAGAATTCTTCTTCATCCAAACCCCGCCCACTACAGCAAACTCACCTGTGCTACCTTATAAAAACCTCTTGTTGGTTTCCACTGCTTGGACTCTATTTTATTCACCATCACCTGTGACGTGGGAGGTTGTGACAGCCTTTACCGGGTCCCCTGCTGCCACACGAGCACCACAGTCTCATTCTATTAGGGGTCCCAGTGAGGAGTCTGTGTCCCCACCATCACCACCCCAGCTTAAATCTGTGATGACTCAAGTCACTCATGCCCTTCAGAATCAAGTACAAGATGCTTGGGGTGATCAGCCTTAGCCCGTGCTTACCCGGAGTTCCTCCTAGATGCTTTTCCTCCCTGTATACACCAAAGTAACAACTTCTGTTTAATTAATGTGTCAACTTCTGCCCACCCAGAGATGCTCCTGTCCAGCTACCCCCTCTCTGCCAAAAGCTCTTCCCCATTCTGCCCTGGCTTCCTCCTGGTCCATCCTCAAGACTTAGCTTCCGTGTTCTTCCTCAGGAAGCCTCCTCTGAGACTCCTGCCAGGTCAGAGTCCATGCCATGAGCACCAATAGGTCCACTATCCCAGTGGATGTCACGCCTGTACGTATAGCTCAGCATCCATCCTCCCAGTGGGCTTAATCCCCACGAAGCTGGCAAGTACATCCTTCCTGTCGTCCCTGGAGCTCCCAAGCCTGGTTCTCCCCTTAGCTAATCAACACCCCTTCCTGGGTTACTGCAGAGAGAGGAAGGTAGTTTTTCATAACTTGTTTAAGGATTTTTTTTTCTGTCAGCTTCCTGGCACCTGCCAAATAGAAAAGCTCATGGCATGAATGTCACATATAACAGAACCAAAAATGCCACCTGCCCTCCGGAAAGTCTCTGTGCACACCGCCAGAAAAAAAGAAAGAAAAACCCCACTGGCTAAAGGTCACTTATCAGACATATCAACACTAACCTTTCCTTTCCAATTAGAATTCTTCTGAGTTCTGCGGCTGTGAGAGGAACGAAAGCACAAGGGTGGTTTCTTTTTCTTGTTTGGGCAGGTATGAAGATGCCAAGACAGCTGCAGGGTGTATAGATTGTGTGTGTGTGTGTGTGTGTGTGTGTGTGTGTGTGTGTGTGTGTGTGTGTGTGATTTTGTAGGCAGTTCTTATTCACTTAAAGCACATATGCTGTTTGGGAATACATTTCCTTCTAAGTTAGTCCTCATGTCACTTATAAGAACAAAGAAAAAGAGGTGTGGTACGGAAGTTTAGTGGGTAAAAGCATTTGCCAAGCAAGCCTGATGACCTCCAGATCCCATGGAGGCAGGAGAGAACCAAGTCCTAAAAGTTAGCCTCTGACTTTGACAAGTGCACACACATGCATGCGCGCACACACACACACACACACACACACACACACACACACAACATCATGATCATGGTGATGCTTAAAGCAAAATGAATATGGATACTCAGAATCAGGAAATACCCACTACTGCCTTAGCCACACACTGATCCATGTGAGCCAGGGCCCATGACAGTATTCTAGACCTGCTGTGAAGAACAGTAGTCCATCACACATGTAAATGTAATAAAGAAAGATATTGACCAGGCCTGGGGCCTGCTGCCATCGTCACTGTAGGGATGTGTCTTCCATTGGGTGTGTCTCTTCTGCCTCTCTGAACAGCTTGATAAGAATGAGATGCTTCAATGGACATATAAGAAAGGATCAGGGAAGTGCCTATCCTTGAATTATCCTTCACTTCAGACGAGAGATGTAGACACCTGGGACTCATAACCTGAAGTACCACGCTTCCTGGCCTCACAGCCACAAAGCTGAGCCAGCACTAAGACTCGAGCATGGGGCCTGAGTAGTCTCCACAGACCACTCGGGCTTTTCATTTTCGAATTAGATTATGAATAAATCAAATATGAGAGCCTAAGGGAACCGAGCGCTGCAGCACCAGAACACATTGTTTTCACGTTGAGTCGTCGGGGTGAGCAAGGTAATTGGTAATTGGTAAAAGGTAATTGGGAGAGGAGGTGGAAGGTCTGCGGTGAGAGGAGGGGAGAGTGGAAGTCTGGTTCTCTGGATGTTTTGATGGAGGAAGGTCATTGGTTAATTAAATAAAGAAGCTGCTTGCCCTGATAGGTTAAAACAGGAGGGAGGAGTAAACAGAGCAGAATGCT